>NC_138243.1:9714957-10314957 GCF_964197995.2 Scardinius erythrophthalmus
TAAAAAATTGGATGACTTGTAATTTCCTACTTCTAAATTCTGAAAAAACAGAGTTTCTAATTATTGGACAAAAAACTTCCTCACGTAATAACCTAGAATACTGTCTAACACTTGATGGCTGCTCTGTTAAGTCTTCGTCGTCGGTTAGGAACCTGGGTGTGCTCTTTGATACCAATCTTTCATTTGAAAGTCACGTGTCTAGTATCTGTAAAACTGCATTTTTCCATCTTAAAAATATATCTAAATTACGTCATATGCTCTCATTGACAAATGCGGAACAATTAGTTCATGCGTGCATGACCTCAAGGCTAGATTATTGTAATGCTCTACTGGGTGGTTGCCCTGCACGCTTAATAAACAAACTACAGCTGGTTCAAAACGCAGCAGCTCGAGTTCTTACCAGAACCAGGAAGTATGACCATATTATCCCAGTTCTGTCAAAACTGCATTGGCTCCCTATTAAACATCGCATAAATTTTAAAATATTGCTGATTACTTACAAAGCACTGAATGGTTTAGCTCCGAAGTACTTGAGCGAGCTCTTAACGCATTATAGTCCGTCACGTCTATTACAATCTCAAAATTCCGGCCAGTTGATAATACCTAGAATATCTAAATCGACTGCTGGCGGTAGATCCTTTTCCTATTTAGCACCAAAACTCTGGAACAGTCTTCCTACCATTGTCCGGGAAGCAGACACACTCTGTCAGTTCAAAGCCAGATTAAAGACACATCTCTTTGACCTAGCATTCACATAATACATTATAAACTTCTATAATTTAATGTTATGCTGCATAGATTAGGTCAGCCGGAACCGGGAACACTTCCCAAAAATCCTGATGTACTCGTTACATCATGAGAAGAATGGCATCTACGCTAATTTTAGTGTCTGTGTTTATCCCAAGGTTTTTCCTGCAGCCTGCCGGATCCAGGCCGTATCCAGATCTGACGAAGGACCTTCGCCTGGACCGATGACAACGCAGTGCTGAAGTGCCAACTAGTCTCTCCCTATGGAGGATCCCACTACCACTCTACAGATAAGGCGTTGTCGGGAAAATTCGTCTCGCGGTCCTACCCCAAAGCAACAAATAAAATTCCTTATCAAAATTTATAAGGAAAGACAAGTATTTTGTTTAGGCTTGGCTTGTAGGGAATTCCAAACCTGCGTATATTCAAACGCACATAACTATAGAACCCATTCTAAATGCGCATGTGAACGCCATCAGCGTTTCTCACAGGTTCGCGTTTAAAGTCTGTGTAGAGAAAATGGTGTCGTCTTAGCGGCCCCTAATTTAATAACAAATGATCATTGCGACGGAACCAAATCAATTAAAACTAACTTTAGATGGAAATAACTTAACTCTGCTGTAAAGCCGAAACAATCTCTGTTACCTTAAATTATACGCTTATCTCTGTAAAGCTGCTTTGAGACAATCTACATTGTTAAAAGCGCTATATAAATGAAGATGACTTGACTTGACTTGACTTGACAAGCAGAGTCTGGGGGAGACCAATATATAAAGAATTGCAGTAATCAAGCTTAGATGTAATAAAAGAATGAACTACAATTTCTAAATCCTTACTGGATAAAAAAATGCTTTACTTTAGCAATTGATCTCAGGTTAAAAAAGCTTCCTTTGACAACGGCACCAATCTGTTTCTTAAAGTTAATTGATGAGTCCATGATTACCCCTAAACTCTTTACATGATTCACAGTCTTTAGGGATAAAGAACCCAAATGATCGGGAAAGCTAGATGAGATGGGAGAGCCTACAATCAAAACCTCTGTTTTACTCTCATTTAATTGGAGAAAGCTGCTAGATAGCCAGAGTTTAATGTCACTGTAACATTCCTGTGCTTTGTCCAACGAACAGGTTTTAGCTAGCCTCACAGGAAAGTAAAATTGGAGATCGTCTGCATAGCAATGATATGAAATGCTATACTTTCGAAATACACTGCTTAAAGGAAGCATGTAGAGCGAAAACAGCAGCGGTCCCAAAATCGACCCCTGGGGGACACGGACACCACAAACTAAAGGGGCCAATGTGGAAGAAAAGTCTCCCAAATTCGCAGCAACTGTCCTGCCTTTTAAATACGAAGCAAACCACTGCAGAGCTATACCTATACTATAGTAGAGTCAGTTATGAGTATGATAACATATTTACAGTAGAGAAATTCTGGCTAATGATCAGTTAAATTCAGTGATCTCTCACCCATTTGTTATTGTGGTGCCATCGATCCATTTCCACACTCCCTCTGTTTTACTCAGACCAATCCAAAACTGATCATTACCTGCAACCTTCTGCAAAAACTCCTGTTATGAAAGAACAGTAATATATTGTATAATATATATGTAGAAGGAATAATTACAATAACAGCAATACACCTTTCTCTCACTAAAACAGACCAACCCATGTGTCAATGTGCACAAACACAAAATCTTTTTCTTTCTCACTCACTTGTTCCTCTTTGCTGTTTATGATCACTAGATCTGCTCCTCTCTGTTGACAGTCTCGTCTGCTCTCACTCCATATCATCTTCTCAGATGAAATATAATAAAAACTGAAGTTGTAGTAAATCCATTTGAAGTTGTCAGCACGCTGATCTATTAATACACCAGTTTAGATATTAGTTTACACAGTTTAGCTTTGTCTGTGCTCAAATTTATTTAATGAAAAGTCCATGCTTATTTATATTGATGTGGAATGGTAGAAAAAAAGATACATTTTAATGATTTAATGAGGAAAACACAAAATTACCTTGTTCATAAAGGACACGTTGGAGTTCATCATTCTTGTTTTTTATCTGCTCTCTTTCCTCTGTCAGATTTTTTTTCATGATCAGGAAATGTTCTTTATATTCTATAATTTTTTTATACATTGTAAATATCTGCTCTCTTTCCTCAGTCAGATTATTGCTGTGGTTCAGTATCTGCTCATATTTGGTAAGTATCTGATGTCTTTCCTCAGTCAGATTATTGATGTGAGTCTGTAACTGGTTTCTCTCGGTGGTGAAATACACACAGAGCATCATTACAGCAGTCAGCAGAAGAACACACAGCAGACACACACACACTTCAACTGCTCTGTGCTTTCTGTTCTTCACTGAGACACTTCCTGAAGACGACAGACAAGATTAAATTAGTCGTCACACTTCTACTATATTCTTATGAATATATATTACAGTTTTGCTCAATCGCTTTGGCTCAATTCTCAAATGAGATCTTGCAAATAAGTTCAGATCTCTGAACAATTCATTTCTTGTTCACACCAAATTTGGATTTCTTTTTTTTAAAGCAAATTCCACCTGTTTTTGCAGTTCAAGTGTTTTGGTCAAAAGAGTAAGTACATACACAATATCATAATAAACATATGACCTGCTGATCAAAACTGACGAGTTGATTCTCTGTAAAATTGTCATACTATTCAACACATCTAAACAGTCTTTCATCGTGTGAGCCATTCAGTTATCAAAATCTGTCATACGTGTCATTTCTAAAAATATTTATGACATGGCATGTTTGTGATGGTGAAAAAACATTTTGATGGTGTAACTACATTTTGCAGACATGATGTCCCATAAAACAGTTGTGACAATTGAGTTTAGAGAATGTTAAGACTGTTTAAAAAATAAACCAAAGCAACTGAGAAAAACACAAGAGATACTACAATACTTCTGTCTCTCTGTTATAATGTGTCAGATGAATTACATTACCAGTGTGTTGAAGTGGCTGATGTCTCTCTGTGTTTGTCCTCAGATCATAATGTCTCTCAGTATCTGCGCTTTCATAGATATCCACCATCATCTCCACTCTTTCTCCTCTGTCCATTTCCACAGTCTCAGTCATCAACATCACATCATCATATATAACTTCAGTTATCTCTGATTTCTTAATGTCATTCATTATAACACTGTGTTAATGGTTAATGCTGCGGTTGTTCTAGCTTCAGATTGTTTAGGCTGCAATGTTTTGCATTTCTTCAGCATGCTTTTAAAACTGAAGTCGGAAATAAACTCAAAATGAAACTGTAAGTGGTCAATGTGTGAGTCATGTGACATTCGGGTTGCTAAGACAGGAAGAGTCTAAAAACAGAACATTTATGATCATTAAAAGGTCAGGCAATTATCTCGTAATTTTTTTTTAATTTCTCTAAAACCGAAGAGTGTAATTTCTGCAACATTAAATCATCACTAGATGGATTTGCAAAAATAATTTGTTTTCAAACTCTTTCCTCAAACACTCCCCCTTGTAATTGGGTTTCAGTGGTAAAGAGTCTGAGGCTCTGATGAGGAAGACAAAAAGACATCTGCGGTGATCCATCCATTACTAGAGTCACAGAGGAAAATGAGGAGCTTTGATTGCTCTTGATATCACCAACAGGGAGAAAAAAGACCCTCTTCAGGACGGGACACCAGACCACCCTAGTGAATTTTTTTATATATTTATGCACAATTTATTGGTACTTTAGTATAGCTAAATCTATTTGTAGCACAATAAAAATTTGTATACTTTAGGTCTGGGAACACTACGGACAGGATTCAAACCGGGCCGGTGCCACACAAGCGCACTCGGTTTACCAGTTGTTCTACCACACAGATGGTGTATTGTAATATTTACAAGTGCTGCTATCAAACAGATTTTTCCATCAATGACAACACAAATTATATGGATTTAAAGACTGCAAATTGCAGAGAAAAGTCTCAAAAGGAACTCATGGGCAAAGGAACTTGTGAAACGCAAACCGGCCTGTGTAGAACTCGAAGGTGCGTTAAACTTGATACTGTTGAAGGAATAAAGCCAGCAGACACAACATTAAATATCATCTGCAGAATGTTTTGCTTCCTTTTTACCTGACATGAACTTTCATTAACCCTGCAGGAAACAATTGCATAAACCGGCAAAGATATTTGTCAGTATCCTTTCGATTAACTGAGTTCCTCCTGAAGAACAACTATATTGACACCTCTGTTCAGAAGGGTGGCAAGACTGTTTGAAACACACGGGAGTCATCACACAACTCATCAGGGAGGCTCGTGAAGGAGAAGGAGATCTCTCTTTGTTGTGGTTGGACCTTGCTAATGCTTTTGGATCCATAACTCATAATCTCATTGTGCTTGCCCTCCAGCGACATCATGTTCCCAGTAGAATCACAGACCTTATCCTGGATTATTACAGCAAGTTCAGGCTAAGAGCCACCACTGGGTCAGGTACATTAGACTGGCATTGGCTTGAGAAAGGCATAATTACAGGTTGCACCATCTCAGTCATTCTCCTCGCTCTCGCAATGAACATGATTGTGAAGTCGGCAGAGGTAGAGTGAAGAGGCCCTTTGATGAGATCTGGAGGGTGACATCCCCCAATATGAGCCTTCATGGATGACCTGACTGTCACCACCTCATCTGTCCCAGGCAGCAGGTGGTTTCTCCAAGGGCTAGAAATGCTCATCATCTGGGAAAGGATGAGCTTTAAACCAGCAAAATCGAGGTCACTATGCTCAAGAGAGGGAAGGTAGTGGACAGGTTCAGATTTTCACTCGACGGAGTCACCATTCCGGCCATTACAGAGCAGCCAGTCAAGAGCCTCGGTAAGCTCTTTGACTGGAGTCTCAAAGATTCTGATTTTATCCAAAAAAACAGCAAAGAGCTTGAGTCGTGACTTGGCAAGATGGACAAATCAGGTCTTCCTGGGAAGTTTACCAGTATTCTATCCTGTCATGGATCTTGTGGCCCCTGCTGGTGTACGAAGTGCCCATAACAGCTGCCGAGACCCTGGAGAGAAAGATCAGCAGCTACATGTGGCTTGGTTTACCCCTCAGTCTGAGCAGTGCTGCTTTGTGCGGCACCAGCAACATCCTGCAACTCCCAATCAGCAGCCTTGCTGAAGAGTTCATGGTGTCAAGCACATGGGAAGCATGGCAGTACAGAGAGTCCAGGGATCCAAAGGTGGCAGTAGCTGGCATACAGGTGCGAACAGGCGGGGAATGGAGCACAAAAGTCACGGCTGAGGCACGGCTGAGTCACGGCTGAGGCACGGCTGAGGCACGGCTGAGGCACGGCTGGTGGGGCCCATGGCAACAGGGTGTGCAGGCTTGGGCTAATTCCCGGAACTGGAGTTGACAATGATCAAGGTAAAGAGTGTCAATATCTGGTCCAAGAGGAAGTGTGGGCAGGTGTGGAGAAATTAAGAGCTAGCAGGATGGTGGGAATCGGACAACAATACAAGGAGCTTGGACTAAATGGGAATGTTTCCTGATGATATGAAAAGTAACACCACTTTAGGGTTTAATAAAGACTCTTCAAAATTATTTACCAACCGAGCAAGCAATTAAGAAATGACAGAACAATCACAGCAGTGTCTAATTATGCCTATATTAATAATAATAATCCTAATACTTTTGCCAATTATGTCTTCTCCATGTACACATTTGTAAATAAAACCCCCATGAGTAACTTTTTAGCATGTGGTTGATCTATTTAACCTCTTGTAACTCAATTGTAACATTTTAATTGTTGTGTAAGCTCGTAGAATCTAACTAAAACCTTAAAGTTGGGATGCACACATACAACATAGACGTCCCGGACTTCACTGCTACGTCTACATGTTAAACCCAACGCATTCTCATCCTTGGGCGTCATATACTGACGCTTTTGACATTTCGTCTACATCGAACGCACATGGCACCCTTTAGCGTCAATATGAGACGCAGATAGAAATGGGCCAGAAGGCGCCTCCTAGCGGTCTAACCGTAACCCTACACCAGACCTAAACCTACCCGTAACCGAACAAAGCTCTGTGCGTCTCATATTGACGCTAAAGGGTGCCATGTGCGTTCGATGTAGACGAAATGTCAAAAGCGTCAGTATATGACGCCCAAGGATGAGAATGCGTTGATGGTTCCATAGGGGGGTTAATGCTAAAGCTACGTATGTCATTAATTATGGAGCAAGAACCCCCATAAGGAACCATACCGCCAAAGATAAATTGTGTTCAATAAACTCAAGTAAACTTGCCAAAGTGGTCTCGTCTGAAATGTTATCGTCATCGGCCCAATAAGAAAATGTGGCCGATATATTAAAGCCGATAAATACTGGATTATTTCCTTCAGCTGAGACAGTTCAGATGTGCTCTGTTCGCCATGATGGTTTTGAATTGCTTGAAATAAGATAGAAATCACTTTGAAAAGAAAATACAGTTAAGTGCAATATGCAAGTCTGTCATAGGCTACATAAAATTAAAATTAAAACATCATTATAATTATGTGATTGGTACTTGAGACTTTTGTTTTTTGTAATCAGGCACTCAAAATGATTTAAAAATTTGGATTTAGATTTATCGGTCAATATAATAGTTATCGGCTTTCAAATATAAAGAATTATCGGTTATTATCGGTATCGGCCAAAATGTATACATATCGGTGCACCCCTACCTTAAAGTGATGCAGGGTTGCTAATTTCACCATCTCACCATGTTTCTAATCATAAAGAGCACTGTGTGATTTACGGAAAAAGAAGAAGTTACATTTTTAAACATTTCTCATTGTGTTTTAATATCTGGTTGACGTTATGCAGCTACCAACTGAGAAAGCAATAGAGAATGATGAAATAATCATAACTGAAAATGTATACAAGTTATCAAAAAAACTATTTTAAAAGACCATCAAAGCAAAACAGAAGTAGCCTATATAATTAAAACTAACAAACAAACACACTCGATGGCTGTTGGCTCATTTACTTGAAGCGTATATAGCGATAAGCCACTGGCAAATCAGTGGCTGTAATCATTAAATTATATCACATGACACAATGTAGACGCTATTGAGCATTCAGAAACAAGAAGCTTAACTTTATTTGATGCTAAAACGCAATTATGCTACCGAAACGGGTTGTCATCAGAAACCAACATCAGTCGGATCGACGTCAACTCGACTTTCATTTACAACCAAAATGCAACCCCCGCAACCAAAATCATCCCGACTGACGTTACTACTTTCTACTCAAGGACCTTGACAGAAATGTAGTGGAGTAAAAAGTATGATATTTGTCTTTCAGATGTAGTGAAGTTAAAGTAAAAAGTTTCCAGAAAAAATAATACTCAAGTAAAGCACAGATACTCAAAAAGTGTACTTAAGTACAGTACTCAAGTAAATGTCCAATACTGTCCACCTCTGCGTAAGCTCCACCCATTTGTTCTGGAGTGAGCAGCTTCTCCAGTATTTACAGATTTTGGAACTTCACAAATGGCTTCCTTATTCTCTGTTAGAGTATATTAAGCTGGGAAAGCAGAAAAAAATATTTTCATATCCAAAAAAATTACATACATCAGCTAATTCTATCAGCATGAGACACTTAAAAAAAGCAGAATGTCAAGATAAACAAAGAAAAAAATATGTTTAGACAACGAAAATGTGTACAGGAAGTGTAGAGATTCACTGTTTTTTAAATGGTTACAAAAGATTTTTTAATGTTTTATTTCATGCTCTGATTTGACACTGTCAGGTTTCCCACTTCCACCATATACATGTTTCACATTAAAGCACAGGAAGCAGCTCATTTAACATATGCAACTTCACACCATGAAATTCACATTTATGCAGGGAGATTAAATTACTGTTCGAAATCTTTACAACATCTTTGAAAATGTTCCTAGAAATATCGTCCAGATTTTCTTTGAGAACCTAAGGTATAATTTGACACCTGCGGGCAATACTGAGCCCAACATTTGATCTGTGCCCACACACTGCAGCTGTTAGCAAAGAAACATGGAACATGTTAGCAGCAGACGCCAGAAACATGGATTAACTTTACCCTGTTCTAGTGTCGTTCTTCAAATCCACATTCATTTCTTTATCCATAAATGCAAGCTCACAGTCTCCTGTCTTTATATTTTACTTTACATCCCTGACAGAAAACAAATAAACAAACCCACTAGCCCACTAGGCACTAGCCCACACACATGCTAGCAACTGCACACACACACACACACACACACACACAAAACACACTTGTTCTGTCTCTAAGGGCCATTTATATAAAAGAAACACCCTCTATTCTTTCACTTCTCCTCCGCTATCTTAATGCCCCACCCTCTTGCTTCTGCTTTTTGTTTCCCGCTTAACAGACGTGTGTTTTGCCCGCCTCATAATCCCTGTTGCATGTTCAGTCTGTCCTGAACAGACTATAATTCACTCATTTATCAACTGCCTGTTAGTTTTTTCTTACATTCAAAAAAATGCTGGTTTGTTTCAACCAATGTTTGAGTCAGATATGGATAAACACAAGTTGGGTTTAAAAAAAGTATAAAAAAAAAACAACACAATGGCTGGGTTTGTCCATATTTGACTCAAACATGGGTTAAAACAACCCAGCATTTTTAGATTGTACATTTACATTAATTCATTCAGATGCTTTTATTCAAAGAAAGAAATGCTACACAAATGGCAAAATGTGTTAACAAGTAGCTTTTTTTTTTTTTTTTTTTTTCATTTCAAGTTGTGGTAAATTCTACAAGCAAATAAAGTTTTAAACTCATTTGTGATTTCATCAGTTTTAAGTGTTTTTCATCTGTATGATGCACATAGTTATCAGTGTTATTGATAACCACACCCTTTATTATGAAGGACAAATATAAGTCCATGCTAAAGACCACTAATTACCACAGATTAGCATAGTCTCTCTGATAATGATTATGTCCTAACCAAAGCTTATTAGGGAGCTTAATCATTAGTGGGCTGTTTAGGGGCTGATGACCCTCCATATGCAGAGCAGTTTTTATTTTAAAGGTGTTTTTTTTTTTTTTTTTTTTTTTTTTTTTGTGTGCATGTGCTAAATTCCAAATGAATTATACGCATGCAAAAAGATACTGTGAATTTTTCTAATGTTAATAATTTTATATATCATATAAGTAATAGATTAAATTAAATGAATTAAATTGATATTTTGTGTTTTTTTTAAAGAGCTCTTTTTGTTGCGTCACAACATAGTTTGAGGCAGCCAAGAGTACAAAACCAGAAACACAAGGAAATCAGCTTTAAACATGCATTTCCTGTCAGTCACTTGCTTTGATTCTGAACTGGCCGAGGACAATAAAAGACAAAGCAACTAGCCTCAGCCCAGCGTTAACAGGAAAAACAGCGCACATGAGGGAATGCTGCAGACATTCCAGCCGAATCCATGAGCTTTAACGGATGACAAAACAAGAGGCATACACGAGAAATTCATAATACACATTTTATTCAGAAAGTACTGCATAAAATAATCATACAGCAGTGTTTTCCACAATTTCAAAATAAAAGTTGACTTGCACACATTTCATGAGCTCACACTCGCACGCTCACTATCTCATCTGTCGAAGCTGCCACCTATTAATTGGCCGTCCCTTTTCCCCAACAACATTTGTCAACTGCCATCTGTCTGTCTGAGTTTACCCCCCTCCCTTTATCCCCTGTTTTCGTCTCCCCAAAACACCCACCTCCCCCCTTGAAAGTCTTTAATCAAGCTGCAACACTTCTTCTCATGTAAGGCTCCCATCCCTCCCTCCCCTATCTTGACGGTTTAGATAAGACAGACTGGCCACCAGGGTTCTTATCACTGCCCCTTACGAACAAGTGCTTAATAAAAAAAAAAAAAAAACAAGCAACCAAAGGGTAAGGAGCATGATTAAATGCACTAATACAGTTTCAAAAGTAAAGAGTTCATAAATTGCTCTCAAAGCCTTCCGTGGGCCACCCACCCCCCTGCAGCTCCAAAGTAACAGCAGAGTCTGTGAAGCTCAATCTCTGGAGCCGGGAGAGATGCAGAGGCAAGCAGAAAAGCCCTCGCTCGTCCTCCTCAATGTACATTCAACTGTGTCCCGCACGTCTGGAGCGCAGCTGTCGGAGGGGGGGGTCTGCTTTCCAGAAGCTGCTTGTGGTCTCAGAGACACCAGGACAAACAGACTGCATCAAGTTCTTCAGAACCAGAACGCTCTCCTTTATATTACACAGAGTACCAACGCATAGTCCCGGGACAGGAGAAGCTGGTTCCTCAAGTTCCCACAGTCAGATACAAAAGGAAAGTCTTCTTGTCCCCAACAAACAGAGTTACCTTTGAGTTCTTGTGAAGGATGTAAGAGTTTGAGGGAGGTTGTTGACTTGTTACCCCAAATCTGTGTCACCCTTCCAACCAGCTCCTCACACCTTAGTGGCCAGCGACTGCGCCTCGGTCTTCTGTGAAGAGAGGGAGCTGGCGGGGCTGGCGTGAAGGGCTTTCTTCAGGTTGAGGAGGCAGAGGCACTGAGAGCGGAAGCGGAGGTCAAAGAAGGCGTAGAGGATCGGGTTGAGGCAGCTGTTGACGTACGCCAGGCAGGTTGCGTAGGGATGGGCCATCAGCAGGAGGTTCAGGAAGGTGCAGGAGTCAGGCGCTAGGTTCAGGTACGAGAGGGCGTCCATGGTCTTCACGACGTGGAAGGGCATCCAGCACGCAGCAAACACCACCACCAATGTGGTGATGATCTTCAGCAGGCGCCGCTTGCGCTGGTCCTCCTTGCGAAGGCTGTTGAAGTGACGTGTGACGGTGCAGCCGATGAACCCGTAGCACACCATCATTGCCAGGAGGGGGATCAGAAAGCCAAGAGCCGTGGAGGAGATGCTGAGGCCCGCAATCCAAAAGGTCTCCTGGCCCTGTTTGCTCACCAGGCTGAAGTCCATGGCGCAGGAGGTGCGGTTGGTTTCGTCGTCTAACACTGTGGTGCGGAAAAGCAGGGTGGGTGCAGCCAGCACACCTGAGAGGAGCCAGATGGTGGCCAGCGAGGCCCGCATGTGTCCTCTGGTCCGCAGCTGTGTGCTGGTGAGCGAGTGCACGATGGCCATGTAGCGGTCCAGGCTCAGGCAGGTCAGGCAGAAGACACTGGCGTACATGTTGAGCAACACCACGAAGCTGCTGATCTTGCAGAGGGCCACGCCAAAGGGCCAGTGGTATCCCAGGGCAGTGTAGACGGCCCACAGAGGCAGAGTCACCACAAAGGTCAGGTCAGCAAGAGCCAGGTTTCCGATGTAGACATCCGCAGCTCTGCGCTTGGACTGGGCCCGCCACACCGTGAAGATGACCACACCATTACCAGTGAGGCCCAGGATGAAGATAAGCATGTAGAGCACAGGAATCAGTGAATATGATGGTTCCCACTCATTATAGTCACACATTGAGCTGTTTGCTGCATCGTCGTAGTAATCTTGGCTGTAGTCAGCAGTCATGTTGTCCATGGCATTCATTCCTCTAAAAATCTTTAAGTGTTTAAAGTATCCGTTGACAAGAGATCTAAATGATCACAGACAAGTTGCTTGTGATGTGTTCAGGTCAGAATACACTTTCAGCTGGACAAACTGTGGCTTTTAAACCCTCAGGATCTCACACTCCCCTCCCCTCACCCCTGACCCCTCCCCTCTACCCCAGTGACCCCTCCTCTCACCCGCACTGCACTGCAGCTTCCACAGGAAAACACACAGGATTAGTCAACGAAATATAAAAATAACAAGCAAACAAAAATATTTGCAAGCGGAACTACTGAGAAACAGCGCGTAGCTTACTTTCAAAGCGGACATTAAAAATAGTCGCACTGTCTCGCACATCACAGCCATAAATAATGCTGCAGAAACGGAAGGTTTAAATTGATAGAGCTCTGCTATAATACGTTTTTCATTTATAAACTTGCTTTTATATAGGCTATTTATATACACTAATACTACTGTATACACGATGATGTAAGCGTTTTTCGCGTTTGTATTTAATATTTTCAGGAGATGTAGCCTACTATTTTAAAAGTTAAACACGAAAATTCTCTATCTGTCGTGACATGTCAGGACCTGTGTTTTTCCCTGTACGGATTAATTGATATTTTAATGGACGGATGTGAATGTGTGAACAACTGTCTATTAGTTGGACGATTCGAGGGCTCTTAATTTCCATTCCAATGCGTTTGACTCTGCGCTCACAGACTTGCCCGAGCAAGATCATATATGTCCGAGTTTATCCCAGAAAATATAGTGCAGCATCATCAATGCGTATAAAAATTGTGCATAAGACTAATCTTCAGTTCTAAACGCCTTTTTCAGCATGAAATTTACGTGCTGTAGCCTATAAGTTAGGCTATTTTATGATGAAATTGCGTTTTCTCTCGTTAGAGAGAAAGAAATTCGAAAAATCTTAAGCAAATAACAGCCTAATGTAAAAGTAGCCTAATAAATGCAATGCATAAAACAACATCATGTGTTGAACTAGCAGCAATAGCCTAAGCCACGCCACGGTGCCAAGAAAAGTTTAAAAATAAAGAAACATTAAAGAAATAGGCTGATACATTAAGATAGTATCAAATAATAAGTTAATGTAAATGTGACACACAATAATGAAAGTAACATATTCATATTTTGTGCTGGACCATGTATGATGATATAAAACACTGACATTAAATACATATGTAAAAATAAATAAATAGGCTAAATAATACCTCATAATTTTTTGATACCTTATAAAAAATAGTCTTATTTTAACCATACTCGTAAACTATAGGCTATTTTAAGTACATTGTTTTAAAATGTTTAAATTTATATAATCTGTCTTAAAAATAAATACATTTACTAATAAATTCACAAACAAAGAAATAATGCACAAGGTACTCGGTCACCAAACATTTTTTTAAGCTAAAAATATTAAAAAGTCTATCTGTCTATCTTTCTATATTTACAGTCTGTTATGCTGGAAATTAATGAATGATTAAAAGAAAGAAAGAAAGAAAGAAAGAAAGAAAGAAAGAAAGAAAGAAAGAAAGAAAGAGAGATTGGGAAAGTATTATTTGGGCAGAGTCTGCAACAAACTGCATATGTTACTGTAACAGTATAATTTTATTTGATTTCTTATCCAGTTGTTTTATTTGAATCACAATGCATACTTATTTGTAACTGATTAAGAAGTTGAATGATAATTTGATTCTTTCATTATGCTTAATTTGGTTTAGTAAACACAAACAACATCACACCCTTGTCAGCTTTTGTTAGAGGATTACGCAACATACGCAAGCAACTGTAAAAGAACCCAGTTCCAGAAAATAAGTCAGATATTTGCTACAGAATTTAAAAAAGAATAGACTCCCAACCACTTTGTGTCTGAATGCAAGTATAACATGCCAGCAGGGTTTTAGAAAAACACAGCAAAGAAACAAGAACGAGTTAAATTTACAATCTAGAATGGAAATGGGTCAACTAAATCAATTTCAAAGGAAAGCAGCAGAGAGAGAGGTGAGGTTTATTCCCCACTGTAAATGGCAGATATCAGCAGAGCATTTGGCTCAGAGTTTAACTGACTCAGAGCGAAGGAGCAGACGGGAGGTTTCACTCGGCACCCTTCCTCGTCTCTCAGCGATGAGGCGTCAGTGGCGCCGAGGACCTGACCCGCTCAGACACAACTATCCCTCCCCGACCCCATCCTACACACACACACACACACACACACACGTGCACTGGCCAGGCCCAGGACGGGAGGCTGCAGCGTTTATAAGATCAAGTGTTGTGACATCAATAAAATGGCTCAAAATGTGCTGGACTTTGTGTTTTCTGACTGTTTGAATCTCTAAAACTCCCTCTAAACATCCTATACAGGGCACAAGCTCTGTTTGGCAGGTCTGAGCAGATGTTAAATGGAGATTTAAACATGCCCCATGTCAAAATCTTCCTACAAGTTATTTTTATTTATTCCTCATTGAAATGAGCACAACTAAAAACTAGTACTTTGTTATCTGAAGCTAAATCACAGATCATGCGCTCCCCCCCCCCCCCCCCCTCCAAATACACACTTCACAGGAGGCATTGGACTTATCTTCCCTTGATTTTAACAGGAGAGATATGATAATGGAACAAATGGTAGAGATAGATATGCAAATGCTTGACAAGAGCAATTGGGGGTCCAACAACTGCCAAACTGTTTATTCCTCGGCAATTAAATTTATTTCCGTAGGTCTCAAGTGTCCCCTATCCAAAATAAAGTATCTTATATCCGTTTCTAAATGGCATAGTGTTATTTAAATGTTAAATGATGGGAACAAAACTATTAAGATCTGTGGGCTTCACACATGACAGAGTTTGATGTGGTATTTGCATGCACACACCATACATGGAATGAATGGCAAGCGCAGTTTTAGACCACACACACACACACACACACAGTGACAGAGCTCTTCGAGCAGCTGGATTCAGCGCAGCCTCTTTGATCCGTTGTGTCCGACCTTGGCCATGGATAATAACTGATGTTTTTCAGAAGTTAACCGACTCAATGTGCAGCGCAAATGAACTGCTTAATAAGGACAAATGTGTACAGGGCATCTGTATGAGGGCCACAAGGGATTTAGGAGTGTAAGTATATGTTTTAGACAACTGAGAAAACACATAGACCTCCTGACAGAGGAGAACAATTGTGCTTATTTACTTTTCAACCAAATTAAATCTTGACGAAACAGCAGTCGTCGACCATCAGCAATCGTAGAACAGTTTTCCCTTGAATAAATGAACGAATGCATGATAGGGAAAGAAGTGCATATGTTAACATGGTGTCATTTTCTTATTCAGTTGCATTTAGTTAAGTCCCATTGCATACTTTAGTTGTGTTGTTAAAGTTATTTATTTTTTCATTATACTTTATTTGGTTTAGTAAACACAAAAAGAACTTTCTCACAGCACTACACATCTACTTGCCATCCTTTGGTTAAAGAAACATGAATATGACAACAGTAATATTATAATGGGAACAGCTTGATCATAATATTGAATTTAGTACATTATATCATGGCCACAAATTAAGAATTAGCGCTATCTATTTGTTATTCAACGAACTGATAATTTGTGGCCATGATATATTTTCTTGCATATCATATGTGCGGCATACATACATACATACATACATACATACATACATACATACATAAATAAATATTGCACAAGGCACACTGTCTCCAATTGTGTGAGACATCAAGTTTTTTAGGCTTAAATATATAATAGAAAATATTAGAAATCTTTGTGTGTGTGTGTGTGTGTGTGTGTGTGTGTGTGTGTGTGTGTGTGTGTGTGTGTGTGTGTGTGTGTGTGTGTGTGTGTGTGTGTGTGTCTGTTTGTGTGTGTGTGTGTGTGTGTGTGTGTGTGTGTGTGTGTGTGTCTGTGTGTCTGTTTGTTTGTGTGTGTGTGTGTGTGTGTGTGTGTGTGTGTGTGTGTGTGTGTGTGTGTGTGTGTGTCTGTGTGTCTGTTTGTGTGTGTCTCTGTTTGTGTGTGTGTGTGTGTGTGTGTGTGTGTGTGTGTGTGTGTGTGTGTGTGTCTGTCTGTGTGTGTGTTTGTGTGTGTGTGTGTGTGTGTGTGTGTGTGTGTGTGTGTGTGTGTGTGTGTGTGTGTGTGTGTGTGTGTGTGTCTCTGTTTGTGTGTGTGTCTGTCTGTGTGTGTGTGTTTGTGTGTGTGTGTGTGTGTGTGTGTGTGTGTGTGTGTGTGTGTGTGTGTGTGTGTGTGTGTGTGTGTGTGTGTGTGTGTGTGTGTGTGTGTGTGTTAATAACAACCCCATGACCACCTCTCCCCTTTTCTGAGATTTCTTTTTTATAAGCCAAGGTAGAAATCTTTTAGTTAGTTAGTTAGTTAGTTAGTTAGTTAGTTAGTTAGTTAGTTAGTTAGTCACATATTTCCCCCAACCTCACAAACATGATAAAGTCTTGTATGGGTGGCACCAGAAACAATGTCTTCCATATTAACTTTAAAAAAAAATAAAAAAATAAAAAGAGGTAAAAGGACATCATAACTTTCTGGACATCCAAAAACACCTTTAAAAGGTTCCAAACGAGATGCAACAGAAGAACTACGTTCAGTCCCCCAAAGACAGGGAACAGTTCTTAAAAGAACCAACTTTTTTTTAGTTTTTAATAATCGAAGAACCTTTTTCCTCTATAAAGAACCTTTTGTGGAATGAAAGGTTCCATGGAGATTCTTCACAGAATCATATGGCAATAAAACGTCTTTAGTGTAGTTTGTGTATTTTTCCCATTGTCTCAATCCCCATCTAACTGGCATGATAAGCAGAGTGTGAGGTGGTTCTCAGTCCGTTTGATGTGTGTGTGTGTGACCCCCTGTGTGTGTCACATGACAGCTGTGTCTCTCAGGTGTAGATATGCTCTGGCCAGCATCTCCGGCATCACACACAAGCTAAAGTGAAAGAACAATGAGGAGCTTAGAAAAGAGCTTAATTGATTTGGCTGTTGATTCTGAATCTTAAAGTTGAATGAAACCACATAGAGGCATTTGTAAATGTGTAATACATTCCTCTTCACATGGAAAGGTGTGGCGGTCTTTTACGGCACCACACCCGCGCCTCATTGACTGATTCTAACAAGAGTTTCCGACTCATTGACACCAAGTCGCTGAGCACCAGGGACGGGACAATGAACGAGTTCACACCTTTGAGCCGTCGCTCAGCCTCCTCCTTTCACCCCTGAACACACGCTCCTCGAGCCTGGCAGCGTATTGAAGGTGTGTGTGTTTGTTTTAAATAAGTTTCAGTTACAGTTTCTAGTCAGAAACTGAAATGCGATTAGCACGGGCTTGGGATGATTAAATAAATTGCGGGATCAAGAGTGTGGACAACATCCGCATGGTCTTCCTGGAGACAACAAGGAAGCTAATTATGTGGGCCAAACATCAGGTTACTCAAAGCCCCTTCCTGTCTCTCTTGTCCTGCCATGACCCAGAACACAGATCATCCCGAGAAGACAGTCTGTCACATTAAGCTCCTCTAAAGTATTCAAAGGTGTTTGGGAAGCTACTTAAACTAGTTTGCCACGCTACAAGATGCTATGACCATAGTTAAAGTCAATCTACCATTTGAAAATGCAGTTAAGTAAAAAAACAAGCTAAGAAGCTAACTACACCGATGCTATATTTATATGTTTGTCAGCTGGTTGGTTTGGTTACTAATGAAGGTTTTTTTTTTAAATGGGGAAAATGAATGGAAAAAGTACTTAGGGCTGTTAAAACAGTGAATGGCCATTGTTGCACACTATAACAACAGTAAGAACACACATTTACACAAAACAGCTGACACAAATAGAATTTAACAGCATGCTAATTTCTATAACTGAGCCAAAAACAGTGACGAACTGAGACATGAGGTTTTGTGCAAGGACTCAAAGAATCAGTGAATCGTTTTTTAAACTGTTTGAACAAACCAATTCACTAAATGAATCATACTAGAGAGAGAAAAAAGGACATCCAAGGTGCCGTAGCATGTGGAAATATTGCAATGTTGTCATGTTACAGAACTTGTTGGAAAAAGTAGTTTGTTACTAACAACATTTCTTAAAAATGCTGGGTTGTTTCAGCTCATGTTTGGGTCAAATATGGACAAACTTAACTGTTTAGTTTAAGAATTTAATAAAAAAATTTAAACCAATGATTGGGTTTGTCTATATTTGACCCAAACATGGGTTGACTGTAGAAAAGTTACTGCATGCTGCTGGAAAACATAGTAGCGTGACAACTAGGGGAGAGCGGGGTACAACCTAACGCTTTTTCACTTTCTTAGTTTGTGTAAACCTACTTTAGGTTCAGAGTATTTATTTTTTCCCGCATTCATTTCAATGTCCCATAGAATGTGGGGTACATTGTAATATGACCATATGACAGATTAAAATGGTATCTGATCTAATAAAAAATAAATAAAAATACAATAAAAACTAAAATATTGTCTCAATAAAATACAATTATTACGTTTTTCATATAAAATAATGCCATTTTTAATCATTAAAAACAAACACATTTTTGACAACAAGCACATGCAGCTATTAGTTCAAAACATAATAATCATTAATAATTTTATGACTCTCGGTCTTTATTCACCTTTTTCTCATGGTTTCTCAATAGAATTCATTAAAGTATAGAACAGAATTGCATAGTTCTAATAGGGGCACATTGTAACGCAGTGTGACAACATGCCCCAGCTGCACAACTGGGATTTAAACCCAGCTAGTGTCTTCTGTTGGTTAGATCAGCATTCAAGAACTGTTCAATAACAGATTGGAGATTAAAAAAAATATCAGATTTGTCTAATTTTAAATAAACACCAAAAAACAGAGATGAAAAATTAACTTAAGTTTGCTGTGGTTAAATAAATGTTCAGTGATATCTTCTAAAGATTTAAGAATTTTGCCGCAGTTTTTTCTCTATATAGTGTTGATATGGCGAATAGTAAATACACAAAGTTTCGTCATGCTAGCATGTGTGGAAGTATTTAAAACAAGTCTGTTACAACTACCCCCACGTTAGTTAGTGCCCCGCTCTCCCCTGCTTCCTTCAAGCACATGAGTTCCCTGATATCAGGAGTCATGAGTTCATGGAGTTAGTCTTCCTTAGGGAGTTTGTGCGGTTCAGTGTTTTTTTCCTAAGGAGCTCCATTTGTTGGCATTATATCTGCGGCTGGTGACAGTTTCCTCGCCATGCTCGGGGTTGAATATCTAGATAAGCATTTGCCCCACTGCTCTGCGTGTCTCTATTTAACGACCTGTTGAAAACATCGGATGCTAATCAGGCAGACGTAACACCAACATGTTTCAGCTTCCGCACTAGCCGCTTCAAGGCGGCTGGCCTTCTTTCCACATGTTCCCCAGTAGTGCTGATTTACAGACCAGCCAGTACAGGCTATTGTCTGGCCCAATTAAATGAGCTGAAAGATGAGATCCGTATGGAAGCCGCTGGTGTTGTTAGCAGTTAGCGGCTAGCTGTGTTTACTTAACTCTCTCTTATCTCCTGCCCTCAGAGAGCAGCGGGGTGACAGATCTCTCAAGAAAGCCGAGTGTCTTTTGTCCTTGCGGTGTATCGGCATGGCTTGGTTTCCTTTCTTGTCGTAGCTTTCCACGAGCAAAAGCGACACGCCGCATGAAAGTGTAGGAAGTTAGCACTCAGGCTTGAGCTTTGATTTAATCGCAGCCTGTTTTAAAATTAGACATATGCATTGAAGTGCGTCCAAACGTGTGGCGTCTCAATTTTTTCCCTCTTAATGGCTCAAGTGAAATGCTTGATGGCCGACACAGGCTTTACCAGGAAAAGCCATCTTGAGTAGGCCTACAACATGTTATGGCTGAACGTGTCTGGACTGTGTTTGTGGGCGACTCCTCGTTTGGACATTTGACCTGAGAAATCCCTCTTTAATTGCTCTTTTGTGATGGCCATTGTTTGGAAGAGGAAAAGTTGCTTCTGATGTAAATATCTGGCACATATCAGGAGGGATGTTCTCATCTATTGTTGCTACGCTAAATTTGAGGGTAATTCCAGAAAACAGCCCTGCAAAGTACCAGTAGTGATTTACCATTAATCCTGAATACTAACCCTAAACGCTAAAGCAATTTATTATTTTAAACCCATAACAGCATGTTTGCTTTTCATGTATTTACACTATAATTCAAAAGTTTGGGGTCAGTAAGAGTTTTTTGGAAGATGCATAAGATTTCTAGTTAAAATAAATGTTCTTTTGAACTTTCTATTCATTAAAGAATCTTGTGGAGAAAAATAAGCAGCACAACTGTTTTCAACATTGATAATAAGAGTAAATGTCTCTTGAGCATCAGATCATCATATTAGACTGATTTCTGAAGGATCATGTGACTAAAGACTGGAGTATTGATGCTGAAAATTCAGCTTTGATCACAGGAACAAATTGCACTTTAAAATATATTACAATAGAAAAACAGTTTTAAATTTTAATAATATTTCACAATTTTACTGTTGTTACCAACGCTATCTCATGACCAATTCGTACAAATTTGTACGAGTGATAAAAAGGTGGCTAATTCGTACGACCTCACTCATACGAATTTGTACGATTTGTCTAAACCCACCTGATGGGTAGGTTTAGGGGCGGGGTCAGGGGTAGGTCATTCGTATGAATTCATACGAATTGGGCAATTCGTAAAATATGTATGATTTAGCAAAAATCGTACTAATTCGTACGAGTGAGGTCGTATGAATTCGTCCGAATTGTCTTGAGATCAGGCTGGTTGTTACTCTATTTTTTATCAAATAAGCCTTGGTGAGCATAATAGACTTCTTTCAAAAACATACAAAAAAAAATATTACCTTCAGTTTGGGAATTTAGCACATTATACTAATAAAGTATATTAATAACATATATAAGACATATTAATAACGTGACATTTCACTTTTAAAACATGTTTTGTCTTAACTTTGCTAAATCTGCAATATGTTACTGATTGATGGTCTAATAATAGTCTGAACTAGCAAATTGCACCACTTTTTCTAAAAATTTGATAAATAAAAAAAACGCGTTACAACTATTTTTCCTTAATCAGTGTTTAACCATAAGTTTAAGCTTAATTAAATACTCATGAAGACTGCAAGAGCAAACGTTTAATGGCCAAATATGTTTATGATGTCTTCTAAAACATAAAACTTGTCGCAACATAAGGTGGATGAACAGACAAATGCTTTTTAGAAAAAACATTATGGACAAAGAAAACATGCTGTTTTGATTTAATTAATTAATGTTAAATTATTATTATTTATTTTTTCACAGATAACCATGTAATGGTGATGAATTGTTATTGTCTGACGTTCCAATGAAAAACAATCATTCAAAATTAGAATCTGATTAAGATCATCCTGTTTCTTGTATCAGGACACTGGCGCACAAATGCCACTGTTTCCTGAGAATGAGCCCTGAAATAGTGCTTGGCACTCAAAAACAGGGGCACAAGTTTCCACCGCAGTGATCTTCATTTAGACACTGCACATCACAATGGCTCCCAAGACACTCAGAGAATAAGTCTGAGCAGTGCGGGTTACGAGACTGGAGTGTTGTGGCAGGAAAGGGCCTGCCAGGATGTGGCCTGCGTTTGTGTTGGCCCTCGGAGACTGGAGGACAGTCTTGTTTTGTAAGCTGCAAGTCTTCAGATTATTGATAAACCTCTTCCTGAACCAGTAAATGTGGAAGGAGAAAATAGGTTGGACTGAGCTATTGGGGAAAGAGTTGAATTAAGAAGATTCTACTCGCCTTTTACTTCAGTTTAGCATGTTGCTAAGCTAACAGTGTGATGCTCTAATAAGCATGAAAATGCTTGGCACATTCAAATGATAAAGTAAAATAAGGATAACTATACATTTTTGTTAGAATTTTTTTGTATTGAGCCACTTATATTTATAATTTAGGTTTTTATGGCTTTGTTGTCACAATATTGGATGGATATTTTCACTTAGCTCATTTCAATGCATGGTTTGTCTTCTCTGCAAATTAGATGTTGACCAAAAGAAGGTTTCTTAAAGGGATTGTTTACCTTAAAATGAAACTAAAGTCACTATTTACTCACCCTGGTGTTGTTTTAATGCCATATGCCCTTCTTTTTTTATGGACCACAAAAGGATACGTTTTAAAAAAATGTCCTGCTCACACGCGTCCATATGATGGCAGTGAATAGTGACCAGTATCAAGCTTATTAAAAAAGATGCGAAAGTATCAAAGAATGATCATGTGCCAAATGTTCTGGGTGTATACAAATTTAAATGCATTATTTAATAAAAATCCTTAGTTTTTGCTCATCTGTGCACGACTGCGTTTTCATGAGACTCTATTAGCAGTGCAGTTCACTCCGACTCGCCCAGAAAAACACAAAAGTTGTGAGGAATCAAGATTAACAAAAACACAACATCAAATTCATCCCATGTACCTTCTCCTCTGAGGTGAATATATCCAATGTGTTCTTCATAGAGTTATCCGGAGATATTTAACTCACTATAGAACGTACATGGATACTTATTTGGGATATCTAGACGTTGTCTTTCATGTAGTGTTTTTGATAGTGAATCTTGATTTCTCTCAACTTGTGTGCTTTTTCTGGGCGAGTATCACAACGTGCAGCCGTACACAAAAGATCAACGGCCAAGGTCAAGAATTTCATTAAATAATACATTCGATTTCGGTTTGTTTTACTAAACCCTATCTTCAACCCCCAGCACACTTGGCAAATAAGACACGTGTCACATGGGATCATTCTGTGATACTTGATGCTAAAGCTTGATGCTGGTCGCTATTCACTGGCATTATATGGAGTGTGACATTTTTAAATGACATCGAGTGTGACATTATAAAACAATTCTCCTTTTTGTGGTCCATAAAAGAAAGAAGGGGATTCGGCATTTGAACAACACCAGGGTGATAAATGATGACTGTATTTTCATTTTAGGGTGAACAATCCCTTTAAAAGGCAAAAACAAAGCCAAAGAATATTCCAAGTTCAGTGCAACTTCATCTCATTCGACAGCATTTATGGCATAAAGTTTATTACCACAAAAAGAAATTTCGATTCGAACGTCACCTTAAAAAAAAAATCGAGTTTACTTCAAAGCAAGAGATTGGTGTCAATTTTTGGAGGATTCGAAAGCAGAAATGACGATGATAAATCTTTCAATTTCATACAAGCACATTCATTTTTCAGCTAAAACGTGTATTATTTGAGCTGTAGAGTTCTTGTTCTTGTCATTTTAACAGTTATTTTAGGATTTATGGATAAAACTAGAATAAAAACGTTATACAGAAAAGGTTTTTTTCCACCTCTAAAATCATGTTAACACACATACCGTTCACAACTTGTGGCTAAACTGTTTACGTAATGAGTATTTTAACATTTACTCTGTAACTCGGATTTTTGCTTTTTCTAAAGAAAAGGAGGGACAAGTCAAAATAAACTTTTGTGGTAAGCAGCATTACGCCGCAAAAGCTGTCGGTTGGGCGTAACTTGTACTGAACCGGGAATATTCCTTTAATCACCTTATCTTTGCAGACAGATTTAACAGTTTTTCTCTGTTTACACTGATAAGAAATCATCTGTGCAGATTTATATGTTATGGATTAGGTCAGCAGCAGTGCTGCGAATATTGATCCTAGAAGTGGATATTTACTTCTATAAAAACTCTATGATCAAACCCAGTATACTGCAAACAGTGAGTTCATTTAGCACATAATTCAACAGTGTGAGAGCGGCATGTACCATCCATTTATGGACAAATACAAATCATATTATGACATGTGTCCTTAGTTACACACATATGCAATATACCATTCAAACATTTCACATAATGAAGGTGGGGTTCACGGCAGCTGGAACACAATAAACCATTGTCCCAAAAAATCAGTTTCTCACTTGCCATATGGTTTTGTAATCAATCTACACCAAAATGTGCTCTTAAGTGGCTACCCATTGTGCACAACATCAGTGTCTACTCATCCATCCTACTCACTGTCAGGACACACACACACACACACACACACACACACACACACACACACACACGGTCTCTAACCCTCTGACACAGATGTATGACATCATTGCCCCATTAGGACCCATTGTTCACTCCCAAACCCTAGAGGCACATGGAGTGTGCAAGGTCTTTGCTTTTCAAAGTCTTTTAGATTTTACAGTACAACGAGTCCCTAAGAATATATTTAAAGGGGTTATGAAAGTTCTGTCATTATTTAGCCTACTCACCCTCATGTTGTTTTATGAAACATAAAAGTAAAAATATGAAGGATCTTTTCTGTGATGTGAACGTGAAGAATTTCAATTTAGTCGCAATGAAATTCAAGTAGCGACAGATCTTTCCGTATTGTGTCGTACATCCATCCAAGTGTAATTAAAAATGTAGGGCAGGGAATTCGTCGGTTGTTGATTGGATTTGGAGATGTGGGCGTTTCACTCAAAAATGAATGCGCACTTGCAGTGGATTGTAAGAAAGGGGCGGGGTTTAAGCAGACTAAATGATCGGAGAATCCCGCATACATCCCCAGAGAGAAGTCTGTCGTTTCACCAGATGTTCCGGTTATGACAGTTTTTGATTAAAAATGACGAGGTCAGGCCTAATATGTTTCAGTGCTGGTGTCACGTGTCAGTGTGTATGTTTGAACTCTGTTTGTGTTTTGATTTGTTCCTGTTTGCCTTTGTTCTTTTCCCGCCACTCCTTTGTTTCTATGGTTACGTCTTTATCAGTTCGGTTGTATCACCTGTGTTCTGTTAATCAGTGTAATCTGTGTTTGTATTTAAGTTCTGTCTGTTCTGTCAGTCCTTGTCCGATGTTTGTTGTTGAATTATATCCTTGTTTCTGTCTGCCTTTCTGCAACCCACCGTGACAGATGGGTAGATTGCTAACAAATTATAATCAGTTACAGATTCTAAATTACATGACATAAAAATTTAGTTAGTAACGTAATCCATTACATTACCCATTTAAGGTAATATAACTAAAGTACTTTTTGAAATCATTCCGATTGATGAATCCTAACATGAACGTGCGCGTTTATATGTCACAAGCTTCAAATCGGATTGTGAGTGGTTGCAGACATCCAGACGAGTTGCTCCCACATCATCTTTTCTCATATCGTCTTCAGTGTGTGTATGTATGTGTATTTCTAAGCTTTTACCCACTTGTACCCTGTTAAACACCATGTTTTGCCACAATCATCCCCACTAATGAGTGTGTGTATCCTGTATCTGCATCCATGGCTTCCTCACTAAGAAGGGTTTCAGGGACGGGAAGATAGGAGACGGTAGGAAGAGACATGAAGCAACAATGGCAGGAAGACTGTCCAGATCAAATAGAGATTAAGGCAAAAAAACATTCCTCAAATAAACACTAAACACACTCATTTGACACGCTCTTGAAATGGCTGGGAAAACCACATGCCCTTTCATTTAGACAGAGACTGAAAGTTCTTTATGCTAAAAATGGTAAATTAGGGGGAAATCAATAGCAGGGCTGGTCATTTAACATATTAAACAATTTTGGAAGAATTAAAAGGGTGGTCAAAAATGACAATTTTTTTTCAACTAACTGAATGTTCTATATTTTAGTTCGATAAAGTTTTTTAATTAATATTTTGTATTTTTGGGGGATTTTATGGTACTGAATTATATTTATGCAGTAGTTATACTCCATTTATTACGCGTTAAACACCGTTTGAGCATAGACCTGCAAATGAAATGTCCAACCTAAACTGCCGTCTTGAATGCTTTGAAGCAAACTTCAGTTTGGTCTCTTTTTAAAGACTCTTGGCATTTTATTGCTGAAGTGGAAAGATAAAAAAAAAAAGGTTATTGTTATGAAACTGCACAAAAATACTATTTTCAAATTTTATTTGAAATATATTTTTCAAAACAATGTGGTAACACTTTATTTTACAGTGTCCTTGTTACATATGTTACATATACTTACCAAAGTAATAACAATAAATTATGCATAATTACATGCAACTAACCCTCAACCAAACCCTAATCCTACCCTTAGTATGTAGTTGCTTAATATTACTCAGTACTTAAATATATATTTACACTGTAACAATGACAACTTAAAATAAAGTGTAACCAAACATGCTTTAAACATGTCTAAACAAGCTGTGTTCCAAATTTGAGGTTGATATCTCAAAAAATGAACTTTCTGTAAGATTTTGTTTGGGCTCAGTACCAAACGCTTCCACTAGATGAAATTCGCTTCCCATTTGTTTCCGATGTGGTTATTTTTGACCGCGAACAATACAAGTGAACAAATACAAACATTTAATCATGTCCATGATTTTGTTTTGTGTGTGTGTGTGTGTGTGTGTGTGTGTGTGTGTGTGTGTGTGTGTGTGTGTGTGTGTGTGTGTGTGTGTTCACAGCAAGTCAAAATCTTTACCAAATTTCATACCATTTTGAATAAAAAAAAAAAAAAAAAAAAAAAACTTGAACTCGAAACTTGAACATTCATTCACACTATAAAAGTGTGAATGAATGGTGTGATTTTTAATTTCGAGATTAATCTTCTGCTGTGCATGACTTATGCCTTCATTTTATTACCACTGTTTTGATAATAAATTTGTATTAAATCACAAATCCACAGAATTTCTGAAAAAAATACCTTTTGATAATTTAAAACTTAATTAAACCATTAAATTGGAATCATAGAAAAAGTATATTTTGTGGGTGTGGGACTAAAATAAAACGCATTACATTAGGGATGCACCGATATGAAAATTTTGGTTGATACTGATAATACCGATAATTCTTTATATTTGAAAGCCGATAACCTGATTTCAATCATATTTCAAGCATTTCAAAATCATCATGGTGAACGGTGTGCATCTGTGTATCAAGTGTCTCAGCTGAAAGAAATAATCCATTATTTATTGGCTTTTAAATATCAGTCAAATTTTCTCATTATAAGCATTAAAACTGAACATATATATCGGGCAATACCGATACGGTGGCCGATATATCGTGGATCCATACATTTCATATAGAGCCATAAAAAGTTTTTATGGAATAACTTTTGCTAAACTTTATTGTATAAGTTTCATGATTTCAACTAATTAGGCATGTTTTTTTTTTATTATTAAAATTTCATTTAACCATTAAAACGGAGTCCAGAGAAATTCAAGTGGACAAAAACTGAATTTGGAAAAATATATATAAAAGGATTTCATGGGGCCCTACAGCTGCAACCACACATGCAATGCCAAAACATACGTATCAAGAGCAGACAGCACACTAAATGTCACTAAATTAAATTTACTTAAATTTCTCAATTTGTTTACAATGTTCTCTCATGGTAATCCTTTTATTCTGACCTCAAGCAATTCAATGAAACAAGCTGCGGCCTCAAGACCACTCAGCTCAAACTAAGCCAAAAATAGACGTTTCTCCACTGACACAGATACAGTTGGGCAGAACCTCCTGCTGAGACTAAACCAATGCATTATTTTGACAAACAAAATGTTAAAGTCTGCAGGCACACATCCAAAGACGTGCATGTAAAGCTGTAAACAATAAACAGTGAGCGTTGAGGTGGACAGTGCAGGACTGTTGATCTCTGAGTCATCCTGTACCAGGAGTAAACAGCCCAATTCCTCTTCCTGCCCTCTGTCCGCAGTAAAAGCATCTGTTTGACCTCTGACCCTGACCTGACACAACCAACTTCCTGACCCACACGGACTACTGGATGTTTCCATGCCAATGACTATCATCTGAACTAACAAACTCACACCTTAACACATAAACTCAGCTACAGTGGGGAAAAATAGAAGCAAAAGAGAAATGCCTGAAAGGTTAAATGGATTAAAATGTTGACATATTTATGGTATTATAAGAATCTTAGCACTTTTTCTCCACTGAATATGCATCAGGGTTTATTTTTGAAGCATTTCTGCATAGTTATATACATTAAAGACTTTATTATACACTACATTTCCACAGTTAGTGCAGTTCATCAGTGAACACACAATGAAATTTTGTGACAACATGCCCCAATATGAGTCTACTACTGAAAACTCTGGAGGCTTTTCAGACAAATTTAAACAGTAAAACAATAATGAAAACCAAATCATTATAACCATACACTACCATTCAAATGTTGTTGTTTTTAATGTTTTTGACTGAAGTCTCTAAGGAGCGTTTGATCAGGGGGTTGAGCTGAACTCTGCGGGACAGTGAACCTCGCGAACCCCTGTTTTAGATGAAGTCTAGCATGACACATTGCAGGACGTTGCTGTCACTGCACTGCCATGTCATGTTAAACACCCATATGGAGTTTGTCACACAATAACAGTAGTTTAGAGCTATTCATCTTCATGTATGTGACCCTGGACCACAAAACCAGTCACATGGGTCGATTTTTTGAAATTGAGATTTATACATCATCTGAAATGTGAATAAATACGCTTTCCATTGACGTATGGGTTGTTAGGACAGGACAATATTTGGCAGAGATACAACTATTAGAAAATCTGGAATCTGAGGGTGCAAAAAAATCTAAATATTGAGAAAATCGCCTTTAAAGTGCTGCATTCACTCACAAAAATTAATGTTTTATATATTTATGGTAGGAAATTTACTAAATATCTTCATGGAACATGATCTTTACTTAATATCCTAATGATTTTTGGCGATAATTTTGACCCATACAATGTATTGTTGGCTATTGCCACAAATATCAGACAAATACAATCGGAGTTATATTAAAAAATGTCCTGTCTCGTCCAAGCTTTATAATGAGAGCGAATGGCTGGAAAAAAACATTGAAGCCCAAAAAAGCGCCCCCATCCATTATAAAAGTAATCCATACGGCTCTCGGGGGTTAATAAAGGCCTTCTAAAGTGAAGACATGCGTTTGTGAAGGAAAATATCCATATTTAAACCTTTATAAACTATAATCACTAGCTTCCGGCAGACGGCCGTATGTATCGATTTACAGTGGGAAGAATAACCCCTGACCCAACGTACGACGCAATGACGGAAGCTCAGAGGAAAGAGCGAATTAGCCATTTTGAAGAGAAATGTCAGAGGATTTCTATATAATAGAAGAGGAGCTTCAGTTTGTGGCACAGCCCTATTTGTTTAAACCGCGAAAGCTTACGATACTCCTACATCTTACGTCAAACATGTGTCACGGTTACTCTTGTGGCGCAAGTCGATTTGCATAGTATGCGTACGGTCGTCTGGCGGAAGCTAGTTATTTTAGATTATAAAGTTATAAATGTGGATATTTTTCTTTCATAAACCCATGGTTTCGCTTCAGAAGGCCGTTATTAACCCTCTGGAGCCGTGTGGAGTATTTTTATCATGGATGGATGCACTTTTTTGGGCTTCAAATTATCTCCCCATTATAAAGCTTGGAAGAACCAGGACATTTTCTAATATAACTCCAATTGTATTGTCTGAAAAAAGAATGTAATGTACACCTCGGATGACTTGAGGATGAGTAAATCATCGGCTTATTTAAATTTTTGGGTGAACTAATGCTTTAATCCTTTAGACGCCTGTCTTCTATGACATCATCTGCAAATACACAAAACAGCTTAAAGTCGCCATGAAACAGAAGTCGGGATCATCTTGTCTTCCCTGCTGTGGCGGATAACCGAGTGAAAAAGCTTCTCAAACAAGAACAAATGTAGGGCGGGACTTGATTTTGTCCATCAGGAACTGATTGGATTGTTGTGGTTTGCTATTGGACGATCTCATGTGAGTGACAGGTTATTGCCCCGCCCTCGCGCCAGTAAACATCAGAGAAGAGATGAGCTTCAAGAGGGAGGGGAAGATATTTTGATTCAAGATTATTAGGACACGTTAATTTAAACTTAGAATATATATATATATTGCAATATTCCATTAAAAAATACGAAGAAATAAGATTTCATGGTGACTTTAAAATAACAGTTGTCGTGTTTTTTCACCCTGAACTGTACGGCCGCCTCATGTCTGGGTGGCGCAGGTTTGAGAGGGCGATGTCTGGGTCACCTGTCTCAGATTTGATGCCTTCCACAGCAGAAAAACATGACAGAATTTTCATTTTTATTGAAGAGATCTTTGGACAAGACTATTTTTAGTAAAATGACAGTAAGCATAACAGTGTGCCATGTGGCTGAAAAAAATGGAAAAGAAAGGAGTACAAAAGGAGGAAGAAGTGAGTGGAAGAAACACCGTTGTTCCGTACGATCTGGCATCCGCTACACCTCATGCAGGAGAGGGGATTTCTGCCATAAGCGGTCATAAATAATCACAGCATTTCCTGCAGGTTGCTTTATGAGCGTTCCCCACCGTGCTCAAATCCCCAGATTGATTTACAAAGGAATGTGCCAGTGCACTGTGGATTTCACGTCTGTAGTTTATGGAACCCATAGCTTACAGTGAAGACACCATGAAATCAATATTGATCATTCTTAATTTTTTAGAATATTGCAGTTTATTATAAATTATATATCTTTACACAATCATTATTTTTTATAATTCATGTTCCTTCAAAATCTTGAATCAAAATAACTTCCTCTTGCAGCTCATCTCTTCTCTTCTCTGATGATGTGTTTACTGGTGTGAGGGCGGGGCATTAATCTGTCACTCATACAAGATCGTCCAATAGCAAACCACAACCATCCCGCCCCACATTTGTTCTTGTTTGACAAGCTGTTTCACAATAGGGAAGAAAAGACTATCGCAACTTCTGTTTCATGATGACTTTAAGCGATTTTACAAATCCCAGTGAGCATCTATGCGCAGTCCGAACTGTCAACGATTTAAGGAAGAAATTAACATCGATACTTCACTTTACCGGAATCAGAGCGGGAAATTTGCCAACCAGTCATAGCACACCATTTGACGGAAATAATCAAGGCAAAAAAATTTAAATAAAGTTGTTTTAATTAGTCCCAGGTATAGTTTGTATGCAATTGCTTGCACATCAAAAAAGAGCATGAATGCGACAGGTGTTTGTTTTGGTGAGTAAGTTGATTTTTTTTCTGCAAATGAGATATATAAGCTTTAGTCACATTTACTGCGCTGCATATCAGAGCATTTAGTGGCACTAAAACTGAAAACCGTACTTAAAATCGACATAAAATGGAAGTTACAACAGTCTTTTCTTCCCTGTGACGTATATCAGAGGGCGGGACTTGATTTTGTCCATGGGTAACTGAATGGTTGTGGTTTGCTATTGGTCAATCTCATGTGAGTGACAGGTTGCCCCACCCTCACGCCAGTAAACACCAGAGAAGAGAAGAGATGACGCTGCAAGAGGGAGGGGAAGTTATTTGGATTAAAGATTAAGAGGACACATGAATTAAAAAAAAAAAAATGCCGTGCACGAATAAATCGTTTTTAATAAATACTGCAATATACCATGAAATAAATATTGTCATTTTTGATTTCATGGTGACTTGTACTACAAATTTGTTCAATCACAAAAATGACAAATAAAACATTTGCAGTTCATGAACATTTTGAACTACAGGCATAACCTGTGATTGGCCAGAACTGATGAATTAAAGTTTTGTTTTACTAAAACATTATGCGTTCATTACATTATGGGTCCAAATTGACCCTTGTTAGTGCACATTAGTCTTTTATAAATTAACCTGAGCAAGTTCATTTCTATGCTGATTTTGAATTATGAAATGTAACCATATAAATAACCGCAAATGAATTTAGGTTAAGCCCCACGCATGTTTGATTTGTTTTTTTTATAACAATAATAAATTCAAATAAAACAAATACCAATTTGCAATATCAACACCCGATCTTACGTTAAAATATGATGTATAGGTAAGTTAGAATGTAACTTTTCAGACCAAATTTTACTCCCCAGTTACTGACTTTGAGGTTTGACTAATGCATTTGTCAGAACGGGCTTGGATGACTTTGGCACATCCGCTGACAGGAGGGGGTTCTGGGAAACGCTGTGGTGAGGAGATGAGGAGAGGGGAGCACGCCAGCACCTTTGACATGCAAATCTGCGAGAGCTCAGACAACAGGTGTCCATTGCACACAGCCACAGTACCCTCTTTCACCTCTCCTCATCCCACATTCCCTCGCACTCTTCCCTCCGGACCCTGCCTGACTCACTAATTACTGACGCAAACAACCATTCACCAACTGACACGCTGAGAGGATCACATTTATTTCATGAAAAACTGCTCAAACTCTAATTTGCATACAGTACGATGTAAAAATTTGAGTGTGAATAAGAAAGAAAACATGGAAATGGAATCTAAAATAACTCATTTCTTATCAAAGTGACGTGTGGATTCTCCCAAATAGTGTTGGGATTCAGCTGGTCCCTTTCAAGGGCTCTAAAATGTAAATCTTTGAACCACTGCATCAACGAAACCAGTAAATATGGCAAACACTTTACAATAAGGTTTCATTTGTTAACTGTTAGCATGAAATAAAGCATTCAAATGTTACACTTTAAGGTGTCATTGTTACAGTGTAATTATACATTAAGTACTTAGCAATATCAATTAACCATGTACTTACTATATAATAGCATTAGGGTTTGGTTTAGGGTTAGTTGCATGTAATTATGCATAAAGTATAGCTATTACTACATGTAACAGACACTGTAAAATAAAGTGTTACCCGTTAATCCTGTAACAAATGTATTGCTTATTGTTACTTAATGCACATGTTAACTAATGGAACCTAATTGTAAAGTTACCAATATATGATTACAAAAATGAAAGGTTACAATTTATGTCAGTGTCCGTGTTACAGTGTAATTATACATGCAATTCCTGAATAATAATAATTAATTAAATATGTACACGGTACAGGGTTACGGTTTGGTTTAGGGTTAGTTGCATGTAATTATGCATATTTTACTGTTTTTACTACAGGAACTACATGTAATGTGTAACAAGGACACTGAAAACAAAGCGTTACAAAATTAAGAATATGCTTGCTTCTCTCATTAAAAATATAATATAGCTTTATTACAGCATTGTTTTTGGCACTAAATCTATATGAGAATGCCTTCTCAACCTCAATGCGTGTGATTTCCCACAAGAGCATTGAACCTAATTCTAAAAAGCTTAATAAATATGACACCTGGATCATCAGCGCATACAATTCAGCAGTCGAGAGGTCAAGCATGCATAAGTGTCAGTTTGCGGTCCCTCATAGTGAAATATTGGGTGAATGGTGTCAGTTAAATGAAATAACATCTGATATGAGCTAGACCACTTCCTCTCAAAGAAGAAGACTTGCAGCAATAATGTCTACACCTCAACCAATAAGCGAATACATAGGAAATCTTGCCATAAATGCTCATGAATATACATATCTTACAAGAAGCCGTAGCAAGAAAAGAAATAAAGTCTCATAGTGTTACAATTGTCTTGGCTATTTACATCAGAGAAAATAAATCATTGATATTTAAAAAATATAATTTCTTCACCCTACAAAAGGTCAGAGTATTGTGCCCTACAGCATGCCTTCATTTTTAGTAAATCAAGATGGCAATGTGCAAAAACAATCTCTTGGTCAAGAATTTGACAGTCAAAAGTCATGTACACATTAGATAACATTGGACCGCAACAGAAATACAAGATGATTAACTGGAACATATGGACACACACTGGAATGTGTGCAAACCAGCTTGCCTTATATAATGATTCTCCCAAAAGTTCATTCACTGGATTGATTACGATTGACTTTTGCAGGGAATTAAATCTTTTTAGCAAAATAGTGAATTCTGTTTTCATTTTGGCACTAAGTTAAATAGTTTTATACAGTTAATGTTGTCAGCAATGTCAGAGAACATGAATCTGTAAAAATTTTGGTCATGTGATGTAATCTCTCCCAATTCTGCTCTAGTGTTCGAGAAGGTGAACTGCAACTGAATTTGGGATTGAAAAGAAAAAGAAGCTCAATAGAGTCCCTTAGTGGTCAAGACGATGAGTTACAACTGAATTCAGAGAAATATTTTCTGCCAGGCAGATGCAAAATCTTCCACTCGTTTTGATGCTAATGACAAGTACTTAAAGAGTTAATTACGTTATTATTTACTCACTCTCATTTTCTCTGAAGAATATTTACACAGCTCTGACCTAAAAGTTAAGGAAACACATATGATGTCATATTAACTTGTAAGGCATTTTAATGCCAGATGGGTCACTGTGAAAAAGTGCAGTGTAAAGATTCTTCAAAATTGATGCTTTTTTGTTCCACTGATAAAAATAACAACATGCAGATTTTGAAATAGGATGAGGATTTTTGGGAGAACCATTCAATCAAAAAAAAAATTTATATGTAGGCCTAAATTTAAGATTCATGTATTTGAATTGCATAATTATGAAATTTGAATTACGCAGTTTCAAAAACCTATTAAACTTAATGCGCTGAATATTTGTCAGTCATACATAAATAGAGCAGGAAAGAAAAGGGTAACATTTCTGCACTCAAACTATTTGCACTTATTTGATTTTATTTAAATATTTTCCAAATATATTCAACCAAATTGCTTATAATGAGCATAAATCGTGAAAATAATTACATTTATTCAGTTAAAAAGTATGAACAAATAATATTCAATCAGTTAAAATGAATGTAACAATCATATTGACTGATGATAAATATATAAACCAGGTTATTGTGCATTTAAAACGTTCAGTTTATTAGTACTAAATCTTACACGTTTCATGTCTGTATGACTGACAAATCTGCGTCATATTGTATTAGTCCGAAATTTTCACATGCGTTTTTTCGTATTCGTGAATATTCGTGATTCGGTGGCTCTACATTGTCAAAACACCATTCAAAATGCTTGCTATGGACGCAAAAAATGCAGAAAATTGAACCTGATTCAAATTTTTTTTGACGGACGAGTGTTTCGGATGCGAATTTCGGACTCAGTGTGCAAGGGCCTTAAGGGTGAAAATTGTATATGCAATTCAAATACAAAAATCTTAAATTTAGGCATAAATATTAACGAACAAAAACAGAAAAATGTAATCTCCTGAGGAAGATGGAGGAAATGTACTTGCATCCCACTACAGTGTGTCTTCTGTACTTGCTAGCAGGAACCATGACTGGTTTAAACCGCATGAGAACATCTCATGAACGCTTCATTCAGAGAGATCTGAGACTTGCTTTTGGCTATTTGTCCTTCATTTCATTTCCAAACATGCACATATACACATAATCCTGTAAACACACTTTAAAGCTCATGATGTAAAGTTTCATCCTCTGTAATAACCTGTGACTCCCACAAGTATAGTTTGGTCGTGTGACCTCCCCTCTGATGCGAAATCCTGAGAGTGGGGAGGCAGGGGCGGACTGATGCCAGATGTTTTAGCAGCGGTTCACAGGTATGTGTCGTGCTCTGCGCTGCTAAGACTCTGACTGGAGCTCTGCAGGAGCGTGTCTTTCTGCAGGAGCTGCGAGAGGTTGTCGCTCTGCAATGCTGGGTCTCTGGGTAACGGGTACGGATTATGGGGAGGCGAGGTGTTAATGGTGTCTTTATTCTTCTCCGTTTTGCTCTTCTTGGCTTTTTTCCCTTTGTCCGCCTTGCTCTCGGTGGTCTGCGGTGCCTCGACGATAATTGTGGGGTTTTGTTTGAGCTCTTGACGACTGGGCGGCTCGGCGACCATGATGGCTTTGGCGCCGTGCATTCTGGGTGGGGATTTACAGTGCAGCTCTCCGTGGGTCTCCTTCCAGCGCCGGAGCTGAGAGAGGTGCTCCTTCTCTATGTCTCGCTCAGACACGGGCAATTCAATGACCTGACGGTGGGCAAAAGAGAGGGAGATATACGTCTTAAATGGTCAATAACAATAATAGAAAAGGGAAAAACACTGTATTGTCAAAGTTGATATTGTGGCTCTATATTTGATCAGACACTTGCACGTGTCATTATATTATTAACATTTTACCAAAATTGAACTCAAAAGTTGTTATTAGGTATTCAACCAGGGAATTTTTAGAATTTTGGACGTGCATGTTTTGTCCGTCATCAGAACGGCAGCATTTGAGGCAGCAAGTGCATCGCATTAAACTTTCATCAACTTACGGGTTATAGCGTTTGTTGTAGCTATGTGGGCGCTCAGTTTTTCTGTCATTTGGCCAAAATCTCATGTTTATAAAAGGTGAAGTGCTTCACAAATGCTATTTTGGCTATGAATCGACAACAAATGCTAGACTAAGACACTCCTCTCTGCTCCTCAGATATATATATATATATATTATATCTATTGGGAGACTCAATATCAAGATACGAGGTCTCCATCCAACAGCGTCAATAAAGTTCCTGATTAAGGCAAATCAAATGGTACTAAAGGCAGGCATGTGCCAAAAAGACATGTTACAACCAGCAGGGGGAGACACAGGTTATGTTTGGCTGTTGCTGTCTACACATTGCACAGAGTATAATGTACACTGCCTACTATTTCTATTCAAAATGATCATTCATTCATTCATAATTATAAGAAAAACTATGCAATATGCAACCATTCAAGTGTAACACGTAAGGGTATGTGTGCGATACCTCTTGCACTAGGAAAACCTCTTGCATGTATCGTGGCTCAATAGATCTGAGCAGCTCCATGGTCTCATACTGGCCCTGGCACGCCTTCAGTTTCTCTTGAGATCCCAGCATGCACTTCAGCAGCACCAGACCCACGCGGAAGATGATCTTCACTCCTGCATCACACACAGACATGCATTTCCATTAGGCAACAGTGTATGTAACTTTGGCCACATTCAGACTGCAGGTAAACGTGGCCCAAATCCGATTTTTATTTGCTCACGTGACTCAGATCTGTTTTTGTCATGACAGTGTGAACGGCACAAACCACACGGAATATGATCTTTTCGATTCCAATTCGTGCCACGTCCATGTGTTGTGCTAAATCCTCCGATACAGGTCAGGTGTTTTGCAATGCGACCTCAGTCTGAACAGTCGTATCGGAATTCATGCAACCTTTACGTCACTCTGGATCAACATTCGTCACAATTCTACGCTCATGGTCACTTCAAAGATTTTACATACCCGACGTTATCAAGACAGGTGCGAAAGGTGGTGAGTGAAGTACAGTGATGTGTCATTACAGAGACAGCTCTATACATGCAAAACATGTGGGCTCATAACATGTTTCAATGTACAGTGAGGAAAATAAGTATTTGAACACCCTGCTATTTTGCAAGTTACAATCCCACTTAGAAATCATGGAGGGGTCTGAAATTGTCATTGTAGGTGCATGTCCACTGTGAGAGACAAAATCTAAAAAAAAAAATCAAAAAATCACAATGTATGATTTTTTAACTATTTATTTTTATGACTATTTATAATGTTAAATATATCATGTTTAAAAACTGCTCTCTTTTGTTGCATCCTCGTCTTTGGAGGTATTCATCATCCTCGTCTTTGGAGGTATTCATCATCCTCGGCTTTGGCGGCAAATCACACTATAAATAAATGCGTAATCACTTACTTGGAGCTTTGGTCGACAGGAAACAGACATACAATGAATGTGTTTTCATAACTGATTTTAGAAAAACTAAAATCAACAAATAAAACGTATTACTTTAAAATTATTAACATTGAATAGCTTTACTATTATTCTAAAATGTGCCAAGTAATAATAAAAAGGAGTAGGTTTGAGTGTTGTATGTGTGTTTTGGAACCTGCACACCTCGAGTAAGCAAGCTTTGGGTTAATCAAGCAAGAGTTCAGGGTATATGTGACAGTGAGTTAACCTTGCTTTCTGGAAACCCCTCTGAAGTGAGCATGTAAAACATTTACCCATCTGCTTTGGCATAAAGTTATTGCACTCTGCAAGTAAATGTCACAAGTAGAAAGGTGCAAATCCCCTCTGTGGAGGGGTGAGCTGTGAACAATGGACAAAGTGCACACGGTGTTAAAGTCTCACCCTCACAGAAGAACATGTCCCACACGCGCAGCACAGAGGCCCAGGGCAGCGTTCTAGAGAAGGCACACATGAACCACTCTGTCATGTAGAGGATAGGGTCAATCTTGTGTTTCTTCAGATGCCGGTGGGCCACCGGGGACACGCGCTTGAGCAGAGCGAACAGGATCTCGCCGTCTAACTGGATGGCCTCCTGTGCAGACAGAGATGGGGAAAAAACAAAGAAAGATGTCAAAGTGAAGTCTGGGATGTATTGCAGTGAATCCATTTTCCTATAACCGCTTTCATTGTTAAACAGATTCCCAGCATGCAAATCATCTGTGGTGAAAGATCAGTTTCGCTGATAAGTTCCTACAATCTGACACTGCGAACACAAGACCATGGATGTGTTAAACAAATTTTGACAGCTACAATTCACACGCTAACAACAGAAACGGTAAGAGGAAACCCCGCAGGCAGAAGCAAGTGAGAAAGAGAGAGAGAGAGAGAGTGAGTGAGTGAGTGAGTGAGTGAGTGAGTGAGAGAGAGAGAGAGAGAGAGAGAGAGAGAGAGAGAGAGAGAGAGAGAGAGAGAGAGAGAGAGAGAGAGAGAGAGAGAGAGAGAGAGAGAGAGAGAGAGAGAGAGAGAGAGAGAGAGAGAGAGAGAGAGAGAGAGAGAGAGAGAGAGAGAAACCTGATGTTGGTTTAATCTAGTTCACTCCTTATCTGACAGGCAGGGTCCTGCCGCCCACTCTGGAACATTTGTCTGTTGACTCCTTAGGGTCAGACACAAAAGACCTCACATAATGCTGGATCACACTGGATTCCTGGTAATGGAACAGCCACCCCGCAGAAAAAATAACATTACGCAAAAAAATGACACAATTGTATTCCTTAAACCTGCAAGTAAGCTGAACAAAACTGTTGAGGACAGCAGTTTTGTTAATACTAAAGATTGTACTGGTCAATTTGAGAGCCCAATTAACTGAAACCCTAATACACATCCTAGAGCGATAGGTAACCCCACACAAAATGAAATCCTATTGGTCCACAAACTTGACATTAAACATCAAATGTGTCATGACTGTCTGTGACTGTTGCAATTTCTGTCAGTCCTGACACCTAACCTCGTGATGGTTGCCATGTCGCTAACTACAGCAACAGTTCAACCTGTTTTGTGTCAGGAATTGTTGACCAGAATAGGACTGTTTGTGAACCATCAAATTATTTTTAGACAGTGTGCTCTCAGAGCGGGATGTCATTTCCTCATTTCCTTCTCTCTGGGCCTCTAGTTGGTTCACGTAGTGTTTTTGCGCAGCGCGTCTGTGTTGCACGTCACCACGTAGGCTCACTATTAGCCGACACTGGTCATGTGTGTTATGCGTGATGACGTGCAACACAGACGCGCAGCGCAAAAACACTACAAGGCCCAGAGAGAAGGAAACGAATAGTGGAATAAAGTCGTTATTTTTGTTTGTTTTTGCGCACAAAAAGTATTCTCGTCGCTTGATAAATTTAAGATTGAGCCACTGTAGTCACTTGGACTATATTAACGATCTCTTTAATAACTTTTCTGGGCCAGCAAGTTTCAATCACACTGAAACCTATGGAGGAGTGATCAGCTCTCAGATTTCATGAAAAATATCTTAATTTGTGTTCCGAAGATGAACGAAGGTCTTGCGCTGTTGGAACAACATGAGGGTGAGTAATTACTGACAGAATTAAAATTTTTGGGTGAACTAACCCTTTAAGCAAAAGGTTTCTTTACAAAGATAAATTAAGAAATTAGATTTACTTAATTATTCAGTAAAACGATGTTATTGCAAATATTATTGTTTCTTGTTGCTACTGTAGAAACATGGCACATTTCAATGCAATTTCTGTCAACAGATCCTTCTACATATTACACAATGCACCTTTAATGCTATCAAATTATTAATGTTTTTAATGATGGACTTTAAGTGAGCGCAAAAGTAACTTAAATTTAAAAAACAAATGAGGAAATTAGTCATAATCAGAGAGGAAATAAGCATGCATAATTAAATATTCAACACCGGCCAATATATAACTGACCGATACTGATAAATAAAAAGCAGATAATCAGTACCAATATATCGTGCATCCCTAACTAGACCTTAGGACATTTCTAGTCAACTTTGTTAACAAATAGATATTTAGTTTGATTCTGTAAAACTGTGGAGATTTATGTTTTTAAAAGGCACCCACACTGCACAGTGCAAGATAATCGGGCCAATTTTGGGCCCAATCCTCCTCTTCCGACAATCCTAGGTAAAGTCCCAATTGTTTTGATGGACAGATTGTCTTATCAGATTTTCCTGTGGTGTGAGGTGTGTTAAGAGTGACTGAATCATCGGGACCACACTGATCTAAAATTGTAAATATATGAATGCAAATATGTTGAATATTTACAATCAGAAATCCTGTTGTGTGGGGGAACCCCGAGGACAAACAGGCACACACTCTGTAGATTGTCAAGTGAAACAAAACGATACCCATCAGAAAGCGAGCTGACGGAAGATGGCGACTTCATTCAAACCTTCTTTTTCCCCCCCTGTAAAAAGTAGTCCAAACACTGATATTGCCAACTACTATTGTTATTTCTTCTTGCCCGTCGTCCGCCATGTTTGTTTTACTCTAAAGTTTTGTTTGACTGTGAGATTTTGCCACTTTGTTCACAGTCGAGACTCTGGTTGTTTGTGAATGAATCTGTTAGTGTGTGTTGTGCTTTCCTGGTCACGTCACGGCACTCCACACACACTAGAGGAACAAAACTCTTTTCATCGTCATGTTAGTGGTCTCTCACATTTTGAAAATCTGATAAGAATCCTTTAGTGTGGGCCAGCCTTTATTTTGGGATTAAACTCACAGAATGAATGGGAATGGGATTAAACTCACTGCAGTTTATACGTGGCTAGAGTAGCAGCTCTGAAACCTCTGTTCAATTGCATTCACGCTGCTAACAACCTGAAGCCATAAAATCCCAAGTTAAGTAGAAATTGTTCTGCATAAGTCTTTGAGACGGTGCGCTACAGGTGCAGTTTAACTAGGAGAGCCTGGTTAATCAGTTCTGCTGGGTTAGACAGGCTGTGAAGCATACAAGAGAAGCAACCCTTGAACTCTGATCACACTGAACAACAGCTCTCTACATCAGCAGATTTCCCCTGGCAGAACAGTGCAAACGCAACCTGAGAGCATCAGAGTCTTGTCAGCGATCGATCGAGTGTTTTGTCAGGATGATTGATTGCTCTCGTGTGGATCTGAGGGTTGACAGCATGCAGAGAAGTTCTGAGTGGAGGAGGACTGTGTGTTGTCTGCTCTTACCAAGCCTGCGCTGTAGTATCCGGGCAGATACTTCTCACAGATCTGGACCAGACCCCAGAATGCATCCTACCACAGCATGACCATAAAAGAATAAGAGACCAGATAGGGGTATAAGCTTAATTTGCTTCTGTACTCAAAGCATTTAAACCATTCAAGCAAACTTATTAATGTAGGCGTGTGTGTGTGTGTGTGTGTGTGTGTGTGTGTGTGTGTGTGTGTGTGTGTGTGTGTGTGTGTGTATATATATTTTAAGGATGTGAGAGACTAGTCGATTAAAATATACTACTGCTGCTAGTCAACTTGGAAATACTAATCGTCTATATATATATATATATATATATATATATATATATATATATATATATATATATATATATATATATATATATATGTGTGTGTTTATTTATATGTAAAAATTACCCATTAATTGTAATTTAAGTGAAATTACTGAACTTAAATATACGAGCTTGATAAAAAGTCACATCTGTACATATTTGTGTCACATCTGTGTGTGTATTTATTTATATGCATATAAATGATATATTAATGATTTGATAACACTTGCAGCATTTATATATAATGCATTATAAAAGTATTTTAATGCCTTAATGCAATTATGCCTGTAAAGCACATATGATCTCACTAATAATTACAACCAACAATAATAAATGCATTAGAATACTTAATATAATATATCCCTTGTTCCACCTTGAGAGCATATAATGCATGAAAACATGATGACAAACAACCAATTGATGTAACAAAGAATCTGCAAATATTATAATGCATTTTAACATTGCATTGAAACATACATTATGAATACCTTTATAATGTTTTATACAAGAAGGCTTCAGATAAAGTGTTACTGATTACTATAGTGTTTTATTATAACACATAAAACAGTTCAATAGATAACTGTATAAATCAATAAATTATTGATGACAGGCATCCAGGGGCGAGTGAGTGATCAGAGAGGAGCGCAAACACGAACCTCAGCAGGCATGTGCATGAGCAGCACTGCGGCTATAGGGGCCTGAGCCTGACAGTAACCCTCCTCCGGCCGGTGCAGTGTGTACGCCTTCAACACCCGGAACAGATCCTGCTGCCTGCACACACACAGATCAATGCGTTGTGCAACAGAACTGATGAGGTTCAAAGGCTGAGGCTTGTAGGTGAGGTGACGTACCCGTGGCCTCCTCGAGCTACAAACATCTCGTGGAACGGAAACTGTCTGTGAAGGTCTTTTTCTATCACGTCCAGCCATTTAGGATCTCCTGGCTGACTGTCCAACTCCTGCCAAGTCAAGTCACATTTATTCATATAGTGCTTTATACTATACAGATAGTTTCAAAGCAGATTCACTTTAACAAAACAGGAAAATAAGTGTTAATGTAAAGTAGCTCTAGAGAGAACAATACTGTCATTTTTCAGCTCAATGTTGTTTCAATTCAATTCAATAACTGTCAATGTTGCAAAGTTCATCAATTACGAAAGTAGTTCAAATTATTCAGCTAAAGTCAGTTCAATATTGATTCAATGAGTAGATGTTGCCAAGGTAGTGCTCATCCACTTTTGTTTCCAGTGCCAGTTAAATCGATAATATTACTGAATATGAATTGCCTTTTAAACCCCAAAATACAATGATAACTGACAGCACAAGACTTAAAACTGACATAAATAGATTTAAGATAGCATTAAAATGCATCATATTGTTACATATATTATTACATATTATTATAACAATTTAAAATAACTGTTCTATATTGTAATATATGTTAAATAGTAATTTATTCCTGTTATCAAAACATGATAACATTGTTTTTTCAGGATTCTTTGATGAACAGAAAGTTCAAAAGGAAAGCATTTAAAATAGAAATGTTTTGCAACATCTTAAATGTCTTTGCTGTCACTTTAGACGAATTTGCATCCTTGCTTAATAAAATAATTAAATTATTTGGCTGAAAATATAGACATTTAGCTGAAATAAGGTGTCTCAGAAGGTGGCAGAATCGAGTTGTTTTGGAACAGTGGTGTGGTGCTACCAAAGGCTCGAGTGGACAAACCTTGGAGATGCTCTCAGTCTCACCTGAAATTTGCCCAGATTCTGCTCTTTCTTCACTTTGCCTCCAGAAAGATAAAGCCACGCACGACCTCTGAGTGATGGAGGGATGCCCTTCTGACAACGCAACTTCACCTTCAGAGAGGCGGAGAGAAAGACAGTGGGATTGTACACTTGTATTTTAGGATGACCTACGACCCTTAATGGCCAGTGACATTTGCCATTACACAAATATTAAATGAAACTGAGAACTTGTGTTAATAAACCTCATTTATACTTCTGTGTGAGTGTGAGTGGTCATTTAGTGTGCTTTCAAAACTCACTACAGCAGCATTAATAGACATAAAGAAAGAGCATTTCATTTCTATATATGCTTAAAATGACATTTTGATGGCAAAATGTAACTGGAATAATTATAGATATCGCAAATGTTCGCAACAGGCCTTGTGGAGCTGAATTACAGTAATTATGCATGAGCTGCAGATGTGGCGTCTAGCTGCTGTTAACTTGTGAAATGACTAACTCAGTGTTTTGTCTGGAAGGTTAGTCACTGAAGTGAGATTCAGCACCAAGATAATCATCAATGAGAATTAGAAAAGCAAATGGTAAAAAGCCATCTAACATTATTGTAGAGACTAGTGTCACAGAGTTTTTTTGCGGGCCTGCTCATAACTTTATCTGATTCTATTAAACAGTTTGTGAAGCAAACGGTGTGTGAGATGTGTAGTCAAATTCCTAAGATAGCATCAAGTGGACATGATTGCTGTTGTTGAACGTTTTATGAACGTTACGGCATTCTCTAAAGAATTTGAGCTATTCGAGAACAAAAGTAAAACCTGTGGACAAACACAGGCCTGTTTGCCAGAGTCCAACCTTCTTGTGTTTTTTGGCCATCCACTTGTCCCAACTGTTCAGCATATCCAGCCATTTGGCTTCTCTCTGCCGGATCACGTCTGGAGGAATATCATCACTGTATCGAGAGAGAACAAAGAGAGATTAGATCATTTATCTGATATGATATGCATGTAAGCACACCCACACATACAAAATCACGCATGCTAACAAATATGGGGTTAGGAACAGAGAACCGGTCCTTGTTCAGAACAGACGTTCATGACAATCTGTTCTATTAATGGTAATGGTGTATCTGATCTGTGTTTATAAAAAATACCCTGACAGTGTTTTCTGCAAAGCTATTCACCAGCAGAGCATCCCTGCTACTGAATCTACAGTGGCAGTTTTAATCAGCCTAACAACTCACTTCCTCACTGAACCGGTCAGAGTGCTTCTTCACCAATCAGAACCACGCTTTCTTCATGTCTAGCTCAACAGGAAACCAGAAACCTGTTACTGTGTTATGTGTAGTTAAATATACATTTAGTTGTACCAAAAAAATCTGAAAAGCAGATTTAAAGAATTGGGAAAAAATTGCTTCTAATCCCTATGTAATACATTTAGAAGAAGCTCATCCTTTCATATTTACAAACTCACCCCTATTTATTTACAAACCCATCTTTATATCTATATGTTTAGAAATGTATCCCTATATATTTACAAACTCATCTCTATGTTTAGAAATTATTCCCTATGCATTTACAAACTCGTCCCTATATTTTTAGACATTCATCTCTATATATTTGCAAACTCATCCCTTTGATTAGAAATGAATCCCTATATATTTACAAACTTGTCCCTATGTTTAGAAATCCATCCCTATATATTTACAAACTCATCCCTATGTTTAGAAATGAATCCCTATATTTACAAATGCATTCCTATTACAAACTCATGCCCGTTTAGAAATGCATGCCTTTATATTAACAAATGCATCTCTCTCTATATATATATATAAACTCATCCCTATGTTTAGAAATTCATCTCTATATATTTACAAATGCATCCCTATTCATCCCTGTGTTTAGAAAATCATCTTAAACACAGGGATGTCTTTACAATACATTGTCTATATACAGTAGTCAACATTTGAAGTGGATCAAAACCTTTTTTGATCCACTTCCAATGTTGACTACTGTATTTACAAACGCATCCCTATATATTACAAGTGCATCCCTATGTTTAGAAACTTATTAAATTGCTATTCATTTACAAACCCAACCCTATACAGTATATATATATTTATAATTTAGAAGCTTGTTAACTCTTGACCTCATATGTCCACTCCAACTGTTTGAAAAGCATAACGTGTGTGTAAAATTAGCTCAACTGAATCAGAGTACTGTAGGCGTCTTCATATGTTCACAGGAAGTTCTTCTGACGGAAACTCAAAACACAAGCTGCTTTCCACTGCTGAAGAAAAATCACCCATTTTTAACTACTACCGTCGTGTTTAGCAACATGTCTTCAAATAAATTACTTGGTTGCACAACCTCTATGTGAAGTTAATGTGGGATGACTGTTTATAAGAATGTTCTGGGCAGACAGATGGAGATCACAGGGGAAAGCCCTGTTTCTGGGAATCTTTCTGTCTGATTGTGTTCATGTGACCCCAGCACCTCGGCCTAAAAGCCTTTTTATTACAACCAGCTGACAGACACACCCTTACATATGAGATTGAGTGGCTTTATATAAGATAAAACACAGGAAAATATTACAATACAGAGATTTAGTCATTTTCCTTCAAAAAACGTGAGCGCATGTCTGTACAAAACCTGACACTACAATTAGGGTTAGGGGTAAAAGCATTAGAAACAACACTGGCTCTGGTCCTGCTTCTGTGTGTCACAACTGCAGTGACCGAAGCTCTGATCGGTGGACTGACTCAGGTCAACAGATCCGACATATTAAGCACTGAAGATATTGACAGTGCTTTTACTTATCAAATCGGAAAAGATTAGCATACACTGAATGATAAAAGATTACACGATTATTACTCAAAGCCCCCGTTGAATAAGAAACAATGACATGATGCTGATTAACCATATGAAAACAATACAAATAAAAAAGTACATTTCCAAGAATGTGAGACATATTTTTTCTTTTCTTTATTTTGGATAATCTTATTTTTCACTGATGGATGAAAACTATGTTGGGGAAGTCCATCCCTGAGAAACCATCCAACGCACCCAATAATCCTTTGGCAAAAGGTTAGAGACCGGACAGGCTGCGTAAACCCTGAAGGCACACACTCACGCACGGTCTTGAAATGGAAAGCAATTATACTCGCACACACACCGTGTGTACACAGATTACGCAGTCCAGATTGGATTATCGTCAGCGATCAGATTACAAATGACTGCGGTTGTTCAGATCTATAGAACAGAAACAGGGCCCGCCGCTCGCCTGTTTACTTTTCCCGTGTACGCAGGTCCAGCTAATAGTGTTATGCTGAAAACACAAAGACAGAGATGAATGTAGGCTGGAGGACGGACTGAAGTACAAGAGGAGCGGTCTCATGGAAAGGGTAGGGTAGTGCACTTTCACCCAACAAGTATCGTATAAGTACTCTAAAAGTGTTTCCTTTCACCGTATAGACACGTTCTTCAGGTCAAAGCAGAAAGCCTGCAGTTAGTAGAGGAAAACAGGAAGCACATGACTGCAGCGGGAAAAATCCCTTCGTTCCCTTCCTGGTACTCTCTATATATGGACAAAACAACAGGCAGGCAGACAGACAAACTGGCTGATTAAAGAACTGAAAGTGTCAATGTTAATATATGAAGGGCTGTCACCGATTTCTAGTTGATTAGCAATCGTTTAAGCCATTAGTCGGCTAGTCGCAAGTTTAAATGTTAATTTAATTACTTAAATGTGTGTGTGTGTGTGTGTGTGGGGTTGGGGGTTGGCTGAGAAAGAATTTTATATGTAATATTACTAACAATAGCCATTTTCCATCAACCTGTTTTTAAGCAAGTTTTGGGAAATCAACAACAAAAACCATTGATGAATACACCAAGATGCAAATAAAAACGTATGCGCTCAACTGAGTCGGATTATTAGTTCGAAGATGACATGCGCATAAACTATGATGGAAACACATTCACCAAATATATACCTTGATGCGCAACAAAAAAACTCGCTTGACTTTGCCCCTACAGATGATTTGATTGGATAAAGGGACTAACCAGTGGACCAATTTCATTGCACAGCATCTCAGATGTTGTTTTTACAGTGGCCGAGAGAGCGCAACGCGCTGCAACTGAAGAAAACACATACAAATACAAAAACACCCGCAAATTAAGAAAACATCATCATCAGTTTCACAACACGTGTGCTCCAAATACTCACAACACAACCAAATACAGAAACGCACTGCAAATAACAGACCACAACAAAAATGTTTCCGGGGACCCCAATAAGTGACAAACCCGGCTGGGACGTGCTTACTTGATGAAAACACCAAGCGCCTAATAATAGGGGCAAGTGTAACCCAAAAGTCGCAGGTTCGAGTCTCAGTACCAGCAGGAAATGTAGATGGGGAGTGAATGAACATGCGCTCTCTTCCACTCTCATTACCCACAACTGAGGTACCTAACCCCCAATCGCTCTACAGGCGCCACAGCAAAAATGGCTACCCACCGCTCCGGGTGTGTGTCCAATACTCACTGCTGTGTGTGCGCACTTGGATGGGTGAAATGCAGAGCACTAATTCTGAGAATGGGACACCATACTTGGCTACACTTCACTTCACTAATAATAGCGCATATTTATCTAGGTTAATGTTAGAGCAAGATAAGATGATAAGCCATGTTTGAGGTTGATGAATGATAGGCGAACATTTGAATTTCCTGCCCAACATAATTACCATATGGGCCAGTCGTGTTAACGGACTGTGTGACTTTGCCACTTCCTGTGGAGGTTTTTATTTTTGCAACCAAAATTTGAGTGTATACACAAACAAAACAAAAGCACATGAAGGCAGCATTAGCCTCTTCTAAAAAACTAATGTTTGGTCGACTATTAGATGGCAACCCTAATCATACAGATAGTTCAGACTAAATTCAGATTGGATGAACCATGTTCAAAGTGAGAACTATTTTTGGCCACAAGTTAAGTCAGTTTGAATAAAAAAGTTCCTATTTGTAAAATATCCCAAAATCAGAGAACATCATAAGACACAAATACAGATGAAGCTCTGTTGTGTGCTTGCCGAACGTGAACAGGTTCACCAAAACGCTCCCCAGAGGCTTGGCGCTCAGTTTCATCTCCATGGCAGTAGCAAACAAACGGAGGGAAACAAAAGCCAAGAAGTGAAATGTCATAAATGAGTCTTCTCCATAGAGAAGTGCAACTGTCATTGTCAATTGTGCAGACAAACTGTCCTCGTAGCATAAGCACAGTCATCTCTCTTTAACAGACTTTAATTTCATTAAGCATGAATGATTTTTCTGTCATGATGGTCCACAGAAAACAAAGAATCCTCAAAGACCTCTTTTATATGATCTTCGATGGGAAAGAAAGAGCGATGTGTGTGAGAGAGAGAAGGAAAATTGGAGAAAAATGCTATTTTCCAATAAAAATGCACATAAAGGGCTAAAGCAGATTTTCCTACAGTCGAAGTCAAAGCCAATGTAATGCATTTCTTATAAGATAGAGAATCAGCATACTTCTGAGGAGTGGATTTTGATATGGTAAAAAAAAATGGAGCTGAGAGTATTTACACAAATGAAAAAATCTTTACTATCTTTCAAAAGTTTGGGTCGTGAGGTCTCTGATGATTTGAAAGAAGTCTCTTTTTCTCACCAAGGCTGCATTTATTTGATCAAAAACAGTAAAAACAGCAATATTGTGAAATATTATTACAATTTAAAAGAACTGTTTCCTATTTGAATATATTTTTTAAACTGTAATTTATTCCTGTGCTCAAATCTGACACATGATCCTCCAGAAATCATTCCAATATGATTTGATGCTCAAGAAACATTTCTGACTATTATCAATGTTGAAAACAGTTGTGCTGTTCATATTGTGTGTGTGTGTGTGTGTGTGTATATATATATATATATATATATATATATAAACTGCAAAAAAAAGAAAAAAAAAAGAAACATCTGATTTTATACTGTATTTTAAAGATAATTTTGTAAAATCCAAATAAGCTTTACAGAGTTTTATTGGAAAGTATAAACACTCTTTGCACATGCAGAACAGTCCTTAAAGGGTTAGTTCAACCAAAACTGAAAATTATCCCATGACTCACTAGGTGTATATGTAGCCATCCTAGGTATGGCCTTTCAGATTAAATGCATTTTCTGCCAAGCAAAATGTAAATCGCAAGCATTTCATTGTGTTACACAAGATGTGTTATCTGCCAAAGTATTACATAAGTGAACATGCGGGGATCAGTGAATGTAAAGAATTTACAGAGCTTATGGAGATTTTGTGTGGATCTGCAAGCACTCATAAGAGTTTAAAGCAGACCCAATGTCTTGAGCTATTTTATCAGAGAGTGAAACTATTTAGACGCCTGACCGCCACACTATTGCCTGTAGAATGAACTGAATGAGTCACTGAGCAGTTTTATTTCACAACTGAAAACACTTGCAGGGAAGTTCTGCCAAAACAAATCAATGAGCCATTCTGAGTGCTAACGGGAGTTCACAGCAAGAAGGGAAACGTCCTGCATGAGAGCCTAATGAGAGACTGGAAAGAAACATTCTGTTACAAAGGGAATAAGGGAGATTCTTCATGTGAACTGTAGAGGACTGATGTGCCTTTCTGTGACTAATTCAACAGCAGATTCATTTAATCAGTGCATGTTTCCTTGGCCAAACAGAACTGCATTGTCCCGAGCCATTAGAGACACTCATAAGTCAATGCAAAACAGACAAGTTATTTGTAATAGATGCATAGGAAGAGAATGCAGGCAATTTACTTGATCATCTAAAGAAAAAATGAATTTGGCGTGAACATTAGTTTGTACAATATATCCAGTCTTGAGACTAATACACTAGTTGTATGGGGTAAGGCTTTTTATTTTGAAAGATATAAATAGTTTTATTGCACAAGGATGCATTAATTTGTTAGACATTAATGATGTTACAAAAAAATATATTTCAAATAAATGCTGTTCTTTTGAACTTTCTATTTTTCAAAGAATCCTGAAAAAAATTGTATCACATTTTCCACAAATATATTAACCTAGACAAATGGTTTTAACATGGGTAATAATAAATGTTTCTTGAGCATCAAATCATCATATTAGAATGATTTCTGAAGGATCATGTGACACTGAAGACTGGAGGAATGATGCTGAAAATACAGCTTTGATCACAGGAATAAATCACATTTCAAAATATATTCAAATAGAAAAAGGTTATTTTAAAATATTGCTGTTTTTACTGTGTTTTTGATATTTAATATAAAAAAAAACATTTTTTTTCCAAATAAATGCAGTCTTGGTGAAAATAAGAAACTCAACTCCTCAAAAACATTTAACAAATCTTACCAACCTCAAAACTTTTGAATGGTAATGTGTAAATTATACCAATATTTACACTTTTCTGCTTTATTGGGCCTCCAAATAAATAGTAAATTCACAAACAAATTAAGAATATGGAAAGCAAATGATATCACACAGACACAGCTTATGATATTACATAAGAATATCCGTCCGGTATTACATGGCTGGAGGAACGTGAGCTAAACAAGCACTTCTCAAAGCTAGTCGGCTTAGAAGAACTCAGCAAGAACAACCACTGGGGACTTTAGTGGTGTTAAAGACCTGTCAACTCATCTGCGCTCACATGGAAGAGGACTTTCAGCAAAGACTGTCCTCAGAGTCCACTTAATGCAGGTCTGAAAATGTGGCACAAATTCACAAACCAAAACAAAAAAACATCATATGCTTCATAGTAACTTTCATGAGGAGATCCTTAACAAACATTAGTAAGGACATTTTAATATATACATACATACACACACACACACACACACACACACACACACACACATACATATATATATATATATGCATATATGTGAAAGTTTCAAAATCACATGACAGTTATAACTATTGAGGTATTATATGACTCTGAATAATATTTGTTAATGTTATCAATATCAATAAAAGTTAGTATAGTGTTACTGATTCTCTGGCATAAACTGACAGGTATTTATGGTTAATGTCTCTCTTTAACCTCCATAAATGTGAGTGCCACTTACTTTTCTCCTGCGCTCTGTTGAGCTCCTCCTATGAACCCATATCTGTCGGTCTGGGTCTCCGTGTTGGCGAACCCGTTGAGCTCGGAGTCTGAGCCCAGAGAAGAGCTCTCGTGCTCGGCCAGATTATCCGGCGTGGCCCGCGGACTCCTGCCGTCCCTCCACTGCACTCCGTTCCCCGACTGAAGCTTAGCCATGATGAATATGCGCTCCAAACGCGACAAATGAACTTGCTTTTGGACCAAGCAAGAATAAAATGTCTTTTGACACACAGATAGTGGATTTCCTCCTGACAACCGCCTCAAACTATCAACACACTGAGATTTGAGCCTCACAGCCTCCAGTGACACTAACGATACGCCATATCTGATGGTGAAGACATTAAAGTGAAGTAAAACTGAGGTTTATCTGACCCTGACAGGCCATTGTGGATATTTACCACCAGCTATATCTATAAACGACAGTTTCACAGAAGACACGTACATAAATACATATTATTAATGAATGTATTAAATTAGCTTAGCAAAGTAATAATAGGCTATCTCTCCGTCTGAGGGAATCTCTAGCGCTAGTTTAGTATGGCTGAAACTCGACTGAATGTAAGTTAATGTTTGTCTTCTGTCAGATTCTGTCAAACAAACCACAATTGTAAGTTATAAGCTAACAAGCTAACCTGGCGTAAAAAAGCACAGCTTGACAACTCTCCGTATAGACGAATGAAACTCAGACTCACTGTGTTGTAAAGTCAGCGTTTGTGTAATGTTTCTGACGCGATGGCTTTAATCTTATTTCATATAATCTGTGTTTATGAGCGTTTGTATGAGACTAACTGAGTGGCTTGAGCTAAAGACGCAGTCGCGAGCTTTAAGGAGGCGTGGCTGATTATGCGCAGTACAGCGCGCGCGTGCACAATGCAGTATTATTTACATCACCTTATAATTGCAAGTGCAAACATTAACATAATAAACATAATAATTACCTCTATTGATTGATAATATACACAAATTTTGACATATAGATATGTTTACATCGTTTTCGGTACATAACAAACAGCAATGTATTGTAATTTATGTTTATTAATATGTTTGTATGGTGTAGCTAGGCTACACATAAAATAATTATGATTATTAAATAATAGTAAAAATATTTGGCGTATTAAAATAATTTAATAATGTTTATTTATTATTTATTTAACTGCTTATTTTACATCCTAAAAGGCTTTCCAGTAACTTCGAGCTCAATGGTTAACCATGTCATCTGCACTGATTATTGCCGCTCATTATGGCAAAGCAATTATACGTGTATCCTTCACATGCTGCTCTCATGATTGTCATAAAAGTGCCCTAAGGAAGTCGACTCGTGATGAACGTTCTTACACTCATTCAGTTCACATGAGCACGAACACACACACACACACACACACACACACACACACACACATTCGGATGTAGGCCTACTTTGTGATTCAAAAAAAAAAAAAAAGGAGTTTGAATGTATCTTCTATAAACAGATATATTTTCAGATTTCAGTGCTGGAAGGTCATTATTCAGTCCAAATGAAGCTAATGGCTGCCCTCCTGTGGGTGACTCAAATATCACCATGTGCCAGAGGCACGTGAAGGTTGATTCACGTGCAGGGCGAATGCAAATTATGGGATAGCACAATCAAAATCTATAGTAAAATCTGAATCATAATCGAGCCGAGTGCAAACAAAATTCAATTCTGCTGTAAAGAAGCTCTAAAAAGACAATAGTGTCATTATTCAGTCAGTTCAGTGTTGATTCGGTTGAGTTCAATAACTGTGTAAAGTTCATCAATACGGAATGAGTTCAATTCAGCTTTTAAGCAGCTCTGGAGAAAACAATGATCTCATCATCCATCTCAGTGGTCTCATCAGATAGTGTCAGTGCAGTCTATAATGTTGCAGAATATTAAGGGATAGTTCACCCAAAAATTAAAATTCTGACATAATTTACTCACCCTCATGTTGTTCCAAACCTGAATGAGTTTCTTTCTTCTGTTGAACACAAAAGAAGATATTTTGAAGAATGTTGGTAATGCTGGTTACCAACATTCTTCAAAATATCTTCTTTTGTGTTCAGCAGAACAAAGAAACGCTACAGGTTCGAAACAAGTTGAGGATGAGTAAATGATGTCAGAATTTATGTAGTATTTTTGCTATTTACAAACACATATTTCATTCTTGTGGGCTCTGTTTAAACCAAGACACCTCATCATCTGTATTTTTCAGCATCTTTTGATTTTTGTTCACAGATTAGGTTAACAACTCTGTACCACACTGAATTACACACTGTAAAACAAAAGTTGCTGCCTTAATTTTTTTAAGGACAATCAGCTTAGATGTTTAAGTCATTTCAACTTAAATTACATTAAACTGACTTTAAAAAAATGAGTTAATGAGTCAGTAGATTTGTAAAACTGTTAAAAAAAGTTCAAATTGCTTAACTTATTTTGTTAAAGCAATGTAGAAACATGTTACATAACATTTTAACAGGGCAGTAATGCAATTTTATAATAGTGACATTCTTTGTAGGCTACTACAATTATTACTTAATGTGTAAGTTTGATTTAAATTCTCAGTGATTTGTTTTTTATTTATAAATGCATTACAATTATGTTTTTTTTTTTTTTCATGTGTTTAGAAAAATAAAGTTTTATTCTGCAGAAAAGCCAAGTTTGACTCTGAAAGTAAGGGAGAGCTTGGATTGTATAGCGTTATTAAACAATAGAGGATAAAAATTACCTCAGTTTCTAAGAGTTTCATATATATATATATATATATATATATATATATATATATATATATGAATTATAAAATAAACACACATTTAATTAAAGGAGAGGCTAAATAAACACACTTTTTGAGGGAAGAATTCTGACCATTTTAGTTGAATGTTTTTTTTATTTGATTCTTTGTTTGTTATTGGTTCTGTAAGTAAGACATATATATATATATATATATATATATATATATATATATATATATATATATATATATATATATATATATATATATATATATATATATATATATATATACATAAAAGCCCCAGCCTTGAGCATCACATCTGGGTCATCTGTCCACATGTGGGCCCTGCAGATCGACTCTTACACCCCAGGTCTTGTCCTGCAACACTTCCCTCACGTGTGTAAGTGTGTAACTGGCAGGAAGTGTTTCATCTAAGCAAATGAATGCAGCTTTGCAGTTTGTGCCCCAAACGTAAGAGTTAGCAGGCTCTGTCCACTCTTCTCCCTGTCTTACACGTGTACGTGAGTGTGACAGGAGAGAGAGATTTCCAGCGGGCTGAGATGAGATGATCAGTGTTCACTCTCTCTCTCCTCTCACAGGCACGTGCCTCAGCTCTCCGACTGAGAATACAGGATCGGAGACAATGTGCTGCCAGCAAGCAAAGCAGAAGACTGAGGGTTTCCTCACAGATACTTCTACATACAGGGCGGACAACAGGGATCAATTTCCCTCTGTGGCTGATTCTTCAAGGTGTCTGAAAACTTGAAAAATAAAACTTGTGCAAATTATGTTTTATGTGACTAGTAATGTTGAGACATTTATCACATGCCCTGTAATAAAAAATCTGGTCCAGTGTTGTTACTGTTAACTGAAACTAAAGGTAATAAAAATCGTTTTCGGTCATTGAAATAAAGCTAAGATAAAAAAAAAAAAAGAAATGTTGCTTTGGCAACTAAATTAAGTTTAATTTAATTTCCTAAAATTACTAAAACTGAAAAAAAAGTACAACATTTTTTAAGCTTAATTGTAAAAAGCACACAGCAAAATAAAAGTAAATTTAACATGAAAACGGAAAATATAAAAATCAAAGCTCATTTAAAATATTAATAAATACTATAATTGTAGGCTATATAAATATTTCTAAAATAGCAGTAAAATAGTAATAAATAAAAAGTAATAAAAAAATAATCAAAATTTGAAAGTTAGTTTAATGCACTTTAAGTTGAAATGACTTAAACATCCAAGTTGATTGTACTTAAAAAATTAAGGCAGCAACTTTTTTACAGTGACTGCATACGGTTCGGTGTAGTATTTGACATGTATTTGCAAAGTTACTTACAGTCAGTAGAAAGTCTGTTGGGGAGCATCAAAATAAAGTGTAAAGATATTAAGCAGACAGTTTACCAATACTCTTGACATGCAGTTGCAAAGTTACTTATAGTCAGTATAATATCTATAGTGGACTATTGAAACAAAGTGTTGTTGACAAAAAAAAAAAAAATGTAGAGACAGAAAAGCAGTTTTTGTCTTTGTTTTAGACTTTGAATTAGCTTTTATTTTTGTACGCTTATGTACTTTTATTTAAGTTTCAGTTTTAGCAATTTTGTTTGTGCATTTGTCTTTTTTATCCTAGCTTTTTCTTTTGTTCTTTAATAAAACAGCCTAGATTTTTTTATGGTTTTAGTTTTCATTTCAGTTATAATAATATCCCTTCAGGAAAGTTGAGTAATCACCCTCAGCCTTTAAGTAGCGGTGGGCTTTCCCCAATAACTCTTAGGCAAGCTGAGCCACATTATCATGAATCACTTTGCTGCTCTGCTGTTTGTACGTTTCCTTTGGCTGACACCTTCTTACCACAAACCAAATGCAAAGACAGTATCACCACATATGTGCGATTCATGCATTATAATGGTTCATAAAGACATAAGGGTGAGTTTCATTTTTATGTCATCTGTCCCTTTAAATGCAAAATATCTAGAAGCAAAAAATCATTAATATTAAAGGGGTCATATAATGCCATTTTTGTACAAGCTAATATGATTCTTTAGGGTCTAAATTAAAAGTTTGTAATATACTTTAATTAAAAATTCTCATTAGTATTGTAAGAAAACACTAATTTTACCTGGTCAAAAACAGCTCTGTTTTCAGCACGCCGTTTCAGTGCATATGTCTTTAAATGATAATGAGCTTTGCTCACCCCGCCCCTCTGTTCTGTGCGTACACCGTTTCTAACACAATAACCACGCGTTGTTCATTATAAACGTGGGATTATGAATTATATTGAGAAGGTCGTACATAGAAAACATGCCGTAATGTACCCTGAGTGTAAACCTTAGATGCATTCATTGTGAAGCCTGCAGCAAGGTTTGCAAATTTCGCATAGATTATTATAAATACTAATAGGTTAATAAAACATTACACTCACATTTTCTGGAGGTTCAGCAGGAACATGTTGGTACCGATCCGTTTTTTTCTCGTTTGTAAAGCTGTCTGGTGTGAAATGATTCGCGCAAACATGAAAGCATGGACGATCGTGGGGAATCCCCGTGAGGGAATCCCCGCGTCAATCCTTTGGGCATATCGCTTCAAAAACAAAACTCTTCAACGGCTCGGATTTAGGAACATCCAAATTACTGCTGTGTTCCTTATTTCATCTAAGAACAGAACACCACAATCGCTTAGACGCCATTCTGCTCCAGCATATCCACAATGGCGGACTACTATGACGGCTGTCACAGCTCACTCAGGGCGGGTCTTGTGTTGCAACACAGCTGTCAATCACAATAGCGGGAGGGGCGTACGATCTTATGACGTCACAATATCGAACGGCTTGATTTCAGAGAGGGTCAAACATATAAGGAGATTAAAACAAAACCACTGGATGGATTTTTATCATGATAGGATGGTTGTGTACAGGCACTGCCAACAGACATTTCAGTGCAATCAACTTGTAAAAGTGCATGTACCATTATATGACCCCTTTAATGTGAAACAAATCTGTTGAGTTCAAAGAATACACATTGCACAAAAACAGTGACAACAATAACTCAGAGTCATATTTTAGTATAAACACTATATTTTTATTTAAATATTTTACAACTTGGAAAACATATTTACAGGAACTTATCTTGCATTGTTACACTGTACACACAGAAAGTGTAGTTCTCATTTGCACATTGTCTGCTTCAGAGACTGAGAGACTCATCTTGACTGCAGAAGCACCATAGAAACGATAAAATAAGAGAAGGACAGATGATACAACCGAAAGTGACGACACTGCTGAAAGCGACACCCAGACGAGACACGCAAGCTTTGCCACACAAAGGCCTCTGGATGGGACAGTATGAGATTTTAAGGCGTCTATGGTATGTTGATTTGTATAATGGAGCCGCTGCCATCCGGGTTGACTCATAGTGAAACACAGATGTGATTAGCATTCAGCCCAAAGTCAGGGAGGCAAGTTTCCTTAAATTAGGACGTAAGAACATTGCTCTATATTAAAAGTGCATCTGATTTGATTGGGATGGGCCATAACAAAAGCCTTTGGAAAAAAAATGTGTGTGTGTATGACAGACAAAGTGGCAAAACCCCAGACACTAAAATGTTTCAGTCACGACATCATCTCATGCAATGACACTAACTAAAGGAAAAAGGTGTACTTTATGCACCACCAGTGATGCCAAACAGAACTGCATGTCTTCAAACCAGTTTAATTGGCTTTGTTCACACTGCACATTAGTCCGATTTATCTTTCATATTCTATCCCTAGGACTGATTTTTGCATCGCCATTTTGCAGAAAATGAAGTGAAGGAATCAGATCAGATTGTTCAAACAGTCAATTAATCGGCTGAGTAAAGTAATCAAATCATACCAAATACTTTCAGATACAACAAATGAGAGTAGCGGTCTGTGTGGATGGAGAGGACGGAAAGTTTAGACTAGATTTATTTATTTGTATTGTTTTATTTATAATTTAATTAAAATGATTTTTTTCCTCGTTCCAGACACAAACAAAAGTAATTCTTATTGCTTGTCTGAACAAAGCCAAACACTGACATCACAGTTAGCCAACGCCGTCATTGGTAGAGACAGACTGCACTTCTGTCCGCTGCCTCTAGAGGCGCTGCAATTACACACATCACCTTTGGCTAAAATAAAATGATTCATTTTATAAAGTACACAACTGATCTTAATCATTGCACATTACTGGCTGTTCAGTTGATTTCTATTTCATTTATCTAGAAAGAAAAGCAGACATGGGACACAATGGTGATTCCGGCAGATACGCTCAACATTTAACGATTAGTTTGCAGTCTTCAAAGGTGGCAATGATAGGACGAGACGTCGGGTGAGACCATGGCCATGCTGGTCTTATGGCTTTCCTGCTTTGGTTTTCTTTACAGATTACACAATGTGGATTTGAGACATTGACTTTAACATGACCACGACCCACAGTTCTGGTCTAATTGTGTTGGAGGCACAACTGAGGACTTGATTATAGTCCTCCTCACTATCTGTAGGTGAAGAACTAGAGCCATGCCTCTGTGGAACAAAGGCTATACAAACATCAATCAGTTTTACCAATCGAATGCATACTTGACTGATGTTTGCCATCCTGGGGCATGCATGCATGGATGGGCAACTGGAAAAACTCGAACTAAAAAGACGCATTGTTCAATAACTATTGCTTGATGGTTTCCCAATCTCAATAAACTGGACAAAAATATAACCATTGTGTGTAGTTTTTGCTTTTCATACAGCATAATCTGTGTTCCACTTTATTGAAAGACTGCAAGGCAATTACTCTCAACACTCAATCAGCTTGAATTGTCGCTTTTTTGTGAAATGAAATCGTCATCAGCTCAACCATTTTATATTTTACAGGTAAAAACATTCATATAAATAAATGTAGTCACTCACACATTTATAATTTACAAAAAATTAAAGCAGCACATGAATGTGAAAATGGTCTCTAGAACCAATCTAGAGCGACACAAATGAATGTGTTAGATACCCTTCAATCAATTAAAAAAAATAACCCAAGCCTCACTAGGGAGCACAGAAAACACCAACAGGCCTTACAGTCGATCCAAAGTTCCCTAGCTTATGCATTCTGTTGAATCTTGTCCACTAAAAGCTAAATATTTATAAAAATAAACATTTATTTATATACCTGACCTTTCGATTCATGAAAAGCATTGCCAGATGCTAGCCATTTGTGCATGTAGACTTTCAAACTCAAGAGGTGAAGTCATGTAAATATACATCCAACACAGTCAACATCCACCGTCCCCGTGAGCGAGTGGATCCGTGTATTTGCGGACTGTGACATTCTCTGGTATGACGTCTGTGCAGTTTAGTTTCTATCTCTTATAAATCGAACACGATGTCATTTATAACCCAACTCCTTCCCGCCTTTGAACTTGCAATCCATTATCTGAGACCTCACAAAGTGACAGTGAAGGCTGTATAACTCTAGAGGCAGACATGCTGGCTGAACAGAACAAGTCAGCACATACTAAAGCACTTGCATTCCCCAACACGTTTAAATCTAGCCAGGCCTCCTTCTGAACATTAACCGACCTTTCGTTTACAGCTTAACCAAAGCCGACCAACAACCAAACAGGACACTTATACACGTACACGCACATAGAAGCACTTCAGCTCATATAAACTTCAGACATTTTTCTCTCAAGGTATAGACAATCAACAATTTAACAACAAAAACTACTTTTCATTTGAAATATGACAGCTCCTTCCATTAGAAACCCTTTTTTGTAGTAATGCATGGCCCGCCTTGCCCCTTGAGAAACTAGAAATGACACAGATTAACAACACAGGTGAAAGATTCTCAAAATCATTTTGGGAGTGAGGTCATCAATTTTGGACTGTTTGTTGGCGATGTAGTACCACTTGCATCACACCACCCGACCACAGGTTCGTGCTCTCCTCTCTGCGTTGACTGGAGATCTACTCGAGAAACGGAAGAATGGAAAGGGGTGCTTGGAGATGTGAGATGGGGAGCAGTGCAATAGGACGGGGTGGAAGACACAGGTGTACCAGAGGAGCAAGCTCCACTGAGCGCGCTCAGTCTGTGTATTCTGCCACAATGGACAGCAGCACTGTGATGTCATCAGGCTTCCCCCCTGAAATGACAACAAAACAATGGCAAGGTCAGTCTCTCCGATTACGGACATTCAAAGAAGTTTTGGGATCACAGCGGTAATGGAAAATCAAGGACCTCTTTTTGTAGACTCACCTCTTACATTCAGCCCGTTGTCACAGGCAAACTGGGCGAAAGGGGACATGTAGTTGGGGTCGTAGGCCAACTGATGAGCCTGTTCAGCGATGCTGCGGGCAGTCTGCTGGATACTATCATAGTTGGTGTTCTGAGGCAAAATAAATATAAAAAATTATTGGAAAACGTAAGAATACAGTCTTAGACCAGGGGATTATTTGGCATTTATACAGCCATTTTGAGATTATCGGAACGGCCGATAACCTGAAGGAAAAAAGAAAAAGAAAAATGTAGAAAGCGCAAAAGTATAGTGTTAGACCGACATATCAGACAGAGGGATTAATTGTCAATTATACAGCCATTTTGAGATTATCAGAACAGGCCATATATATATAGAAAGTGCAAGAGTATCCAATTATATTGTTAGAACGATACATCGGCCAAGGGGATTAATCATTAATTATACAGCCATTTTGAGATTACTGTAATGGGCCGATAACCTGAAAATAATTCAAATGAAAAAGGTGGAATGTGTACAATTAACCAAGTATGGTGTTCGACCAATATATATTGGCCAGACAGTTTTATTTTGAGATTATTGGTATCGGCCGATAATCATGGACACTGGTCTGCTTGGGTCCAGTTTTGTCTTAGTTGTCATCATAACATTGTGTTATATACATATACTGTATAAATGCAATATATATTGGCCACTCCATTCTCTATAATATTGGTATGGGCCAAAATACAAATCAGTTGATTGTAACCCCAGTAGTTTCACTTTTATTGCAATTATTTTCTGTACCTTCAGCTTCTTGAGTTCTTGCAGGATCATGTAATCTGGCATGTTGTCAAAGAGGCCATCGGAAGCGGTCAAAATAATGTCCCCTAACTGGACATCAAAGGAGGAGCTATCTGCCGCCTCAGGACTGAAAGAGTGAGACAGAAAGACATGCAGTTAGACTTCTGCACAGTTAAACCCAATATAAGATGTACATGGCACATACCAACCATTCTACAATACCAGTGTATTTTAATGACTATGCCGCCCACGTATGAAGAAACTGATGCCAAGTCTTGAACATTGTTATGAAAAATTTAATGTAACCTTCTGAATTGCACTGATAAACAAAAAAACAAATCTAATATGTCAAGTGTAAAGGATCTACAGTCCTAATTTGTATGGGCAATGGTCCAGTCATTTTGCAGAAAAGTTAATGGGGAAATAATGATCTAATCCACCAAATTAGAATGAGACACTTGATGAGGGTTGAAACTCAAGTAGTGGGGCAAGAGGGTAACAGGGCACAGATCAGTCTGACCTAAACGGTGGGTAATGAACACTTGGGTTTAAGAGAACTCCTTCAGACCCAACATGACCTCTGGAACAAATTCAAGCAGTCAGGTTGTTTTCTTGGAAACTAGACTGGCCTCTTCTAGCTCCAAATCCCTTGAGACAGAAGTTTAGTTTAATCCATCTTAGTGCATTTGGGTAAGTATTGGAGCTCCGATTATAGGTCACATATAAGGTAAAATGAGGACACAAAATATCAAGACTTTAGAAAGAGATATTTTACTAAAATCTCTGGTCACATTTACTCTTGTATGGCAAAATTCTACAGACAAAATGCAGTCATCTCAATGGGAATCGACTGGGAATTTTGGGTGAGGAAAGCAAGTTGAAAATTTACACTTTTGACATTGGGTAATGTTTTGCCAATATGACTGCTCTTTAATCAGTGCATGGAAATTGATTTGATGTAAATACTCTCTCTGATAACTGCCACAATGTTGGCCACATTGGTGAGAAAAAAACAAACATTTGTAATCTGTTTAAAACTTGCTGCTACTGTGCTAGACAACTGTGGTTGTTTTCCAAAGCTCTATGTCAATCTATCGCATTTGTTAGCCCAAAAATTGTAAATCTGAATGCAAAGAAAACACAGGTCTTAAGTATTATTCATGTCTTTAGCCCAAACAGCACTGGATAATTTATGTACTTCAGGATAGGAGATTGTTTGAATCCTTAATCTTAATCAACCGACAAAGTACAAAGTCTCTTTCCAGAACCTTTACTATCTCTGATTCTCTGTGGTAGAACGAGCTTCCAACCTGATTTGCTGAGAATATTGCAACATTCAAGAAGACACCTCTTCCATTAACTGAACCTCAACCACAAAGGCACTCTGATAACTTTGTGGTACTGAGACTATTGTTGACTCTTGATATGATAAATTGCTTGTGGTGCTCCTTATACTTTGTGTAAATTGCTTTGGATAAATATGTCTGCTAAATGACCAGTGCATTTTCATCTTACAATATCTGCAGCACATAAACTGTTGAACATTGAACAAAAGAACATTGATTGGCCATTTTCGCTATGAAAATAATATTAACATGGAACTCAAAGAGACTGCAAAGTAAATGCATGTAAATGCACTCGGGTGACACTCAGGTCAAGCTCAGGTCAGATTCCCTGCAGCACATCCGCACATGAGAAAGTTAGATGAGTGTTTTCTGTGGGGGTTTGCCATAACGACCTCCGGACGACACACAAATCTTAAGGTCCCACGTAAATTTAGCAGGACACAAGGAGCTTAAAATAATCACGCCCTCTACTTGGGGGAAAAAAAATGTACACAAGTTTTTAGCACATCCCTGATTGGCTGATTTGCTTCACCGCCCTCTCTCTTTGATTGGAGGTTTTGGGTGTTTGCTTGGATGTGTGCCCTGGCAAGACTGCAGCAGTGAGGAACTAGAATCACATGGCCTTGACATTGAGGATTTGGGAACACACACACACACACAGTGCTCTTGGCGGAATGATTTGTCTGTTCTCAGTACTACAGGGTTCAGGAGAATCCCAGCTAAAATCTGCTAACACTGCTCAATCTAAATCAAGTGGAAACTCATCTAATAAGCATCCAAGATTAAGAAAAAAAGATATTTATCTAGTTTTAAATGCATGTTCGAAGTTTTTAGAAATGTATTATGTATATTCATTTTTGATTCAAAGGGTTAAAAAAAACTTTCAGAAAAGTTTACGCTTAATGACCATGATAAAGTAGTAAATGAACATATTTCCTTACACCTTAAATATTTTACACATCTCAATTATAAAAAAATATATATAAATATAATTGTTTTATTATTATCCTTTTTCTTTATTATAATACCATGACCTCCTCCCCCAAAATATAAAAATCTTACAATTCAGAAATGAAAAACATGCTCGCCATTGAAGAGGTGTATTCAACTGCATTTTTTAAAAGTATTTTTGAATAATAGAGCCAGTAGAGAAAGAAAAGACAGGAAATGACAATGGTAAGAGGAGGGAACATGATGAATTAAACTCAAACTCGCGTGGCCTGCATAAGCACTAGATGAATGTGCTGGCTCCTACACCAGGTGCATTTTACACAATTAATTGAAGTAAAAGCCACACGGCCCCCACAGACAGACATCTGTGACACTGATCTGTAACAGGCCACCATCTGTGATACTGCAGTGAGTGTATCGGCTATCACCTGTCACTCAACACCACTCCCTCAGCCCCCGGCGGAGCGATGGACAGCTGGAAGGGTGTGTTGAAGTAGTGCTGCTGCTCATCCGACCGATGGACCACCTCTCCACCCCGAACCACCAAGAAGCCCGAGTCTCCCAGGTTACAGGTGTGTATCCTGTGACTCTGACGATCCAGAACGACTATACAAGCTGTGCTACTCCCTAGAGGACAGACAAAGAGAATGAAATATCAATATCAACTACTAGCATCAGAGTTGAAGTTGAAGTAACGAACAAAAGGAAAACATTATTTTTTGAATTTACACTATAACATGTGAAAATGTTTGCTTGCACATAAAATAAATTAATTTCAATATTTACATACAAAAACAATTAAAAACCTTTGTCCCCATAACAGTCATGTGACCTATATACTATGCATGACACCATGTCCTCACTGCAAACGGGTGACATAATGCATTGTGGCTCCTATTATATAAGAAGCTGTGTACACTGCGAGCAGCGTGACGCCTATGCAGGGTCAAATCGTTGCATGTAAAGTATGTCAGGGAGACAAACATGTCCATGGCAAAAAAACGTAACATGCTAAACAACAACAAGCAAAGAATCACGTCTAAGAACAAAAGTAAGGCCAAAGTAAAAGTAATTTATGTAACATGTACTTTTATAAAACACAATCAGTAATGGGTTACAGCAAGGTTCAGCTTGTTAGCATTAAACGCAAACAATTAACAACTTTTTACAGCAATTTTATCTAGGTTAACATTAAATATATAAATATATACTATTGTTCGTTTTCAATAACGTTTGTTCATTATATTTTAATTAATGAATAACATTTTTTTAAAGATATATCTGCATAAATAAATGTATGCATGAACAAAGGTGATAGTAAAGACATCTATAATGCTAAAAAAGATTTCTGTTTTCATTTCAAGATTTCATTTCCTTTGAACTTTCTATCTATCAAAGTATCCTGAAAAAATTATCAATTTGTTTTCCAAAACTATGAAGCAGCACAACTGTTCAGCATATAAAAATGATTTCTGAAGAATCATGTGACACTGAAGACTGGAATAATGATGCTGAAAATTCAGCAGGAATAAATTTGAATATTTTAACTATATTTTTGATCAAATAAATGCAGCCTTGGTGAACAACACTGAGCAGAAGAGACTTTTTAAAAACGCGAAAATAGCCTAATCTAACCGTCCCGTACCTCTGTACGCTTGTGCATGTAAACATTAATGATTCATAAATGCTGCAAAAGTATTTCTCTTCATTGTTAGTTTGACACCTAACTTGTTAATTGACGAAAAATTCAATGCTACTTTAAAAATAGCATTGATCAGCTTTTAGGTTTAACACTAAAAATACAGACGAGGGTCTCTCAGTTTATCACTAAACACAACTTTTCCTTCTCTCGATCCCTGGCCAAAGCCTTGTACCCAGCAACCTTGTCCTAGAACTGTCACCTACAGACCTTTATCGCTCCACATGCCTTCCCAAAATAAAAGAGACAAACAACTCTGCAAGACGAAGAACATAGAGTGACATTTCTGACAGCCCTTGATGTCAGGTTTCAGCAAAAAGACGACCAGTTGCGTGCTAGTTAATCCAATAAGAATCTAACTTAGGCTTTGCTCTTAGTGTCACATCAGAAACATGCGAGGTTAAAACCGCATCCCGAACATTTGTTAACTTAAACCATTAGCATTTCTGCTCTGTGAAAACTGTTCCATGACAACACTAAATAATTTCATTACAAGAACAAGATAGTTTAAAATAACCAGATCAACAATAAACACACTATTGCAGTATTTTAAGTCAAGTCAAGTCAAGTCAACTTTATTTATATAGCGCTTTTCACAATACAGATTGTATCAAAGCAGCTTCACAGTATTAAATAAAATAGTACATCAGTGTTTGTTTCTGGTGTAAAACATCCACGTTTGGTAATGCAGATCAATAGCACTGTTGAATCGATTAATCAAATTAAGTATCCCCAACTGAGCAAGCCAAAGGCAACAGTGGCAAGGAACCGAAAAACTCCATTAGGTGACCCAATGGAGAAAAAAAAACCTTGGGAGAACCCAGGCTCAGTCGGGGGCCAGTTCTCCTCTGGCGTTTATGAAGTAGAGACCGGATTTAACTGTAAGATTAAAATATTATATGAATGCCTGGCTGAAGAGATGCGTCTTTAATCTAGTTTTAAACTGGGAGAGCGAATCTGAGCAACGAACAGTATCAGGAAGGCTATTCCAGAGTTTTGGTGCTAAATGTGAAAATGCTCTCCCTCCTTTGGTGGATCTGGATATCCTAGGTATGACCAGAAGCCTCGAATTTAGTGATCTTAAAGAGCGCGATGGATTATAGGGCGATAGAAGATCCGTTAAATAAACTGGAGCTAAGCCGTTTAGGGCTTTATAAGTCAGTAGCAATACCTTGTAATTAATACGGAACTTTATAGGTAACCAATGTAGTGATGATAAAATTGGTGTTATATGGTCAAACTTTCTTGATCTAGTAAGAACTCTAGCGGCGGCATTTTGGACTAACTGTAGCTTGTTTATTGAGGATGCAGGACAACCAGCTAATAAAGCATTACAGTAATCTAGTCTCGAGGTCATGAATGCATGAACTAGCTTTTCTGCATCAGAGACAGATAGCATGTTACGTAATTTAGCAATATTTCTAAGGTGAAAAAATGCTGTTTTTGTAACATATGAAATATGATTTTCAAAAGACAAGTTACAATCTAATATAACACCCAGGTCTTTTACTGTAGAGGATAAAGTAACAGGACACCCTACTATGTTAAAGTTGTATTGTGAGAGGTTTTGTGGGCGGTTTTTTGAACCGATAAGTAGTACCTCTGTCTTATCTGGATTTAATAAAAGAAAATTGTGCGTCATCCAATCTTTTATATCTTTAACACACTCTGTCAATTTGGATAATTTAGCGTTTTCATCCGGCCGTGATGAAATATATAGTTGAGTGTCATCAGCATAACAATGGAAACTAATTCCATGTTTCCTTATAATATTTCCAAGTGGCAGCATATATATTGAGAATAATAGAGGGCCTAACACAGATCCTTGCGGCACTCCATAGTTTACTGGAGTTATGATCGATTTTTCTCCGTTTAAATAGACAAAATGGTAGCGGTCAGATAGGTATGATCTGAACCAGCTTAATGCTTGTCCTTGAACACCGGTATAGTTTTGTAGCCGATCTAAGAGTATTGTGTGATTTATAGTATCGAACGCAGCACTAAGATCAAGTAAAACTAGTATTGAGATACAGCCTTGGTCAGAAGCTAAGAGTAAATCATTTGTGATTTTAACGAGCGCAGTTTCAGTGCTATGATGCGGCCTGAACCCAGACTGAAACTTTTCATAGGTGTCATTTTCTTGCAAGAAAGAGCCCAGTTGGGCAGACACAACTTTTTCTAATATTTTGGACATAAAAGGAAGATTTGAAATGGGTCTATAATTTGCTAGGTTATTTGGGTCTAATTGTGGTTTCTTAATGAGTGGTTTTATAACTGCCAATTTAAATGTTCTTGGAACATGACCTAAAGATAAAGACGAGTTAATAATATTGAGGAGAGGCTCTTCCACTATAGGTAACACTTCTTTCAATAGTTTAGTTGGTATGGGATCTAATAAACATGTTGTTGTTTTAGAGGAAATGATACATTTATTTAACTCTTTTTGTTCTATAGTTGTAAAGCACTGTAATTGTTCTTGCGGGGTGATAATCGAGGCTGAATTATAAGGCGCGATTGAAGATTGAACGTTTACAATTGTGGATCTGATGTTTTCTATTTTCTCAGTGAAAAAATTCATGAAATCATTACTACTAAACTGTAACGGAATATTTTGTTCAGGTGACGCTTGTTTATTTGTTAGTCTAGCCACGGTGTTAAATAAGAACCTAGGATTGTTTTGGTTATTTTCTATTAGTTTGCGGAGATGCTCAGCCCTGGCCGCTTTTAGGGCCTTTTTATAGCGTGACGTACTGTCTTTCCAAGCGATTCTAAAAACCTCTAAATTAGTTTGTTTCCATTTACGCTCTAAATTACGGGTTTCTCTCTTTAGAACACGAGTAGTATTGTTGTACCATGGTGCTTTAATTTTCTCTCTGACCTTTTTTAGTCTCATAGGTGCAACAATATCCCATTTTCCAGAGAGAATGGTGCTCATAGTGCTGGTTAGTTCGTCTAGTTCATCTGTTTGTTTAGGTTCAGGCAGCAGCTGAGACAGATCCGATAAGCAATTTGAAAAATTATCTATGGTGGATGGAAGGATTGTTCTGCCTAATCGATAACGCGGCACAGCATGATATTACAGGGGTACGTAATATGCAAGTTACCATGTAATGGTCAGTTACATCATCACTTTGCGGAATGATATCTATATCGGTTGGATCGGTTCCATGTGATATAATTAAATCGAGTGTATGATTAAAACGATGAGTTGGTCCGGTAACGTTTTGCTTAACCCCAAAAGAGTTTAATAAGTCTATAAACGCAGCCCCTAACGTATCATTTTGATTATCTACGTGTATGTTAAAATCTCCAACAATTAATATTTTATCGACATTGACCAATAGATCTGAGAGAAAATTTGCAAATTCTTTTAGGAAATCAGCGTAAGGCCCTGGTGGTCTATATACGGTAGCCAAGGCTAAAGATAATAGGGATGTTTTTCTATCATCTAAGAGCGTAACATTTAGTACAAGTACTTCAAATGAAATAAACTTATAACCCGTTTTCTGAGTAACATTGAGAATATCTCTATAGATAGTTGCAATACCGCCGCCACGACCAATCAGACGGGGCTCGTGCTTATAGGAGTATCCTGATGGAGTAGACTCATTTAGACCGAAATAATTATTTGGTTTAAGCCAGGTTTCAGTAAGGCAAAGTACATCTATGCTATTATCTGTGACTATTTCATTTACAATAACTGCCTTAGGTGTGAGTGATCTAATGTTTAAAAGACCTAGCTTTAGAAATTGTTTTTGTTTACTAATAGCAACATTTTCTGTTTTAATAACAATTAGATTTTTCCTAGATCCTGCAGTAGATTTATTATTTGATCGCACTAAACGAGGAATAGACACAGTTTCTATGCAATGTTCTACACTAGTATTTATATCAGTTAATTTGGTGCAGCAGAGACTATGATTTGGACTTTTGGTTACTAGTCAAAAGGTATTTAACATTTTGGAGATGTTATCTGACAGAAGATCCGATCCGAATCTGTTTGGGTGTAAGCCATCAGCACGGTATAGCCTAGGACGCTCCCAAAACAGATTCCAATTATTTACAAAGAGCAGTTTCTGCTCATTGCACCATGACGTTAACCATTCATTTAGCGCGAATAATCTACTAAACTTGTCATGTCCTAGACGGTACGTGGGAAGCGGTCCTGACACAATGATCGTTATATCAGGCGATGTGCTGCGTACCGTATCGATCAGATTCCTGAAGTCTTTCTTCAGAACTTCCGTCTGGCGCAGCCTGATGTCGTTCACTCCCGCGTGCAATACCAAAGTTCCGACGCGCTCGTTATCGTTCAGAATCTCGGGAACGCGAGCAGCGATTTCAGAAACACGAGCACCAGGAAAGCAGTGACTGTGCACCTTATTTTTACCTGATGTAGCATGGACGTGCCGAACAATGGAATCACCGATGATCACAGCATCGCGTTCTGTTTCGCGAAGAGCGGAGAAGCGGTTTTGTGTGGATAACTCGAAAACCGGGAGGGTCGGAGAGGGTCTTGGTCTAGACCTGACTCGCGTCTTCCGCTGCGGAAATATCCAGGCTTCGTGGTGGCGTGTTGGAGCCGGAGTGAACGAGACCATGGCTGATCGCGACCTTGGCGCTCGGGACCGATGCCGAGTAACGCACGGAGTAGACGAGGTCGGAGTCAGCCGGTTAGTAACATTAATCTCTGATTTGTGAGCATCAGCGCGTGATGTTTCAAGAGCCAAACGCCGGTCTCTCAGCTCGGCCTGTCTCACTAAAAGGTCGTGGATCTGTTTCTCAACAGCTTCCAGCTCAGACTGTACCGCGTGCAGCTCAAATGTGTCCTCACCTGCACCAAAAGGTAGACTACTTGCATCTGATATATTCGCCATTTTAACAGATGGACAGTAAGTTAGCAACGACACTACCAGTGATGCTATCAATTAATACTAATTTCTGACAAGCGTCTTAGATATAATCCGTCTTTTAAGTGGTACGGGTGTAGAGTAGACGCACGATAGGTGAAAAATGTTTGTAAGTGAGTGTTGAGAAGACGCGTTCAGCCGTGATCCCCGGGAGTAACCTATAAGAGTATCCAGCGTAGAATCACTAACAGGCTTGAGACACGTCTGCTCAACAGTCCGCGTTGTAACTATGAGGTTTGAGCAGTAGTGCTTCTCAGTGAGGAAAAGTAGAAAATGTTTGTTGTAAGTAAGTTTAAAGAGTAAAATCAAGAATTATAAATCAAATCGATAGAGCTCCAAAGACAACAACGCGTTCAGACGCGACGCATGCGCATTCCAGCTTGAACTGCAGTGTAACACAAAAGGAACACTACACTTAGGAACAACGTTAATGCAAAAATATTTTAAGAAAAAAATTTAACTTTTCCTGATGAGACCTTTGTAAAAGCATCAATTAAGGAACTTTCAGTCTTACAGAAATCCTTTCCAAGATGGAAGACGAATCAAGAGAAATGGATTATAAATACACTTCATTCAATGCAGAAATCAAGTGATAAAAATTAATTAACACTATTTCTTTATGCAAATTAGAAACAATTGGGAGTTTAGTGCGAGGAGTTGTTGCCAATGTAGAGCGTTCAAATTGAGTCACTTGTGTGTCCTTATTAACTAAAAATAAAATAATTTTCATTAAAGGTACAATATGCAAGAATTTTTTGCCGCTAGAGGGCGCTACATTCCAAACAACAACAACGGCGTAGCTTGATGACGATGTGAAGGAGCGTGGAATGATGGGAACAGTCAGACGGGAAGCGAAAAATCATGTTCATGGATGAGGTAAAGTTCTACTTTTATAAATGTTGTGTAGAGATGCACCGATTACAATTTTCTGGGCCGATTCCGATTTCCGATTTTTCATTAAGTTTGACCTGCCGATACCGATTTTAGCCGATTCCGATTGAATTTTTTCTAACCACTTTAGGCTACAGCACAAACAAATATTTATTTTATATAATTTCTGTAATAGAACATTTTACAATTTGCATAGTTCACATTTGGGATATTGTAAGTAATCAACTTAACAAAATATATAACACTGGCCTTGAGATTTTGGGATATTTTAATGCAAAATTCTTACATATTGTACCTTTAATTGAAATAAAATATTAGATTTATATTTAGATAATTTAAACTTATAATACTTAAAATGAAAATTTTATTTGTTGCCATGGAAATGTCATGTCAATTTACATAAATTCCCTTTATCAATCGTTGTTTAACGATTAATTAATCGATTCATTGTTAACCATAACCTCTTAAATATGAAGTTTAGTGGGGGAGGGGGGGCTACTAAGTTACTTGCTTAACCCACAAAATAGGTGTCGTTTTAAAGCTTAGGAGCCTGGCTTTACAGTGAATATAGGGAATATGACCATCACTTAACAAGTGCTTTAAATTTGCGGACATTAGAAGTGCTCTATTTTAATAGCGTAAAAAATAACTATAAAATCATTGTACATAACAGATAGACGTGTCATATATCGTTGAAAATGTCTCAACTAGCAGAAAACAACAAGCATATTTGTTTCTTCCGGGATCCGATCGCGATCCTGACGCAGTATTTGCCAATGTCACTGGAAACTGGATCTCAGGTGTGGTGAGTGGGTATAGTGGGGACGATGTGTAGAGGCCAATCGGACACCGCTTTACAGCTGGAGCGCGCTTGGATTGGATCAATCGCTCAGATTGACAGGTCTTGATTTACTGTGCGCCATAGAATAGGATCTAAAGCTGAAACAGCTCTGGAAGATCATCACTCATCCACCAGGATCTTATTACTTGTTCTTTATTCTATGTACTTTTATTGTGGCGTTTACACAAGTCTGTAGTTCTAATTTTCCCGCCTCAAAACTACGCACTCTATGAAGACCTTGCTTAATCAACCATCATTAAGTTTTAACGATTCAATTATAATCAACGATTAATCAATCATCGATTAATCGTTAGCATCCCTACTCGGAAACTAACTGAAATAAAATAAGTTGAAGTACTAAAATTAAAAAACAAAAAAATAAAAGCTAAATAAAAAAACTAAAATTAATAAAAATGACAAAGACCAAATTTTAAAATTGAAATGAAAACTCAATGTAAAAAATAAAAGCTCATTTAAAATATTAATAAATTCTATTAAATAAAGCTAAAATAACACTCTATAAGTCACCTGACAGCAAAATCTTGCTCTACAATTGTCAAAAAAAACTAATCTTGACGTTATGGTGGAAAAAAACAGAGACAAGAATCAATCCCCTACATCACGACACAAGGCCAGTGAGTCATCCTGCAGTGGTTTAATTCGTTTACCCTATCCCAGCAGCAGTGAGTGTATGTGTGTGTTTGTGTGGATATGATCTTACCCAGCAGTGGTACTTTGTTCTGCAGGAGTTCATAGTAGCCGGAGGTCAGGATGCCCACGGGGCTGCTGGGAGTGAATCGGCCCTCCTTCACGAGCCGTTCGCACGTCCTCATCAGTGTGGCGGAGAACTGAGATGGGTCAACGCCGTAATCCCTCCAGCCCCCGACGCCATCCGCAACACCTGAGACAGAAAGAGCGGGGAAAGATATTGTTTTATTGCATTGTTAATGCTAACCTGAAGGCTTCAACACCTAAAGATGAGAAGAAAGGAAGAGATGGCAGTTTTTGATGCCGCAGAGACAGATGGCAGCTGTAACAAACCTCCTTCCTGGCCTACCGACTGACTGCGCATTGTGATGGTAATGCAAAACGGCTGTCTGTGTCTGCTACAGCGTGACTGGCGCCTTCATTCAACAAAGAGGTCGTTAGATGCTAGGGGTGTGACAATATATGATGTCACAATATATTGCAAAACAAAAATGCAACAATATGTATTGTGGATAGTGACAATCTGTATTGTGTATAGTTCAACGAAAATGAAAATTACTGTGTGAGAAAAATGTGCGTCATGATTACTATATTAAACTACTATATAATAATGTTGAATATAGTGTAAAATAATGTATAATATACAGTTATATAATAGTATAGTTATATAAATATATAGTTATATAATATAATAGTTCAGCTTCAGAATCATGAATATTTTTATTCTGGTGTCACCATTGTCCCGTGCATTGGGATACCAGCACCATGTCCAAGTCTATTCATTTACATCCACAATGTAACGCCAAATGTTGTATTTTAATTAAAAACAAACAAAAAACAAATTCAACCTTTTATCATATGTCTTGGAGTATCACAATAATATCGTATCATGAGTTCAGTATCAAGATAAGTATCGAATCGTGACATGAGGGTATCGTTACACTCAGGGTCCGAAATTAACACCCGCCAAGCGCCAAATGCGGGTAGATTTTCCGTTTGGCGAGTAAATCTCAAAAGGCTATCCGCCACACTGGCGGGTGAATGTTCATACCAAAATATGAAATTTTCAGGGCGCACGCGCTCTTCTGCCTCTTAAGAACGAGCAGAGAGAGAGAGAGAGAGAGCCGTCTATGGAGAGAGCCCCGGCCGCGCGCGCGCACTCACTATTCAGAGCGGTCAAGCGTCAAGCTGCCCCGTACTTTTTGACAAGCGTCCTTGACAGGGCGGCCAGAGCTTCTTTGCAGCTCAAGTCGGCGGCGGTGTGTGCGTAGCCTACAGTTAACGCTCTATCTGTTGACGGCGCTGAGGAAAAAGCTCCCGCAACTTGAATAAGCGGTCGCCGCCCATTTGTGTTCTCTTGGCAGTTGGAGAGCAAAGGCCGCGCACCCAGCCGTGCAGAACGTCTTCAGCAATCGCGGATCGTGCATACTCCGCCGCTGGCCAGGCTGCTTCTGCTTTACACACCATGGCTGATCTGTTCTCGAGAAAAGGAGTTTTCCCATAGCGTTTGCACCGCAATACTCGATCCCTTATCTCTCAGGGAACCGAGTAGCCTACGTTCTGCCTTCCCTTCCACATGAGTCAGGTAACAAAACTGACAAAAACAATAAATATTTCACCGCAATGATAGTAATATTTCATATATTTCTCACATTTGAATCAATAGATTTTTTTTTATTATTATTATACATTTCAAATTTTGCTCTGAACAATTTTTTATGTTTGTATTCAACATAATAGACCTAACGTTACCTTATTATCTCAATAAAGGTACAGAAATTAATGTATATGTGACAAAAAAAGGCTGTTTATTATTTTGGCCGGTAAAAAATATGCTTGGCTGGTGGATTTTTTCATCTACCAGTCCCCGTGGCAGGTGAGCCAAAAAGTTAATTTCGGACCCTGGTTACACTCCTATTAGACGAATATCTTGTGAAGCCTTTGAACTTTCGTGTAGGATTTACTTTGAAAAAATTCACATTTAGATTCTACGAATAATGATAAAGAAACGGCAAGCAAAACGTTGAATTAAATGTTAAATTGTTTTATTTACAACCTCGAAAACTTCTAGTAATTGCTGGCTATTCTTTACAAAATCTAAACTCAAGCACTGCCAGAGAAAAAGAAAGAAACTATTAACGAAATTCAACCATTTAGGATTTGTCACAAAGATAATTATAAATGTATAATTGAAAATCACCACCATTTGTTTTAAAAAGTAGTTAGCTACACAACAGACAAACTGACAGCTATTTACGTTGAAGATATTTAAGGAGACATTGTTAAATAACTATCTGACGAAATATTAGTACTTGCCGGCTTTTTTTATCTGTGTGTCCAATAGCCTATAGCATAGCATAAAGCCCTGTCATGATGCGCTACACTGCTACTTTCCTTGTTACCGGAAAGTTCCACTGTTTTGAAAACAGCTGAGATACTGTCAAACTGCTGGAAAATGTCATCTATCCAACCCTGATACTGCGACATCTCGCTTCATATTGTAACCACACACAGAATTGAGAGATTGCATAGGCACAAAAGGAGATCCAGGCTCAAAAGGAATGAAGGGCGACTTATCAGAGTCAAACATGATTTAGAGCAGCACAAGTCAAGGCCATTAACATCTCAATGGAGCTTTGCAAACAAGACCAACTGTTCATCACAATGATGCAAACATACTGAAGTTAGAGTAGGAAAAAATCTTCAAAGTGCAGAAAGAATGTGACATTATAACTTGCCGTATACTGTATCGTAAGACTTTGCAGGAAGAATGTCCATTAAATGTCTTTACCAGCCAAGTCAAATAGCGAAGTCAGATGAGTGATTTAATGACTCAGATCTTTATTCAACAAAAGTTCGTATTAAGTTTCAGAAACATTAACCTGAGACGGCCATATTTACTATAGCAAATGGCTAAGGGAACGGCTCTCTGAGGAAATGTCCATCATCTCCAGCGAAACGTATAGAAAAACACATTGTTATACTTCGTTGCACAACATTACATTTTTAGAGTCATTAATCAAAGTTAAAACATTCTTGAAAATAGTACAAATAAATCCTATCAAATGAAACTTAAATAATATTGTTTTAATTAATCCCAACACAACACTGAAAAGTGTTTCATCCAGCTGCTAAGGTTCACACCCCCCTGAAACTACAACATGAACCGCTGAGATAACAGATCACTGCAACAATAAGGGCTCCAAATAAACCCTCTGTTTCTCAAGGGCAGCTCATTAAGCACCTACTACTGACCTTTAAAGACTTGTGATAGGAAATGTAGGAGTTAACCAGACTAAGTGGGCAGAGACACAGACACACATTTAAATTTAATTAAGTATATATGTATATAAAAGGGCAGATGATATTGCAAAATCATCTCTGGCTAGGGTGATCAGGACTATTATAAACATGATTGGACCAAGAAACCGTGTGCAACAGTGGCCATCCGCTCTTTCAGTAGTTTCCCATTCATTTTTCACATACAGCGAATTTTTTTGAAACTAAGCCATGAACCAAACCAACAAGCTACAAGGAGAATTCAAATATCACAAACTTAGATTTGCAGCAAAGTTATTTGAAAATCAGACCCAAAAAAAGTACAAAACTGTGTGAATAAACTACAATCCCATTAAGCATTTGTCAATCAAATAAAAAAAGGTGGATAAATATAAAACTATTGATTTAAATGTTTATAGTACATATAGAAACAGTATATTTTATGTTTATTGCAAAATATTATAATTTAAGTCTTTAAAAAAAAAAAATAAAAAATAAGTGTGCTGATGGCTTCTGCAGACTACTAATTAACAACCTGGTAGCTCTGCCTGTTAACGTTTTATAATTTACCGTTAAAATCAGTTCCCCTATGGAAAAAAACGTACGTGATTTTTACTTCCGAACGTTGCGCTCTAAAGCCGCGGTGACACTAGACTTTGAGCACACGAATGCCGCGTCCCGATTCAGAGGCTGCATCCTTCAAAGGCTGCATTCGACTGAGTCACAGCGGTGCGACGAAGGCTGTCCCAATTCAAAGGCTTCTTCAAACGCGGCCTCTAAATGCATCCTTCGTTTCCCGTGAAATTAAGGATTCAACAGATGGATCCTTCATGGCATTTCCTATCCCAGAATTCATTGCGCGCCAGTGAAGACAGGACTTTTTTGAGAGAATTTGCCAAATTACACTTTTAAATTTAAGTATTGGGTTTCAACTTACTCAAATATCTAATGAATATCTTTTTTTTTACAAACATGAATTCAACATATAACAAAACATACAATCGACTCTACAGCAAAAACATGCATTCTTTAAATTCAGTCAAGCGGTCACGCAGTGAGGTTAATACTCTTCTATTGGTCACACGTCTTCACATGATGCGAATTAGCAGGTCATAGTTCACCAATCTTAAATTAAGGAAAAACTTCTTTGAAAGAGCTTGCGTTTCCGGTCTGATGCATTTGCGTATGAATGGAATGAAAAGTGTAACGTTAGTGTGACAGTCTCTTAACAACAACGACCTGGAATGGAGACAGTTTTGTACAGCACGTTTTTGCACTTACATTTAGAAGCCAATGAATGCAGTAACTTGTATTTTGACCTAAGTTATGTGCAACCACAGTAATTTTAGGGCTGAACAGCTGGTCTGCTGCTCACGTGCTTACTAGTCTGTAACAAAAGCTGGAGAACCTTCATTGTAGCACATGGGGAACTCATTTGTTTTCTTGTATTTTGAATCACTGTACATTTTCCCCATGAAACCCCCCGGTATTATTCTTTTTTAGGATTACTATATTATGTTGCAGAAACATAAAGAGGATAGTCTTAGGGTCAAAGTAAGGACAATGAAGCCGCCTGTGTGTGTCGCTGTCACGTGGAAGCGAATAAACAACATGGCGGCCTCCATGCTCAACCATTCTGACCTTTACAAAGAGCTCCTGCACAATGTACAAGTGAGCCCTCAAGCCTCCTACATGTTATAATAGAGTGAAATTATAGCTCATATCGTTCTTTCAAGTGATCAAACTACTTAAAACATTAATATTCATAGTGTACAGTCTTCAAATCAATAGAGGCAAATAAAGTGCACTCGATCGGAGAAATCTATTCATGTTCAGCACACCTGACCTCACAACATGTCATCTATATCCATGTTTCCGTGATGGAAAGGTTTTACATGGAAATGATTCTAGTTTCTGCCGCTAGTCGCGCTTAAGGGTTTCAGCAGCCTTTCTGGGTGAAAGGTCAAACCGGATTACCCAAGCTCATTTTGCATTAAATTTAGATTTTATATGATATATAATATGTATAATCGGTTGCCCGGCTGCTCCGTATTTAAAGAAAGTATGTTAAATCTACCAACGCGATCAGGAAAATCGCAAAGACTGAAAAAGAGGGAGGTTAATTAAGGTGAGGGCTGGACTGATCGTCCCTCACACCCTCTCCATCATGAAATGAGTGCTGACATTAACCCGTGAAGGTCATGTTCGTAGTTAAAAGCCCCTAACAATGCATGTGTATGTTTTCACATACATAACAGTTACATACATGTTATCAGGTTCATGATCACTCACCCAAGACGTCCGCGGACTTGTGTCGGGCAATGAAGCAGGCATCATCGCCGTAGCACATGCCTTTCTTCAGGATCCCCTTCCGAAAGTCCTTCCCGAAGCCGCAGCTGGCCGTGATCAGGCTGTAGTCCCTGCCGTCCGTTTGCGAGAGTCCGCCCAGGACAGCCCTGGCAACGATCCTGCCATAGGAAAGTACCGATAACATTCCCCTCCTCCGGTAAACGGTAAGCGTTTAGATGCCGAGCCCGTGTCCCGTGTGTCTAGTATCCGCGCGCGCGTGCACTACCTGCGCCTCTGTGCTCCAGCATTCGCAGATCAACCACACAAGTCAAACCGAGCCCGTTTAAAAGTGAAACAGGGTCTTCTTTACTGAAAGCCGGACACGTTAAATATATGGCTGTTTTATGTCTTCGCGGATTTAACAGACAAAGTTCCTCCAGCACACTCCATCCTATCGCACATCCTCCCGTGTACTCGCTCGCATTCTCGGTCACCACAGTAGCAGCAGCGCCCGTGTTCCGGAGACCAGCACATACGGGACCCGGGGGGCGTCACGTGACCCGCTGCGGTGACGTCAGAGCGTAGTGGAAACCCAAGGACGTAGTGGAAGAACACGTGCTGAGGATTGATTACTCCTGCGACTTCTGTGAAGGTTCATTTTTCCAGTGCATATATAGAGAGACAGACAGACAGACAGACAGCCTGTTTGTGTGTGATAAAAAATATTTAAAAATATGTGTATCAGTAAACCATATAATAAAATGTAATAAAAAAATGAAAAAAACTTTATTATATCAATAAACCATATTATAATAAACAAATTATAATATATAAGTATATGGCATTAATAATAATAAAAAGTTCAGTCTGTAGTGGTTGCGAAAACAAAAATAAATCACTAGAGATAGAAACTGGTTTATTTTTCTTGTAGCCAAATATTACATCCCTAAACAAAACCAGTCCTTTTAGGCTAAATTAAAATAAAATAAAATATATAAAATATATAAATTGTCTCTGACAAAACTATTCATAGACTTGACAATATCTTGGATCACGCTTTGCATAATTAATAATCAAAAGAGTATTGCATTTTTTGAATTGTTATAACCAGGTAGACAGTTTTACCTATTCGTTTATTAAATTATATTTTACTGTTATATATAGATGAGCCACGGAAATTGCTTTGTTTGGATTTTAATGGGATCTGCAGTTTTGCAATCCCACAATGCATTTCACTTCCTAGATACCAGTGACACAACGCGCTGTAACCAAGCATGGCGGCGTTGTGCTGTCTTATTATTCTGACATATTTAGAAACCGCGTTGTGTATTGAAGACACGAACACTACAGGAAACATTAATGTTGCACTCAGAGACACAAACGACACGTCTTCCGATCGAGATGAATGGCTTAATTTCACGGAGCTGGGAGTCAGTTCTGCTCCGTCTGATGTCCCTCCTTCAACAGCCTGGACGCCCGAATCCGTGACCGCATTACCGGAGCAGACCGAGAGCCCGGAGAGCGTCATCCCCGAAGCGACGCCCGAGTCCCCGCGAGCCGCCGCGTCAGCACCGCCTCTGCTCCTGTCCGGTGTCCTCCCCGTCCCGCTCACCGACGGTAGGGGTGTGAAGCCTGAGTATTCAGACCGAAACATTGTGCTCGTTCCAGCCTAACCCCGTGTGTGTTCCCGCAGTCGTGCAGCTGTGCCCGTGTAACGTGCAGCGCGAGCAGTGCGACATCAGCTGCTGCTGTGACCCGGACTGCGCGGAGGAGCTGTCTCTCTTCACTCGCTGCTCGCCGCACACTGTCAGGTCAACACACCGGAACACTAGATCACATTATCCCTTTTCATATAACGTTACATATCCGCTCACTATTTAGATGAGGGTCCAGTTCTCACTAACTAACTGTTAACTACGACTTTTGCCTCAATAAACCCCGAATCACTGCTTATTAATAGTTAGTAAGGTAATTGTTAAGTTTAGGTATTGGGCAGGGTTAAGGGATGTAGAATATCGTCATGCAGAATAAGGCCGGTATTAAACCGTGCTTTATAAGTACTAATAAACAGACAATATCCTAGTAATATGCATGCTAATGAGCAACTAGTTAAAAGTGAGAATTGGACCCTAAACTAAAGTGTTGCCATCAATTAGGTGAAATAAGTACAAATTAAATGACATCTATCTATCTATCTATCTATCTATCTATCTATCTATCTATCTATCTATCTATCTATCTATCTATCTATCTATCTATCTATCTATCTATTTGTCTGTCTGTCTTCATCTATCTATCTATCTATCTATCTATCTATCTATCTATCTATCTATCTATCTAAATACCAAGTACCATATTTAAAAATAACCTTTTATAAAAACATATTCTGAGTAGTAATTTATAATCTAATTTGTCATTTAAATTCAATGGTCATTGCATTATATGACGATCTGGGATTAATTAGGACTAACATTTTTGTGATATTGCAATCAAATATTTATGATAAAATATTTTGTGTTTGTTTTTGTATTTTGTTCTTGACAGTAATTAAATAATTATTCTGTGAAAAAATAAATCCTTCTATGGTCCTTCCAGTAATGATCCCAGACTGTGCAACCGGGAGTCCGTGGTCTATTCCCTGAGCTCTACACCAGAGGGTTTATCTCGAGTTCAGTCCACTGTCCAGCGACAGCTCAACCCTGACGTCTTCTGCATTCAGACCGCTAACTGTACGGCAATCTGGGAAATCTTTACAATTCATTCTTCATTCTTAAGCTCTAATACACCTATAGTCTATTAAGCAATAATGGATTTAAAACATTTTAAAGTGGACTTGTAAGCTGTGAATGGTTTTAACAAGCAAATGTTTTCAATCAGTTTAAATGTCTCCCTCTGTTCCTTCTAAGATGAAGAAGGCTTGACGTTTGCGACACCAGAAGTTCCCACCGAGGAGAATTTTGACTCCCTTTTTGGCCGATTTTTGGGATTCTTCTTTGGCCGTCAGAGCTTGACCACTGCACTTCAAAGTCCTGATGTGGGAAATTCATCAGGATACCAGGTAAACTTTTTGAATATGTGTAAATGGGATATTTGTCGTTAGTCCTGTATGGCTTTCTTTCTTCTGTGAGTGTGTCATGTCCAGTTGTAATCTGGATGACACTTACATTAGCATCAGGTTACATGTAGGAAGCAGCGCTGGAATAGATTTAATGTGATTATAACCGATCAGTGTCTGCACTGATATACAGTTTCACCCTCTCTGCCAATGTTTTCACTTTTGTTAAAAAACATATTGATTTTTAAAATGTCAGGATGGTTGTTTTTCTGCAGAAGTGGAATACGTAACTTTAAAAGAATCTGATTACTGTGTCTGTTCCCCATTTAACATGATGGCTTGGATTAATGCTCTCTTGAACTGATCACTCTTGTTACCAATGTTTAAGCAGTCCTCGTGTCTCTGTTCTGCCCTCAGTATGGTGATGTCATTCACACAGTGAATGCGGAGGGGGAGCAGACGTTTTTCAGCTTTCCTGCCGCCGCGGGCACGGCTCACTGCTCAGACGCAAACCCTGCAGGTAGACAGAACAAATATTTTAGAAAATGTTAGTGCTGCATGTCCATAAAGTTAAGCTAAGGGATTTTTTCATCCATTTTAATAGCAACAGCAAGCTGCACGGTTTGAGGTAATATTAGCTATGTTTCCATCCAAAGTTGCGAATTTAACTTCTGCATGAAATTGGAATATTGCATAAAACATTTGCGAATAAAGCAGCATTTCCATCCCATGTGTTCAAGAGGATGAAATCGTCACTTCTTGGGAAACTGGTGCAAAATATCTGTAATAAAAATGGAAGTTGCTGCAATCGGGGAAAGCCACTGTGGCTCATTTATCCTACATCATAAATGACTTGCGTCTCAGAGACGAAGCGCTATAAACACTCGTGTTATTGCGTTCGGATGCCTGGTGTTTGGGAACGCAATCATGCGAGACGCTTCTGTGAGGTCATTATACCATATCATTTTAATGATAGACTTTGGCTCAGGAATGTCACAACGATCAAACCAACATTTGAGATGCTGTCTAGTCCTGTTATTCTATCTCACATGATCTTTTATGGCAAAGCCATGTGACTTTTTTTTGTGTGTGCATCGATGGATTTATTTGGTAAATGTGTTTCCATTGTAGTTTATGCGCATGTATTCTTATTGGATAAAAAAATTATGTGCCTCAATTGAGTGCGTACGTTTTTATTGCACATTCTCTGAATTTATGCACATCTTGGCGTTTCCATCCAATGTTTTTATGCAATATCCCAAAATTAGCATAAAACAGGTGGATGGAAACATAGCTATTCATATCTGTAGCAGCAACAGTGTATCACAATTCACATTTCAAAGTGTAATATACAGGGTTAGAGGTTTGTACATATATTTGTTCATATGTTGGGGTTGAGCCACTTGCACCAGACTAGATCTTCTTATCTTTAGCTGAACAGATTTCCCTGTTATTTTACAGGTTTTCTGAAGGATCAGACAAGCAGATGTATGAGGAGCTTTGATTTGGCGCGTGACTGTGCAACTCTTGAAGCTCTGGGCTTGAGGACTTATATTAATTTCAACATCCGTTCTGTGAGTTAATGGGGCTTTATTGACCATTTTGATGTTACTATGTCATATAACAACCTCTGTTTGTTTTCTCTAGGGGAAAAAACAGGAATCTCAAGTAAGTGTTTGGAATTTCACATGATGAATTATTCGCATCTTCATGTATCTTTATATACGTTTTGTTTGTTACCTGAGGTCATTGGTGTGGAAGTGGCAGCCATTACCCTGCAGTCTTTGGAGGGCACGCGGACGCCAGTGGACCCGGCTGACAGTGCCGACTATTTTCCTTTGCTCCTGGAGTCTGGTGACGTCTGCAACAATGTTGTTCAGGAGGTGTGCACATAATGCACCTATTACTAGTATATCAGAAATCTGAAATGTGTCAGGATTCGTAAACTGTTTAATAAGGTCATGACTATTCTGTCAGGTGAAATACACTTTCAGGTACAGTGAAGCTGGGGAAATCCTGAATGTGTTGGCATCGGTTTTGCTGGTAGCCATTAAAAGCGTGCCCATTCAACAAGAGTTTCATATTACATTCATGCAGGTACTTAATTCTACCCTTACAATATTTTCTTGAAACTTCTTGGATCTTATTTTATCAAGATGGAAGTTATAGTTTTGTGTACATTCTTTGATAGGAGATCTCCAGCACAGCGGGGTTACGTTTCAGTGGCAATCCTGGCTATGTGGTGGGACGGCCCCTTGTGGCCGGAACAAGAACAGCCGAATATCCTTTGTTAGAACCTGTTTGGGCAGATGTCTTACATCATTTATTGAACACCACTAATTTAGTCCCTAAAGTGTAAAAAAAAAAAAATAATAATTCAACTGTTTAAACATATTTCTCAAAACTAAGTTTTTAGACAACTATAACAATGATCACAAATATCATAGCAAATTTAAATTGTGCAATACAGCACCACAAAATGTCCACCACAATGTTTTGGATATTTTAAAAAACTAAACACTGACACCACATTTGAATATTAATTTTAATATATTCAGTAAATTGAATGTGTAAAGTGTTCATTCACCATAGTCCACAAGTTAATTTATTATTTACATTAATAGTTTGTATATTGCTGGAATTTCAAACAATCATTATTAATATTGTGTATTAATGTTTCTGAAAATATGTTGGGTCTATTGCATCATGTAAATTCAGTGAAAATTATTATTTATTTAGAATTATTTCAAAAGTGTGCTAGTGTTTATTTTCCATAATAGAGTTTAATAAATAAATGCACAGCCTGTCATGTATCCAAACATCCACTGTTGTGGCACAGTCCTTGACCCCTGTTTTACTGGGATAGTTCAGTCCACTGACCCAAAAGGATCACTCACTATCCTCCAAAACTCTGGGAATCAGGATTGCTTGCTTGGCTCGTCTCAGCGCTCCCCTGTCATGTTTGGGATTGACATGGTATCAGGCTGCACTCTGAAGTAAGGGGCTATTGTAATAATAATAATAATGATTATTGAATAATGATTTGTGTTTTGATGAATTAGACAAGCTTTGTCCAACAACCAATTATGTAATATTAATCACCATTACTATTAAATGTGCATTCATGCCCTCCCTTCCTTAGGCTGTCTGATGGAGTTAATTGTTCTCTGGTATCTGAAGTCATTTTATGGACGCTAAAAGGACAGAGCTTCCCCGATCACGTGGCCTCGTTTGGGAATTCCTTGCCTCAGAACCCCTTGGACTGGGTGCCAATACAAAACCAAACAATAACATCGGTAAACAGCATACTTGTCATTTTCTCTGTGTGTGAAATGGAGAACTCATGCTGAAGTTTGAAATTTCTTTAAAGAGAAGTGTCTAAGTTAGGGGAAATGTTGACATGTAAACATGGCTGGCTGTGACCATGATGATGCAAAGCTGATTTGTAAGCACTGTTTATTCTTCTAACGAATGTCTTGCGTCACTTTATGGTTTACTTAAGGGCACACAAGCTTGCAGCATACCACTGTCTTATCATCTTGAAGTAAAATGGACCAAGTACGGAACCTTGGTGAACCCCCAGGCTCAGATTGTGAGCGTCATGGCAACAATCATTACTAACACCAGCAGTTTGGTAAGTTAACATCCCAGAACATTTTTCATGACTTTAGCCATTATGTTAAACTTTTATTTATTAAAACACAAGCTCATTTTTTTAGGTCTTTATTAAAACCTAAAGATTATACGTGAAATCAGGGGCCAGTTGCACAAACATAGCCACTATGTTAGGAATGTGTCTTAAAGGGATACTCCACTTTAAAATGAAAATTCTGTCATCATTTACTCACCCTCATGTTGTTTCAAACCAGTATGAATTTATTTCTTCTGCTGAACAGAAAGGAAGATATTTAGGAGAATATCAGTAACCAGACAGTTTCTGGTCTCATTGACTTCCATAGTAGGAAAAAATATATACTATGGAAGTCAATGAGACCAGAAACTGTCTGGTTACTGATATTCTCCTAAATATCTTCCTTTCTGTTCAGCAGAAGAAATTGTAAAAAATAGTCATTCAGAGGAAAAAAAAAAATCAATCAATCTATTGAGTTGTAAAACTAAATTGTAAGACTAGTCTAAGCAGTTTATGCAACTGGCCACAGATATAAAGTTCACATTGTAACCTTTTTTGTTTAGGCCCTCCTTACCAGTGCCAGTGGTCTTCTGTCTGTCACAAGCTCAGTGCGTTTTATTGATGTGTCTGCATCTGCCAGTCCAGGATTCAAAGTTCCTCCTACAATTGACGCTAAACTGCCCTTTGACTTTTTCTTTCCATTTGTATAATGGAATATTTCTGAATCTCTTTTGGCAACAGCAAGAAAGACCACTTATTTTCTGTCCATTCTCAGGTCTTTTTTTTCTTTTTCTTTTTTTCAGAAAAAGGTTGTATATGGTGTATATTGTCAAGTCATGTTGTATATAATGTGCCGATTCATATTTAAAAACAAATAAAGAATACTTTCATACCAGTGTACTGATCTGAGACTATATATAATACATAGGTATCAATAAACAAACACATATTATATATATATATTTCATTTTTATTTATTTTTTACAAAACAGTATTTATTGCATAGCTTTCAGTTGCTCAAACACATTGACAATTAGAATGAGAAAAACGTTAAGAGAAGTGCAGTTCATACAGCAATATTGGTTATGATATTTTGGAGAAAAAAAAAATCAATTAATCTATTGAGTTTAAATTTCCAGTATATACCTTGTGCAGTTTATATATTTCCTTTGTTTTTTATTTTTTTATTTGACCTACATGGGTCACTGGCTTTATTAACAGTCTACCCTTATTTGTTCCGATAAAGATCTGCCAGGGGACGGAGATCGAATGACAATAAACATCACTGTAACATGACCTTCTTCACATTTCATGAGGAATGAATAGACATGATTAGTCTTAAGCTCATTCTCATGTTGTGATGCGTTTAATGAATAACCCTGGTGCTTCAAAACTCAATGTTGTGCTGTTTTAAGAGCACGCGAAGCCTGGCATTTTCTTCATCCTGTTGAAAGATTAAATTAATTTAATAATTAATACAATGAATAATTACTGATGTTAAAGAAAAGCTACTCACCATTTTTGTGTTCCGCTCTTGAAGTTCATTGACTTGATGAACAAGGTTTCCATTGATCTCCTTTAGTTTCTGAACTCTGTGATGGGCACGATTTTTCACCGACAGCAAGATACCTATAAGAGAGCAAACAAGTAAGAAAAGACACAAAAAATGTAAGATACTAGAGTGCAACAGTGGGTTCCAGAAGTATAACAACCTATACGTTTTGTCTGTAGAGATTTTTTTTAGTGAAAATGTACATACTGTATACATATAATCAATTACTTAAGTAAAATGGCCCAAGTACAGAACCTTGGTGAACCCCAAGGCTCATAATGTGAGCATCATGGAAGCAATAATCACTGATACCAGCAGTTAATCATACCGAAACATTTATGACTTTCAAATGTTTTCAAAAGTGTTATATATTTATTTTATTAATTAATTAAATGCCAATCATATCATATTTTACTGATGTTTTTGACTTGATTACACATTTGCAACAATTAATAGGATGAAAAATGTATTTCCTTATTAAAGAATTTAAGTACTTTAAAGGGATAGTTCACCCAAAAATGAAAATTCTGTCAGTAATTACTCACCCTCATGTTGTTCCAACCCCGTAAGGCCTTCGTTCATCTTCAGAACACAAATTAAGATATTTTTGATTAAATCTGAGCGCTGTCTCACTCCTCCATAGACTTCTAAGGGACTGAAACTTGCTGGCCCAGAAAAGTTATTAAAAAGATCGTTAATATAGTCCAAGTGACTACAGTGGCTTAATCTTAAGTTTATCAAGCGACGAGAATACTTTTTGCGTGCTAAACACAAAACAAAAATAACGACTTTATTCCACTATTTATTTCCTTCTCTCTGGGCCTCGAGTGAGTTAAAGTAGTGTTTTTGCGCAGCGCGTCACACACATGACCAGCGTCGGCCAATAGTGAGCCTACGTGGTGATGTGCACTACGTTAACTCTCGAGGCCCAGAGAGAAGGAAATGAATAACTTTTTGTTTTATAACTTATAAATAACTTTTCTGGGCCAGCAAGTTTCAGTCCCTTAGAAGTCTATGGAGGAGTGAGACAGCTCTCACTCTCACTGTTTCGAATGCGCATGCGTCGCGTCTGAGCGCGTTGTTGTCTTTGGAGCTCCATCGATTGATTTATAATTCTTGATTTCTCTTTAAACTCACTTACAACGAACATTTTCTACTTTTCCTCACCTCATAGTTATAACGCGGATTGTTGAGCAGACGCGTCTCAAGCCTTGTGATCCAACGCTGGATACTCTTATAGGTTACGTCCGTGGATCACGGCTGAACGCGTCTTCTCCGCACTCATTTAAGTTACAAACAAACATTTTTTCGCCTATCGTGCGTCTACTCTACACCCGTACCACTGAAAAGACGGATTATATCCAAGACTTAAGCCATAAATTAGTATTAATATTGATAGCACCACTGGTAGCGTCGTTGCTAACTTAACTTACTGTCCATCTGTTAAAATGGCGAATATATCAAATGTAAGTAGTCTACCTTTTGGTGCAGGTGAGGACACATTTGAGCTGCACGCGGTGCAGTCTGAGCTGGAAGCTGTTGAGAAACAGATCCACGACCTTTTAGTAAGAAAAGCCGAGCTGATAGACCGGCGTTTGGCTCTCGAAACATCACGTGCCGAGGCACACAAATCAGAGATTAATGTTACTAACCCGCTGACTCCGACCTCGTCTACTCCGTGCGTTCCTCAACATCGGTCCCGAACGTCGAGGTCGCGATCAGCCATGGTCTCGTTCACTCCGGCTCCAACATGCCATCACGAAGCCTGGATTTTTCCGCAGCGGAAGTCGCGAGTCAGGTCTAGACCAAGAAAACTCTCTCCGACCCTCCCGGTTTTCGAGATATCCACACAAAACCGCTTCTCCCCTCTTCGCGAAACAGAACGCGATGCTGTGATCATCGGCGATTCCATCGTTCGACACGTACACGTTACGTTAAATAAAAGTAAGGTGCATAGTCACTGCTTTCCTGGTGCTCGTGTTTCTGAAATCGCTGCTCACGTTCCCGAGATTCTGAACGAGCGCGTCGGAACCGTTGTCCTGCACGCGGGAGGGGCCGACATCAGACTGCGCCAAACGGAGGTTTTGAAGAAAGACTTCAGGAATCTGATCGATACGGTACGCAGCACATCGCCTGATATAACGATTATTGTGTCAGGACCGCTTCCCACGTATCGACTAGGTCATGAAAAGTTTAGTAGATTATTTGCGCTTAATGAATGGTTAATGTCATGGTGCAATGAGCAGAAACTTCTCTTTGTAAATAATTGGAATCTGTTTTGGGAGCGTCCTAGGCTTTACCGTGCTGATGGCTTACACCCAAACAGATTCGGATCGGATCTTCTGTCAGATAACATCTCCAAAATGTTAAATACCTTTTGACTAGTAAACAAAAGTCCAAATCATAGTCTCTGCTGCACCAATTTAACTGATATAAATAGTGTAGAACATTGCATAGAAACTGTGTCTATTCCTCGTTTAGTGAGATCAAATCATAAATCTACTGCAGGATCTAGAAAAAATCTAATTGTTATTAAACCAGAAAATGTTGCTATTGGTAATCAAAAACAATTTTTAAAGCTAGGTCTTCTAAACATTAGATCACTCACACCTAAGGCAGTTATTGTAAATGAAATAGTCACAGATAATAGCTTCGATGTACTTTGCCTTACTGAAACCTGGCTTAAACCAAATGATTATTTTGGTTTAAATGAGTCTACTCCAGCAGGATACTCCTATAAGCACGAGCCCCGTCTGAATGGTCGTGGCGGCGGTGTTGCAACAATCTATAGAGATTTTCTCAATGTTACTCAGAAAACGGGTTATAAGTTTATTTCATTTGAAGTACTTGTACTAAATGTTACGCTCTTAGATGTTCGAAAAACATCCCTATTATCTCTAGCCTTGGCTACCGTATATAGACCGCCTGGGCCTTACGCTGATTTCCTAAAAGAGTTTGCAGATTTTCTCTCAGACCTATTAGTTAACTTCGATAAAGCATTAATTGTTGGAGACTTTAATATCCATGTAGATAATCAAAATGATGCGTTAGGGGCTGCGTTTACTGATTTATTAAACTCCTTTGGGGTCAAGCAAAACATTACCGGACCGACTCATCGATTTAATCATACACTCGATTTAATTATATCACATGGAACCGATCCAACCGATATAGATATCATTCCACAAAGTGACGATGTCACTGACCATTACATGGTAACTTGCATATTACGTACTCCTGTAATATATCATGCTGCGCCGCGTTATCGATTAGGCAGAACAATCCTTCCATCCACCATAGATAATTTTTCAAACAGCTTATCGGATCTGTCTCAGCTGCTCAGTGAACCCAAACAAACAGATGAACTTGAGGAATTAACTAGCACTATGAGCACCATTCTCTCTGGATCATTGGATATTGTTGCGCCCATTAGATTAAAAAAGGTCAGAGAGAAAAGTAAAGCACCATGGTACAACAATACTACGCGTGTTCTAAAGAGAGAAACCCGTAATTTAGAGCGTAAATGGAAACAAACCAACTTAGAGGTCTTTAGAATCGCATGGAAAGACAGTATGTCACGTTATAAAAAGGCCCTAAAAGCGGCCAGGGCTGAGCATCTACGCAAACTAATAGAAAACAACCATAACAATCCTAAGTTCTTATTTAACACCGTGGCGAGACTAACAAATAAACAGATGTCTCCTGAACAAAGTATTCCATTACAGTTTAGTAGTAATGATTTCATGAAGTTCTTCACTGAGAAAATAGAAAACATCAGAACCACAATTGTAAACGTTCAATCCTCAATCGCGCCTTATAATTCAGCCTCAATTATCACGCCGCAAGAACAATTACAGTGCTTCACAACTATAGAACAAAAAGAGTTAAATAAACTTTTTACTTCATCTAAAACAACAACATGTTTATTAGATCCCATACCAACTAAACTATTGAAAGAAGTGTTACCTGTAGTGGAAGAGCCTCTCCTCAATATTATTAACTCGTCTTTATCTTTAGGTTATGTTCCAAAAACATTTAAACTGGCAGTTATAAAACCTCTCATTAAGAAACCACAATTAGATCCGAATAATCTAGTAAATTATAGACCCATTTCAAATCGACCTTTTATGTCTAAAATACTAGAAAAAGTTGTGTCCGCTCAACTGGGCTCTTTCTTACAAGAAAATGACACCTATGAAAAGTTTCAGTCTGGATTCAGGCCGCATCATAGCACTGAAACTGCGCTCGTTAAAATCACAAATGATTTACTTTTAGCTTCTGACCAAGGCTGTATCTCAATATTAGTTTTACTTGATCTTAGTGCTGCGTTCGATACTATAGATCATACAATACTCTTAGATCGACTACAAAATTATACTGGTGTTCAAGGACAAGCATTAAGCTGGTTTAGATCGTATTTATCTGACCGCTACCATTTTGTTTATTTAAATGGAGAAAAATCTATCATAACTCCAGTAAACTATGGAGTGCCGCAGGGATCTGTGTTAGGCCCTCTATTATTCTCAATATATATGCTACCACTTGGAAATATTATAAGGAAACATGGAATTAGTTTCCATTGTTATGCTGATGACACTCAAATCTATATTTCATCACGGCCAGATGAAAACGCTAAATTATCCAAATTGACAGAGTGTGTTAAAGATATAAAAGATTGGATGACGCATAATTTTCTTTTATTAAATCCAGACAAGACAGAGGTACTACTTATCGGTAGGGATGGGAATTGATACGAATTTAACGATTCCGATTCCATTATCGATATTGCTTATCGATCCGATTCCTTATCGATTCTCTTATCGATTCTTATTGGGTGAGGGAATAAGTACAAATTTGTTTAATTTTCGCTTTAATATCTGATCAGAAGACACAGCACAGAGTATACACAAATTATGTGTAGCAACCTCAGAACAAACCTAAAAGTAGGTGAGCTACTTCTCAAAGTAAAGTCCAGGGACCTATAGCCTAGGGCAGTGTTTCTCAACCAGTATGCCATGCCACGCTAGTGTGTGCCTTGAAAGATTATCAAGAAGAGTGCCTTAGGATTAGGAAATTGATCATTTTCACATTCATTGGTCCGGACAAAAAAAATTAATAAAACTGCCATTTATGTGCCATAAAAACTAAAAACACAGACTGAAAACAGTTTAGGAAGAGCTTGTGCCTTTTGGAATATTAACAGTGCTCATGTGGATTAGGCTATTGAGTTACTAAAACAATCTTTGTCAAATAATACACAGGTTTTCATCACATTTTGAACGTTTTAGTTTCCATTTGTTTAATTTCAAGATCTGATGTGATGTGACTAATCCATTGTTGTTTTTACAGCTACAAAGCTGGGAGCACTAAATGATATTCAGTCACATTATACACTATTAAATAGTACCTGATATTATCATTGTCACACTTTGAGATTGTTGTTCCAGCGCGACGTCGCTGTAAAATAGGATCCGTTTCAAATAGGATCGTCGCGTGTCGCGGCTGGTTAAACTTCATTAACATGGAAATTAACATGGAAAATGATACTTTTTATCGCGTGTCGCGCCATATGTAGTTAGGACGCGGTCAGAGCGCTTCTGCCTCGATGCCATGTTTGCTCATAGTGTTTGCTACGTTCTGAACCAAAACAACGCAGCACGTGTGTGACGTCGTGTCACATTTGAACGAGCGGAACCGATAAGCGGAATCGTTAAGCAGGCATGCTAACGGTTCCAAGGAATCGATTCACTGGGCACCGGTTCTGAAGAAGAACCGGTTCTCGGTTCCCATCCCTACTTATCGGTTCAAAAAACCACCCACAAAACCTCTCACAATACAACTTTAACATAGTAGGATGTCCTGTTACTTCATCCTCTACAGTAAAAGACCTGGGTGTTATATTAGACTGCAACCTGTCTTTTGAAAATCATATTTCATATGTTACAAGAACAGCCTTTTTCCACCTTAGAAACATTGCTAAGCTACGTAATATGCTATCAGTTTCTGACGCAGAAAAGTTAGTTCATGCATTCATGACCTCGAGACTAGATTACTGTAATGCGTTATTAGCCGGTTGTCCTGCATCCTCAATAAACAAGCTACAGTTAGTCCAAAATGCCGCCGCTAGAGTTCTAACTAGATCAAGAAAATATGATCATATAACACCGATTTTATCATCCCTACATTGGTTACCTATAAAGTCCCGTATTAATTACAAGGTATTGCTACTGACTTATAAAGCCCTAAACGGCTTAGCTCCAGTCTATTTAACGGATCTTCTATCGCCCTATAATCCATCGCGCTCTTTAAGGTCACTAAATTCGAGGCTTTTGGTCATACCTAGGATATCTAGGTCCACCAAAGGAGGGAAAGCATTTTCACATTTAGCACCAAAACTCTGGAATAGTCTTCCGGATACTGTTCGTTGCTCAGACTCGCTCTCCCAGTTTAAAACTAGATTAAAGACGCATCTTTTCAGCCAGGCATTCATATAATACTTTTAATTCTACAGTTAAATCTGACCTCTAGTTCATAAACGCCAGAGGAGAACTGGCCCCCGACTGAGCCCGGGTTCTCCCAAGGTTTTTTTTTTTCTCCATTAGGTCACCTGATGGAGTTTTTCGGTTCCTTGCCACTGTTGCCTTTGGCTTGCTCAGTTGGGGATATTTGGGGATATTTAATTTAATTAATCAATCAACGATACTATTGATCAGCATTACCGAACGTAGACGTTCCACTAGAAACAAACATTGATGTATTGTTCTAATTTATTACTGTGAAGCTGCTTTGATACAACCTGTGTTGTGAAAAGCGCTATATAAATAAACTTGACTTGACTTGACTTGACTCTCAGATTTAATAAAAAATATCTTAATTTGTGTTCTGAAGATGAACGAAGGTCTTACGGGGTTGGAACAACATGAGGGTGAGTAATTACTGACAGAATTTTCATTTTTGGGTGAACTATCCCTTTAAGTACCCTAAAAAGAAAATGAATGGGAAAAACATATCCAGATGCAGGGTACCTGAAAAGTGAGTGATTATTGTTGCACTCTATTGCGTGGTAAAAATCATTCCCGTACCATTAATGATCCTGGCCACTCTCCACAGCCTGAGCAAGATCAGAAGCCCCATGGCATCAAATGCATCTTCCTTCGTGATATATACAATATCTAGGATAAAGGATACCACCACCACAATCCCATCAAACACCTCAAACTTATGGTGGAGGAATTCTAGGCGATAAGCAAAGATTTTTCCACACAGCTCCACCATGAAGAATGTGAGAAGGGCGAGGCTGAGATAGTGGAACACCTGGAATGATGATACCAACAAATTGGATAGTGGATAATTAGAGAATAATTGCTGACATCTCATATTTCTGTTGACACACATGACACATTGCCATCCATATTTAGTGCTGACTGGGCTTCTGAAGTGCACTCACCTGCGGGGCGATTCTGTGATGATCTGCTTGAATGATAGACAAGTCAATAAGCAGCTCGCATAGAACGAAAATGGCATCCAAGACGACCAAGCACACAACAACGATCTAATCAACAAAATAACAGTCCAAAGTTACGTTCATTGTAAATATTCATATACATATCAAGAGTGTGATCATTTACCTGAAACCTCTCTGTTCTGTAGAGGCGGCGTAGGGAGTCCCTGAAGCTGGCCGGGTCCAAGTGCTGCCCTGTGGCGAGCTCGATGTCTTCACTGGCATCGTGTGGTTCTTCTTCATGCCACTGTCCGGCGGTGCTTTGCTCATCGCCCACCGCTGTGAAATGCTTCAAATAACGGGACATTTTCCTCAGGGATCACATGAGTTGAATGCTAAACAAACGGAACAGCATCAGACTGAATGAATCAGATTTATATATTCAGTATTCAGATTTGCGATTGTTTTAAACTGTAAAGAAATTTCATCATAAAGAGGGCTTGAACCAAATTCCAAAAAACTTGAACCAAGAACCAAAAAAATTTCATTGTATGTTCCCCACTAGCAATTACATACAATTTTGATGATTCTGAAATTAGTTTGGATGACTGATTTAAAACAAAATTAAGAGGCAAACACACGTAGGTAATCAGATGTAAAATAGCCTATATTCTATGCATAAATAACAGTAGTTCAATTGCCTACATGTTATCGCCACTTTAAATGGCGTTTCAGTATTCAAATCTAAGGTTTGAAGAAAGGTTTTGCATGCCACATCTACAGAAATCTTCAACAGATGTCTTATTTTAAGAGACATTTCAAAACAATTTATAACAAAAGTGCAGTATTGCTGAGTAAATAAATGATAGTATTTTCTGTCTATTAAACGGCACAGCCGACATGCATCATAAAACACTCACTTCTCATCCGTGACTTGAGCTTAACTCGTGATTTCCTGTGCCATTTGAACATTTAAAGTCAACGAATTTTACAAGTGCACTGTTTACGAGTGACAACAATTAAATGCAAGACATTGGATTTATCTGGTCATTTTAATTTGGGATTTCAGCTGAAGGCGACAGTGTCATTTAAATTTTTCAGATTATTCAGACAGTCAGACTATTTAATTCGGGCACAGTTCAAAAAGAGAGAAAAGTTACAGTGCAAATAATAATAATAATAATAATAATAATAATAATTACCAGTTTTGTTGCTGGAACGATGTTGCTAACGGCTAACGCAGCATTTTTTCAGGAGCAACAATCCGAATTCTGTGAAAAACTTTGACCCTAAACTCCGCCTCTGCAACATGAGCGTGATCCTCTGCACAGGACACAGTCTGGAGGAAGTGACATTTCCCAAATCCTTGAACACATTATAGGGATATGCACGGGACCCAAGAACTGTGGCACTGGCTTTATGAAGTACTGAAACGATGACATTTATAATTTTACACGAATTTGGATGTTTGGAGAAATTGGACAGACAGACAGATAGACAGATAGATAGATAGATAGATAGATAGATAGATAGATAGATAGATAGATAGATAGATAGATAGATAGATAGATAGATAGATAGATAGATAGATAGATAGATAGATAGACAGACAGACAGATAGACAGACAGACAGATAGAATTTAATTTAACAGACAGACAGACAGACAGACAGACAAATAGACAGATAGATTGAACGACAGATAGACAGACAGATAGATAGATAGATAGTTTGTCTATATGTCTGTTTTTCTATCTGTCTGTCTATCTATCTATCTGTCTTTCCGTCCGTCCGTCCGTCCGTCCGTCCGTCCGTCCATCCATCCATCCATCCATCCATCCATCCATCCATCCATCCATCCATCCATCCATCCATCTATCTATCTATCTATCTATCTATCTATCTATCTATCTATCTATCTATCTATCTATCTATCTATCTATCTATCTATCTATCTATCTATCTATCGGCTATCTGACTTTTCAACTTTTTAACCTTTAAAACATCCAGATTCGTGTTTAATAATTTTTTCGCCATTGAAAAAGAAAATGTTTTTAAAAAGGCTCAGTGTTTTTTACACATAAAATAAAAGTCAATGGGGTCCAAAACTGTAAGTTTCATTCAGGCTAAACTGCGCTGTGCTTCTCTGTGTGTAAGCATGCTTGTTACTAAGTTACTAACTGAATGAATGAAGTAACCAGTGTCCCCCTCTGAAAATGTCACAGCTCCCATATCTCACATTTTGTAGCAAACACACTGGCTGGAGATCAGTAACACACATTGGCCAATTCTGTGGTCGACCTTTGAAATCCTTTACAGCCTGTCAACATTTTATTCAGCTTCAGTCGGAGTTCCCTTTCTCAAGAATGTGAAATGCTTTGTGCTGTTGATTTGTACACCCTATTGAGCATTTAAACATATGTTGTTTGTTGGTGGTAGGCCTATATTACAGTGTGTGTGACAAAAATGTCAATAATGTTCAAACTGAAAGGGCAGAAGCTCCCATCAGTATACACCTCAGTACATCTATCTTAAAAGTTAATGGATGGCATGTAGAAGTTTAAGGATGAAAGTGTTTAAGGATTAGCTATGGCAAATTTGGTTTATCTTTTGTTTAGTATATCACTAAACGGGGGACTTTTGCCTCACGCTGAGCAACATTTAAACGATTTTTAATCATTGTTGCGTTGTGTTGTTCCATCAATATTGAATATAAAAATATTTTTTGATCGTCAAGCACTTTGTGGACATAAAAAGGTAGCATTTTGCTCCAAAGTGTCCTGCTGTGTCACTTTTGCTGGCCAGTAGGAGGCGCTGTTTACTAGAGAAAAAGCGAATGAACAAACTTTTCATTGCAGTTCTACACATTGTTTCCAGTTTAATCAGTGTGTAGCATTTACAAGGTCATACAAATTTTACTGCAAACTATTTGCTTTAGAAAATATAGACTACAGTTTAGTTTAGTCCAAAAAAGCACTACCATCGAACTTGATCCAAACAGGGTAAAACCCTAAAATAGACCTCAACAGTATGGGATGAATAGCTTCAACTGTTACCCAGTATGAATGGGGTGCATACAGACCAGTCCAGAGACCCGAACTCAGTGAATCTGTAACTGTGTAGAACTCTGTTTTTTTTTTTTAAGTTATAAAACAAGGACGCTTGAATAATTTAATAAACAATAACAGAATCATTTTGGGGGCATCCTATTCATTATTGCTGAACTCTCTTAAAGGGATGTCCTCCACCCAAAATGGAAAATTCTCTCACATTTACTCAGCCTCATGTCGTCCAAGATGTAGCCTATGACTTTCTTTCTCCTGTGAAACACAAATGGAAACTTTTAGAAAAACAGGCCTATTCCATCTCTGCGTGTTCATATAATGCAAGTGGATGGGTCCCTCAAAGTTGACTCTTCAAAACCCACAGTGAACATAAGGGTGACCCATTCGACCACAGTAGATGAATCAATAGTGTCTTCTAAATAAAAGGTCTGTGTGAGAAAAATGCTAATGTTTTAAACGTCACTTCCGGTTAACTGTCACTACTGTGAAGCTGATGTTGTCTGGGTGAGTAAATCATGAGAGAATTTTCCATTATTTGGTGAAGTATCCCTTTAAGGTATGGTCAGATTTGCGAAATGTCAGTAAAATTTGCAGGCAAAAAAAGAAGAAGCTGCATTGTAATTGTGGTTTTCAATCAGGTCCTGGGGACCCACAGCTCTGCACATTTTACTATGTCTCCTTTATCTGACACACCCAGTTCAGTTCATAGAGCTCTTAACGAGCTGATGATCTGAATCAGGTGTGTTAAATGAGGGAGACATACAAACTGTGCAGAGCTGTGGGTCCCCAGGACCTGTGTTCGGGAATCTTTCACTCTCACGCAAAATTCCCAATCGGATGGATTCCTATAGAAATGATTGGATTTCCACCATGTGAACTCGGCACCTTTAGCAAAGTGCGTAAATCCGCTCCACTCATACACGCTGCTCCAGTCCGGCTGTTTTTCCTTTTTTTTTTTCTTGCAAAACTTGTTGACGTGTTTATGACATTAACAATGTGTTAAATGTCATCAGAATACAAATGAGAAAAGAAGAGTTAATTAAGAGCTGAAAACTAAAAAAAAAAAAAAAACGAACATGAGGGTAAGATATTAATTTCTATAAATCCGGCTTTCTTGCTTGGAGACATGTGCTTTTCGATTAATCAGGCTATAATAGGTTACTTATTTTTTATAGAACTGTTCTATAAAAACATCAAATATAGTTAATATCTGCAAGGTTGTGACTACGTCTGATATTCAGTACAGCAGCGCTCTCGCGCGTGTGATTTGGCTTAAATTGCGCGTGGGCTATTTGCGTTCACTTATCAAACAGGGAAATTAAAAGAGTGCAGGGCAGAAATGAATATACTGATGGAGCTTAAGAGAAGAAACTGTCGTTCGACGTAATAAATGCTGCAGATAAATAAGTTACTCCTCCCAGAGACTGAGCGAAGCGTGCGGGGCGTCAGGAGTGTGTCGGTCTCGGCTGCAGGTAACACAACGCACCCTTTATGCGCGCGCTGGAGGCGGGAGCAGCTCTGGGCTGCTGGGGTGGGGTGTGACTGGACCGGAGGATCCGGTTTCGCCGGCAGAGAGAGAGAGAGAGAGAGAGAGAGAGAGAGAGACACACACACACACACACACACACACAAACTGGTTCGCCGTTTCTCCTCTCACTCTCCACCGCACGCTGTTCCAGCACACAGCGCGCTGTTCTGGAGGACTCTGGTGAATGAGACACGCTGTGAGTGACTGCTCATCTTCTCTGGTGTGTTGGTAAGCCATATTCATCACACTCAGCAACAGATGCAGACTAGAAGCATTACTGGTGGTCCTTATAATAACAATTTCTGTCATTCTTAACTACTGTTTGGAACAGTTATTGAACGGTTTATGAAAACGCTAGGGCTAGTTATCACATGAGGAAGTTGTCTCAAGATCTGCATAGGAGAGTCGAGTCTATAAAGTCCAATTAAACAAATGATTGGTTTTCTAACAGTGCTTTTGTATGTTGGTTTCAAACACCTTTGGTTTATTAAAGCATCCTAAATTAGGGATTTAATTCTATTCCCCAAAGCTAAAATTACAGTAGGCTATCTTCCTATTCTTGTAATAGCTGTACACAAGTCAACACAATAAAAAAGTTTATTAATTACAGTATTTTTTAGTCATTTAATATTTTTTAATGTTATATTTTACTTGTTCGCTGTTTTATAAATGTCTTAGCCTACTGTTTTAATTTTGCAGTAAATCCTTTTTGTAGGCTGTTTAATGGCAGGCTCCATTGAGACGTCTTACCCTATATAGTGCGTCAACATGTTCCACTATAGGATCAATAGTGTGTTAAATGAACTGTATCTTTCTTGTGGGGCAATATAGTGGAAATGTTCAAAAGTGTATGTTGTAGCCAAGTCATAGATTCTGACTTCCAAATATGTGCACTTGTAGAGGAGTTTGTTCAGGGGAGTTATCTGAGTCCTGTAAGAAGGAAGATTTGAACGGTCACTTCAGAAACCTATCTAAGTGAAAAATTATACACTATTGTTCAAACGTTTGGGGTTGGTAAGATTTTGAAATATTTTTTGGAAGGAGTCTCTTAAATGCTCACCAAGGCTGCATGTATGTGATAAAGCATGTTAGAATTTTGGTAATATTGTGAAATATTAATACAATTTAAAATAACTGTTTTCAAACATAATTTATTCCTGTGATCAAAGTTGAATTTCAGCATCAATACTCCAGTCTTCAGTGTCACATGATCCTTCAGAAATCCTTCTAATATTTAATTTGATGCTCAAGAAACATTTCTTATTATCATCAATGTTGAAAACAGTGCTGCATGCTTAATATTTTTGTGGAAACCGTGCTACATTTTTTCTAGGGTCTTTGGTGAAGTTCAAGAACAGCATTTGTTTGAAAAGGAAATGCTTCAATAAATTATGTCTTTACTGTCACTTTTGATCAATTTAATGCATTTTTGCTGAATACAATTATTAATTTCATTTAAAAAAAAATCTAACTGACCTCAAACTTTTAAACTGTAGTGTATGTACAAGGAAAGTGATGTTACTATGTGCCTTTTATGCCACACATTGATAAAACAATGATTTTTAACACACTAATAAGAAGTACACAGGCGTTCCTCCATTCCAGTTGCAGGTTAAATCAGGATCAAACAGTCATTTGATCTGAAAAAGGAAATGCAGACTAAAACATCTACAGAACTTACAGTGAATTCCTTCAGATAAACACCGTTTTACTTTTTAACTGTTGGGCTGTCTGCCAAACTTAATCTGCTTCCTCTGCACTAACAGAATGATGGGTATTGCTCAAAGCATAGGATGTTGCATTAGTTAAATAGTCATTTCATTCTTAATAGAGAGCTGTTGCACGTCTAGACATCAAACTCATTTGAACATTCAATGGCAGCTTTAAATCAAAACTCCATTTTAATTTCAGTCCCCACTTAGTTTCCCGTACCGGTGAGTTTTTTTAAAAAACTAATGTCTTATTAAACTTTAGCTCTCTGATTATTAAAAAAAAAAAAAATCCTCACACTCACACTCACACTCACACTCACACTCACACTCACACTCACACTCACACTCACACACACACTCACACACAAGCTTATTAATATTAATTTCCTGTGCTATCTTGGGTTTGGAATATCTGGAGTGTTTGCAGCAGTCTGTAGGTGTTTATTATACATTATGCGGCACTGAAACAAATCACTGCTAATTCCCTGACAATACCGGCATGCAAATTCAAAGGCTTATCTAAATCTTCTAATCTAAATGGAGACTGAAGGTGAAAGTGTGTGCTTTCTGCACCGCTGGCATCACCAAAACAAGACTGAGTCCAGTAGCGTGAGTTTGAAGCAGAACTGGTAGAGTTTTGCAGCCCTATTTGGTGTCGCAGCGATTGCACACTTTTTAAGAGACAGTTCACCCAACTTTTTGTTCATACAATGGCAATGGGATCCATTCAGTGATGTTTTGGAGCCCAATCATTTAATGAACAAAAACATTCTTTAGCATACAGTATCTTCTTTGTTGTTCCTCAAAAAAAAAAAAAAAAAAGTCCAGGTTTGGAAGGACATGAGGTGAGCGAATGGTTACAGAATTTAAATTTTGGGGTGAATTGTCCTTTAAGTTAAATTATTTCATGGAATGCTCCATCATATTTATCTGCAGTTTCTGGGAATCTTTTTGCTCTTCATGGTCAATTCTTTGAGCCCCAAAGCCAGTATGTTGTAGGTTTCTCTCTTGCTTCCAGAAGACGAATCTGGTGTCCGTCTCATGCTTAAAAAGCCGTCACTATAGCCTTGCCAACCTGTTGAGGAGATTGCTATGGTGACTAGGTGTCCTCAATTATGTGATCTCTATAGCAATGAGCGGTCCTGCTGTTTTGGGCTGAAAGAAGCTGTTGACCAATTGAGACATGCCACAAAGCTTTATTAAAGAGAAGGAAAATTAAAAATCAAGCTGACGCGTCGCACTGCATTGCTACTAAATATTATTTTTAGCTTGCATTCATAGTCTATTAATGTGAAAGCTTTTGTGCAGTTTTTGATTTTGAGTTATTCAATATCATGTGATTTAATTAGGCTGTGTTTGAAATTGCACAGTGCATTAACCATTTTCAACAATGTGCAATAGTTCAGAATGTAGTTTGCAACATTTAAAGTGATAGTTCTCCCAAAAATGTAAATTGACCTGACCTTCATGTTGTTTTGAAACTGTATGACTTTCTTTCTTTTGTGGAACATCAAGATATTTTGAAGAATGTTTGGAACCATACAACATTGGACCCCATTTACTATTGTATAAACAAAAAAAATGCAGAGAATTTTCATTTTTGAGTGAACTATCCTTTTAATTCTGCAAGTGTAGATCAAGTTAGTGTAGAAATGTCTTTGCGTACTGAAAGGTTAATTTGCATATTAATCCAAGTTGATCTTACCTTTTTGATCTTGACTCAAGAACATAGGTAAAATGATTTTAGTTGCATTCATTCACCATGCTGGCAATGGAAGATCAAGTCAAGAGCAGTGCATTATGGGATACAGTATTTTTCACAGTGATCTCATATACAGCACATTTTGGCCATATGAGTATTCAACACATTGAACAGTTGCATAAGGTGCACAGTATGTATCTGTGAGCACAGCCAGTGTTATATTGTAAATTCCAGATCAGATTCTTCTAGTGCTAGGCTGGATTGATGCATTGCTGGATCTCTCTTCTGGCTGAATTAAGAGCCACTTGTTGGACAAATAGGCAGGATTTTCTGTTCTCGCTGCTCTGTTCAAGAGCATATTTGTGTGTTATAAAGATTTCAGGGTTGAGAACATTTTTATGAACAAGTGTCCTTCAATTGTGGCTGAAATGTGGGAAACATGTGGCTAGTGGCTTCATGGTAAACCATGGTCTGTCAGTACTCATTCTAGACATTAAAATGTTTTTTCTTTTTTAGGATTCATTCTTCCATACACCCAATCAAATCTGCTGTTCGAAACAAATTGGTTATGTATATCACAATTAATTATATACTGTATAAAAATGCTTGTGGCTTGTTTGGAAGGGAGGTCTGAATGACAGAGACATAAATGTTGTCCTTCTAAGACTGCATGGAATGAAGACAAGTGTCCTCTAATTCTCCTTTTCTGTGAGTTCTGAAGGCGTATTGTTCTTTTTTTTTTTGGCTGAGGTTGACCGTAAATATGAAGTGGCTCTGAATTAAGAGGCTGCTGGATGTCGGAAACCTCAAGTTGAAGGAGGTGCAGATATTTTGTCGTAATGAGAGACCGGTGTGTTTTTAAAGTGCTGACATAATTTGAGATTTGTTTTGTTGTATGTTGGTTTCAGAAGGAGTATGAATGGTGGTGGTTGTGTATGAAGGGGTGTATTTGTGATTAAGCTAACATTAAATCAAAATTCAGTCTATTTGCATTTTTGAGATCCAAGTGTTATTGTGAATGATTAAACAGTGCATGTTTTTCAAAAGAAAAAAATGTTTGTCTTCATAATCTTAAAATATAACTTGCTTCTCCTTTAAAATGACTTTTCCGTTGACTTCACCAACCGCTTTCCTTCAACTAATGGTCCGATCATGTCTGAAAGATCGTATTTTCGAGCTAAATGAACACGAACGCCACCATAAAGTGGTAATTGTGACCCTGGACCACAAAACCAGTCTTATGTGTAATTTTGTAAAAATTGAGATTTATACATCATCTGAAAGCTGAATACATAATCTTTCCATTGATGCATGGTTTGTTAGGATAGGACAATATTTGGCCGAGATACAACTATTTGAAAATCTGGAATCTGAGAGTACAGAAAAATCGAAACATTGAGAAAATCGCCTTTAAAATTGTCTATTTCTATTGGCGATTGTGCTGCATCCATTCACAAAAATAAATGTTTTATATATTTAAGGTGGGAAATTTACAAAATATCTTCATGGAACATGATCTTTACTTAATATCCTAATGATTTTTGGCATAAAAGAAAAATCTATCATTTTGACCCATACAATGTTTTGTTGACTATTGCCACAAATATACCCGTGCAACATAAGTTTTATGATCCAGGGTCACAGTTATGAGTGGGAAACTCTGGATTTTCTTTGAACCTCGAGTTGGGACTTGGGAGCATGTAAGAGAAAAAAATATGAATGGATTTAGTGTCTGTAAATTACATTTAAGTTGTTGCATAAACAAAATCTGACAGTATTGTACAATTACAGTAGTATTTTAAATTACATTAAGCAAAAACTCACGCCTGGTGTGCATTTCTTTATTTACCATTTTGTAGAAGTAGAACCAAAAAAATATTACTGTATTTTTTGAAAAGGTACATTGCCATCTTGCTCCGACAAAAGTGACTTGAACACTCGTGTCATCATATTTACAAATTCATATTCATAAACTTCCTAGTATCACACAGGACAGACTTGACTCACAGTTCATTTCAATAGAGTTTGGCATTAGCATGTTGCTAGCAATTCTCTAAGTATAAAAATACATAACGCACATATATTGGATAAAACAGTATAAATTAGGTCCTTGATTAAAACTATTTGAATCTTTTAACTTGTGACTAATAAGTGTTGCACTGGAATTTTGGCAGGCTTGAATATTTGGCTGAAACAGCAAAAAAAATAATTAATTTTCTGTTTTAGCTGAAATAGCATTGGAGGGCCAAAATCAATGAAACAGTGACATTTATTTAGCACTTTTCTGATGACACGTTTTGATTGTTTTGGCGTCTATTTCATGCAGACAAATGTGGAAAAGCTACAACAGGTAAACTTGTCAGCAATGTGGATGCATTCTAATAACTATAAAAATCATAACACAAAAATACTGTGTAAAAGTCTAGGTTAATTAGATCTATTTTTAATGATAAGAATTCTAAGTGAAAATGTGGTCTCTTAGGAGGAAATATTAATATGCCGAGATTCGACTGTTTGGAATAAGCATGTTGCCAAGCTAATATATCACTTTAAATACTACATGAAGTGTTAGCTATTTCACTGTTTAAATATTGGCACAAGCCAATCTATATGCGATCGAATCAATTCCTGATAAAATCAAGTCCCATCCTACCTTTGTTCCTCAGCAAACATCCAGTTTCACTGAGAAATGTGTCACAAACAGACATAAAATGGCTTGTGAACACTGTTTTATATTGATTTTAAAAGCAGGCCATGTGATAGGTATGATCTGGGTCGCACACAAAGAGATCCAACTTAATTAAGGGGAATGAGAATCACCTGAGGCCCAGAAGGACATCAAAGAGGCCTTTCTCTCTCTCTCTCTCTCTCTCTCTTCTGCTCTGTTCTTCTAAAGCTCACACATTCCCTGGTTTTCCACGATTAACTTCTTTCCGTCCCCTTTAAATCCGGTTCAAACCATCACACATTCATGTTGGTCCACGCTGTTTAAATCTGGTCCACCAGCAACCAGCATCCCATGCTGGTCCCAGCATGCAAAACATACCTTGCGCTGGTGACCTTGTGTGTTTTTCAGCAGGGGCCTCTCTTCCCCCTTGTTTTCCATGAAAGGAACATGAGCAACACCTGGAATTGCTTTCTCTGATGTCCTCCCTCTAATGCAGCAGTGAAACACCAGGACTTGACTTGGCTTGTGCGTCCGTGGACTCTCTTTTTCTCAATCTGGATACCCCACCTTGGTAAATTATCTGGTTCAGACAGTTCCTCTTCAAAGATATCTCTGCAACCCTCAAGGGAATGCTGATGTCTTCTTTCAGTGGTGCTGATGTGCTTCTTTCAAAAACAACAGGCGCTGGGTGTAGAATAGATTTCCAATAAAATATTTTATACCAGTCGTTGTGATTCCGCAGCATTGCTCGGTTACACAACCCGAAGCATCTATTATTTATATAAGCATTGACAGTTTAAAGGAAAGTCGTGGATCAGGATTTTAGATCATTCATTTATGAAGAAAAATACGAAGCTCTTTTATGTTCCTCCTTGCCTTTTTTTGTGTGTGCGCGTCAGGCTTGTCTTTGATGATGGGAGCTGTACTTACACAGGGAAATGGACATGCAGCTGGTGCTGTCTAATTTAATGAGGGACCAACAGGAAGCCGATGTCGGGCACCCGTGCCCTGTGGACACAGGAAGTAGTTTAATTAAGAGCAAAGTCGCTGCATACAGAGTGATGTTGAGGGGTTCTCTTTATTTCCTTCTCTGTCTATCTCTTCACATCCCCTGTCTGGCAGTAAAATCCATTTTTAGGCCGTCATGCCAGAAAAGTAGTGCAGATGGTGTAGTTGATGCTCAGAAAAAATATTTTAAAAGGACGTCACACCTGTCAAGTTCCTAGAAATGTACTATTTCTATTTATGTTGGTTTCATATGGTATTGGGAAACTGGTTTTATACCATTTTCAAAAAAGTTTAAATTTAGTGACTCATAAAAATGTCATCTGGCACAACCATCAAGTAAAAAAAGAATGTATTTGTCTTAACACCTTTTCCTTACACAGCCTGTGAGTGTATACAGCTACGTCATTAGAGTCAAAAGAGCTTTTAAATATATTTTTCAAGGTAAAAAGTATGTTTACAGATATTGTGAATTAATATATATAATTCCTTTTTGGTCAAACCACATGACATGTTCACCTTTTGAACTAACTTTTCCTTGTCATAAAAAGGACAAATCTGACATTTTAAAAGACTTTGATCCTGAGACAGAGGCTGCGTCCGAAATCGCTTACTCACTTGAGTAGGTACTTATTTTGAATAAGTGCGTACTTCGCGACCGCTTAAAAAGTATGTTCTATATAGTATGAATGTGTGTAGTATGAATGTAATACATTCGCCATGTTATCATCATCATGTGACCTACCAGCGTCAGTTGTGTCGCTTCACTGCCATTCATGAAATCCTCTCCCGTGGCCTCATGGGATAGTAAAGTGTCCATCTTATGCACACTTCAGAATCTCGCAATCCGGGCACTTTTTGCCTACTCTTTTTTTATTTATTTTTTATTTTTTATGAGTACTGTGAATTTGGACATAACACTTTTGTCACATACAGTTTTTCGCCTACTGTATAGGGAAGTATGCGTTTTCAGATACACCCACAATCATGAGGTTCTCTCTCTATGATGTAATTTCTTGCATGTTTGTATTGGTTGCACCACATGACTTTGCTGTGGTTTGTTAAAATATCAAGAATTTAATTGTTTTAACAAGGCTTTTTTTTTCTAAATTTTGATATTTGCATAGTTTAAGTATCCCAAAAATATTATAATTCAGGAACATAAGTGGTGTATTCAAATAACTGTAAGCTTTAATACACAGGCATGCAAAATGTCTCTGTGTTTAAGTCCTCTCTGTGTAAGGCTCTTACTGCAGTCAGGCGCAAGGGTCAGCAGAAGCCTGTGAAAATGAAAATTGCAAAATGAGGAGAAAAAAACACAATTTCCTGACTGCACACCACAGCCAGATAGTATAACTGCAGCTGACTCTGCAGTTGAAGGCTTGTGAAAGTAATTGAACTAATGTAAATGCGCTTGGTTCTCAAACCAGACGATACTCGTAGACACGCTAGAGCTTTTACACTGATTAAGATCTTTGAGGAAGTTGTAAGAAAATAGTGACCTGAAACAGAAGGCATTACCAGCATTGTCACAAAATGTTGTGCATGTAGTGGCGTTTGTAAAACTTAAAGTGCCACCAGTAGCCAGTCATTTTATCCCTTAAAACTAATCTTTAATCACTGAAATTACATACTTAAACGTTTCCTTGAATTTTTTTTCATGCCTTAAAATAGCTTGAATGTAACTCTACACCCTTGCCTCATTTAGTATACACGTTCTATGAATATGCAAATTAGCCCCGCCTCCACTCACTCCCACCAGCTCAGAGATCCACTCGTTGACGATCACACGTTGACATGATTGGTTACTAGGTAGTTTGTGACGTCAGAAACACCAGCGATTTCAAACCGTGTTTTTGACACTGTCTTTTGTTCACTGCAATTTTAAGGAGAAAATACTCTGCAATGGTGTCGGCTTATGAATTTGCACATGGTTTGTCTTAAAGCATATTAAAAACACCACATAGACATATAAACCCAAAACAGACTTTAAGCCTAATTTATTTCTTCTAGGAAAGCAGCTTATAAGCTGGTTGATGTGTTTTGGAACAAGGTATTTGGCGTTTAGTTGGTCTAAGAGCTGGTAGATCGTCTTAGACCAGCAACCAAACAAACAACATTTGGTCATACTAGCTCAAGGAGCTCAGGCTGGTTTATTAGAACATGTTGGCTGGGCAACCAGTGAATGACCAGCTTATACCAGTTGTTCCAAAACACAGCTGGATTTTCCAACAGGGATGATAAAGTTTGACCACAGAGTAGGCCAACATTTAAAGAACAAGCTGTTGTTAGCAAGATGGCAAATCACATCTATTAAAACAACAACGCTCTTTTTCAGAAGGGAATATTGAAGTGTCCCTTTCTCATTTGTTTGAGGTTGTCAAGCCCCTCCTAACTTTCCTCAGAGCTGTTCAGCCGTGTGTTTGGTCCGTGGTCTTGGCTCTGGTGTTGTGTGGCATTGACACAGCGGGGAGAATGAATTGCTGGCAGACTCGTGCTGTGCTCGTCCTGGCCGCCGTACGAGTGAGCTGGAACAGCACAACATGGTGTGAGGCGTCTTTTGCACCACTCACGTGTGAGCTCCTAAATGAGAGGAGGAGAAAGAAAAGATTTGTCATCTCATGTCAAGAGAGATTCAGTTGCTGAATTATACATTAACTGACTTCTCTTTGCTGTTGTATACAATATCGAATAGGTTCAATATCAAAAAAGGAAATCCTAATGTAAGAGTGATGATGAGTGAATAATTAAATTAGTAATTGAGAGTGAATAATTGTGTAATTAAGTGTGTAAATTAGTAAAGAATTTAAAGAGAGAGTGGGTGAATGAGTAAATAAGTCTGTCAATTATACATGTGAGTGAGTGAGTGAATAAATGAAAAGGTTTATGAATGGCACCCTACACCAGATAAGAGTGGCTAGATTATATATATATAATACTGACAGCGGTTGTGCACAGGTTAAACATTGTTAGTGTGAACCAATAAGTGATTGAATGAATCAGTCAGTTAGTGTAAGAATGAAGGAATAAGCGATTGAATTAATCAGTTAGTGTAAGAATGAATGAGTATGTCATTAAATTAATCCGTCAGTAAGTGAGAAAAATGAACGAATAATTGATTGATTGAATCAGCCAGCCTTGTAACTGTTGCATCTTGTGCACTCAGTAGCCACAAACAGTCGTGTACAAATACAACACCTGGGACTAATTAAACTCAATAAAAATTTCTCAACTCCTTTTCACTGCACTTATTTGAGTGAGTGTGTGTGTTAGTGAGTAAGAGTGAGTGTGTGACTGAGAGATTGTGTGAGTGAGTTTGTGGGTGTGTGAGTGAGTGAGTAAAATAAAGAAAAGAGATTACATTAACTAGACCATGAGTAAAATAATGAGTGAATCAGTAAGTGAATGAAGGTGTAAGTGAATGAATGCGTGACTTATTGTGTAAATAGGTGGGTGAGTGAATTGATGGGTGGATGAAGTGTTTTAATAATTGAATGGGTTCATATTTGAGTGCCAGTCTCAGATAAATAGACATCCCCCTCCTCAGTGCTGGCCTGTGTCCAACTCCCCTTGATACAGTCCAGTATTCACCACTAACATAACTAATCCTTTCATTAAATCAAGCCTCCCACTAACCTATAAAGAGCTAATTGTGTGGTGAGTCAGCACACACAAGCACTCACACATATTCAGAGATTCCTACGTCTCTTTACGCTCTTTTTTTTTTTTTTTTTTTTTTTTTTTTTTTTTTTTTTCACGTTGTATCTTTTACCACCACAGCTTTCCAACTTGGTAACACAGTGTCCCTGTGTGTTCCCGTGATCACAGATACACATGTGTTTGTGACTGTGTGCATATGCACGTGTGTATGTCTATGAATGCTCTGCCTTTCGTGTATGTTTGCTCAACTTACAGTGCGGCTGTTCTTCCCCCGTGTGAGTTGTCAGGTGTGTTCCCATAAGACTGCTTTTAACACACATCTCTTATTTTCACACATCAGTGACAGCACTGTTCTCCAGAACTGGAGCCGTCCCAGAATGCTTTGTTGTCTGCCTAGGTCCTGAATTTAGACCTTCAGGTCACTTTAAAATAAAACACGGTGTGTTTGCAAATAAGAGACTAACTTGAACCCTGTCTCCCTCATCTCTATTTTGTCTGTTTAATGGTATGATAATGCAAAGCTATCAGTATTGATGTACTTTGAAGCCTGACTGATTAACATACAGGAGACCTTCATCCACCTACGGGTCTGTTTCTACAGAACATAATGAATTTAATCTTCCTTTCTCTACCTTTTTCTAGATAAATCTGTGAAGATCAGAAGCTACACATGATGAAACATGCAGAAGACTCTGAAGAGATTAAGGAAGTCATAGAGACTGCCTGAAAACTCTTTGGGAAACAACATTTTTGTTTTCAACAACATTTGACTGTTATATGGAGTTTAAAGAAACGGATGGCATATGAGCAGCCAACTAATCTTTAATGGACCAAAGCCATTGACTTTTAATGGCTAAACCTGCAATGAATGGTTTTCTCTTTTGGGTCATTGGGAGTGCTGTAGAATGGAGGATCCATTCCAGACATTCTCTCGAGGGTCTGTCACGCTACCTCCAAGAAGAATGAGCAATTTTCACCAGATGGAGATATGCGCATGTCGCTACTGAACTGGTCAAATGGTTTATTTGTCTGGACCGAGAACTAAGAGTACCCTGAAGAGGAGGAAGTGGCCGTAACTTGACCCATGACAAAGTATGTGGCTGAAGAGCCAGGCTTAAAGAGCGGGTGAAATGGTAATCGACAGTAAAAATTTGAACAAAACTGGCTTTGTTGTCTGCACCTGGGAAATATGAGACTTTAGTCAACAGACAAAACACAAACAGTTCTTCTTCTTTTTAATCAAAGACGTATACGCTGGTGACTTAACAAGCAGTTCTGGCGTGGGCAGCCTTTGGCTGATCTTTACGTCTTGTTTTTGATGGTACACACAGATGCCCCAACTTTATTGAACTACATCATCTTACCCGCCTTGTTGTTGAGGTTGTCAGTTGTGATGCTGCGCAGGGGTCTGCTGTTCTGGCTCTCACGTGTGGGTGTTCTGTTAGTGGTGGTGTGCTGTTGCCTTTCCCTCCTTTATGTCATCTCTTGCAGCCCCCACGCTGATGAGCCCATGGCTGGGCAACCCCTTCCCAGGCCTGGAGGGATGGCTATTGCTGGGGGTCCAAGCAGGCCAGGTGGTGTTGGAGGTGCCCCTATTGGCCCTGCTGGACGGGAAGGGTTTCAGGCCCTGCTTCAAGAGCGGGAAGAGCAGCACCGGCAGCATATTGCCAGCTTGAAAAAACAAATTGCTCAACTTAAAGAGGCTCTCCAGGAACGGAGCGAACAACTTAAGGGCATGCAGAACTCTTTGGAGAAGACAGCCGGGAGGGGCAGGGGGGGTGACGTGGCTGACGAGCGCAGTCACAGCGACCTGCAGGAGTTCCTACGCAGCCAGCTGAGCCGGGCTGAGGTACACAGTGGTGTGCGACTGCCAAGCGAGTACGCTGTGGTGCCCTTTGAGAGCTTCACCTTACAACGCGTCTACCAGCTGGAAATGGGGTTGACCCGTCACCCCGAGGAGAAGCCGGTGAGGAAGGACCGCAGGGACGAGCTGGGGGAGGTGGTGGAGAGTGCGCTGCAGTCCCTCAATGCCCCGCATCAAGGTGGAGACAGAATGAAAGCCAGTAAAGTCTACACACCATCAGACTTTATAGAAGGTAAGAAGCTAATATTTCAGGCTCATCAGTTTCAATAGTATAGCCACAAAATTTTAGAGTTACTTGGTGTAAGTTAAGAGTGGTTTGGAAAGGATGGTAGGAGTTTTTTGGAAGCCTGTTTGGAAACATTATTTATGCTATTCCATTTAGTGCTGTTGGTGCAGAGATGACAAACTTTACCTTAAATAATGTACCATAGGACATATCTGCATGTCTCTGGGCCATTGATTTAGGTTTTTAGAGCTTGTTGGACACATTTGGAAAAAAAATCTCTCAACATGATATCTGAAGCATGTTTCAGAAGTTGTATGCTGTGTTTCTTGCATCCTTAGAACAAATCAGTAAAACAATAGTGCATCCCGTAAGACCATGGTAACATGTTAGTCAGGATATCCTGTGATGACTCTAGGAAATGAACACAGATGTTTTATATTCAGAGCTGTGTCATCTCTGCCATTTCCTCTAGAGAGAAAGTGGCTCATCTCCGTGGTTATAGACTTTACAGGAAATACAATATTCATGTTGCTATGCACCTTGTTTAGTCACAAATAACAGTTCCCAGCACTTGAAACTGCAGAATTGAGCTATAGTTAAATTTGCAAACTTTCAAGATCAGATAGCTAAGCTGAAAGCAGAAGTGAGATTTACCAAACATTCCTGTTAAGGTAAATCCAGCATATAATTTTGAAAAGACCAGCATAGAATTTTCAAGCTAGTTTATGCTGGTTTGTTGCTGGTCTAGCTGGTGTTATCAAAACAAAAAATAAATTTGTGCATCTTTATAAAGACTAGGCTATTTCTTGTCAATTCGAGCCTCTTCTGAGTCCTTTTGACTGTATAATTGAATAGACCTACTCTACTTCACATCAACAATGGAGAGCTTGTGAAGAATTCAAAGAGAGCCAAGGCCAAAGTCTTAGCCAGAGGCCCTGTCTGTTAAAACTTACAACGCAGTGTCCAGATACAATGTCAGTTTACCCAGACGTCTTGCTAACACTGAACGAGACTGAATAATATTGTTGGACATTCTAAAAATATTTGGCCCTGAAAAAACACAGGAAGCTTGACCATTACCCCTGAAACGGTGCTTCAGCAAACTGGAATGTTTACAGAAAACGTGTCTTTTCTACCCACAAAATAATTCTTCCACCCCGCCCCTCAAGGGATACATGTTTCTCTCTCATTATCCTGTGTCCGTTATCTCTGTTGGCTAACTGTATAGTGCTCCTTTACCCAGACCTTTTTTGTGGTGACACGGTCCAATTTAGAGAGGGAAAGAAATCCCAGGTTAATGCTAAAAGTGCAATTTTTCCCTGAGATAATGTTACCAATGTTTGGTAACTCACGTGATTGTTGAGTTGTCTTTACTGTAGCTAGTTTTTTAGTGAGGTGGAATTCAGCCTGCGGGTTATGCTTTAATGTTTTTGCTATTAGTAGCTTGTATTGATTCCGATGGCTTCCCTAATGGCCCTGCTTTTCCCATAAAAGCATTTTATGTGTGGAATGGAAAGGGGCTGGACATGATCATTATTCCAGTTTGCTAGTTTGCTAAGGCAGACAACATCACTGTTGCTGCTTTGGGTTCGAGATTTGGACAAACTTGTGTGGCTTGTTGAATTGTGCTTTGATTGATCTCAATGATCAAACTTGCAAATTTCACCAGGCAGACAATACAACAGGTGAAAAAATCCCTCAGACTTCCGTTCAAGATCTCGAGACATATCAATGGACCAGAATATTATAAAAGTGGAGTCTGTTGACTTTGTCCAGTAGGCAAACCATCCAGAACACTCAAGTAATTGCATAGAAATGACCTAAACACTGCACGCAACACCATAGCAACTTTCATACAAATTTATCACAAAATTAGATACACATACTTCCCAGTTTAGATCATAATACCATTACCACACTGTGCTACCAAAGCTAATGAAGTATGAAGCTGTGAAGTATACATACTTCATTCAACTCTTAACCAAATGGGACTGTTGTGTGCAAACGTTGAATGAGCATGATATTCTATTTCTCTAGAATAAGAGTCATTATGCCTTTTATAGCACTATCAGCACCACTGATAAGCAACCTGAACAATAGGCCTACACATTTGATGCTGTACAGTGCAGATCTCTCTAAAGAGTATATTTGGATCATTTCAGAAGCGTGAAAGTATGTTACCCAAGACTCAGATGACCTGGTACTCTCTCAACATCTGCCCAGATGTTTCTTCTGAAATTCCCTAGCATAGCTCAGATAATTTGATCTTTAAAGAATTTGACGAGAAATGTTAGTTCAAATTGCAATGTGTGACTTTTCATTGCAGACTTTTGAGAGAAATCTCATTCTCCATTCAGTTTCATTGCTGTCTCATTTTTATCCTATAAGACTAGTTAGTTCTTTGTCACACTTAATGTCAATTTTTGACTTTGTTTGTTGTTTATCAATTATGAATTTTCATATATTCTGATAGGAAATAATCAATTTCTCAATTTCTCATTCACTAAGCATTTGTAAGCTAAAATATGTTTGTGAAACCTGCGAAAGATTGTCATTTTCACAAACAAATCATGATTCACAAATACCTTTCATACTAAAATATATTATAAATTGACAAAAAATACATAAATGTTGGAACAACTTAAACCACACATACTCAAATCACATGCTCTTTGGCTGCGTCCGAAAGCTTAAAAATGCTGCCTTCCGAGAAAGCATTCCAAGGCACGTCTAAATCCAATGTCTCCTGAGATGCCTTCATCTGATCGATTTGTTTAATGGCAGCATAGATGTATCCTTCGCTGGCTTTGATATCCCACAATCCTGTGCTTTCCATTCTGTGCCAGTTGAATATAATAAAAATAAAGATGGCATCTGAAAGTTGTGGTTGCCGGTCAGTTTGTGTGTTTTTGATCAATGTTTTCCACTTTTGATGTCATTTCTAGTGAGACATTATTATTGTAGTTATTAAATATTCACTTAGTCATCACCAAATCTCTCTCTATTTTGCTGTAGAAGTCTGTCCGAAATCAGCACAACCGCTGCCTATAAAGTCAGCGAGGCAACAAATCAGCTTCCCACGTTTTCTAAAGCAGTCTGAATGTACGTATAATCATATTAAGATAAAATGTTATATATTTCATCTTAATTATATTTCATCACATACAATGTGAGAATTTCTCCTTTGCATATGAATATGAAATAATCCATGCAAATGTTAGTGAATGAGACCCACTGTCTCCTTTTTAGAGTTTTAGAAGAGAGTCCAAAAATGTCTCACTCTGTCCTTGAATTTGACAAAGTTGCAAATACAATGTTACTTTCCTCTGGGTTTTTCAGTCAAGAGATTTGTGACAATCTTTTCAGTGTCTGCGTTTTTAATCTTGATTTGCGTGTCTTCCTTCATGTTTGTGTGTTTATCTTTGTAGTATTTGTCCTTGAGCTTTAGTTTTCTTTGAATTTTGCTTTGCTTGTGCGTGTGTGCGTGTCCGTGTGGGTGTTCGGGAAAATCGCTCCTTTTCTTCACTGTTCTCAATGTCTTCTCATCTCTGCAGGCATAGCGCGCACTGAAAAGGACAAGGGCACGCTGTACGAGCTGACCTTCCGCGGCGAGCAGAAGCTGGAGTTCCGCAGGCTGGTTCTCTTCCGCCCCTTCGGCCCCCTCGTGAAAGTGAAAAGTGAGCTTGTGGAGACCGCCAACATGCCCATTAACATTGTGCTGCCTCTGTCCCAGAGAGCCGACAAATTCAAACAGTTTATGCACAACTTCAGGTGACACCTCTCATTCTTTTCGTTCTCCGTTATTATCTGTTATTTATCATCCTCTGCCCCCTTCTTTCTTTCTTTCTCACATTCATACATATCTTCTTGGCACTTTCCATGAATAAGGTATGCTTTGGTGTCCAGTATTTTTAAAGCTTTATTTGTTGAATTTATATTCAGTTCATTTTAGCATGCAAACCTAATTTCGCACGATTTACTCAATCACACAAAACATAAAACACGTTTAATAACATTTTCTCAAATTTTACACAAACAATGGAGTTAAAAATGACCAAATAAATGTTTCTGTACTTTATAATTTTCATTAACATCTGGTCCTAGACTAGCCTGTCCACACCGAGTTTGTAGTACGCTAATATATTATTTTGTAGTATATATTTTGTCTATTTAATTTTGACGTGTATTTAATGTTTTTTAAACTCTTACAAGAACAGGTTCTATATAGAACGTTTAAAGGGTTCTGTCAGGTTCCCATCATGGGATCATGTTATGGATTTAGTTTTAATTTAATTAATTTTGTTTTAATACATTTTTTTATTTTGATTCAATTGTGTGTATTAAATCGCTTTATCTCTAGAAAAAAAAATCTAAAATAACCGTTAAACATGAACGTATAAACATATTTCTCCTTATATAGAATCTTTTTGGCATAAAGTGTTCTTTAAGGGGGTCATGACCTGCATTTTTTTGTTTTTAATTTATAATGGTCTCAAGATTTTTACACCAAAAATCCTATTTTATAAAATAAGCTATTTTCTATCCTGTTTTTGACCCTCTTTCGAACACTCTCTTTTTGCCCACTGCTATAAATGGGTAACAGTTTTGCATATTACAATAATTTTCAATGTCCCCGCCATTACATGTGTGGAATTGTTTTGAAAACTTCCGATGTTTAACAATATCTTGTTACGTAGTTACAAACACTTGCCAACAATGTGAAACATTTATGCGTATTAAATATGCTTTATAAGTCTCGGTTGTGTCAAATAAAGTTTAAGTACTTGGAGTTAATACAGTTATAATTGACAAATGATAACTTGCGGTGTTTCATGTAAACAAATTATGAATGAATGTACCACTATCGTTCTTATAGGCTATTCATAGTTCATTATTTTCAATAAAGTGAAAAACATATACATTGTCATTTGCAGTGTTGTGTTTTAAATTAAACTGCGGTAGTTGGCACTGTATGCATCATCTTTTATTTTTAGTCTCTGAAAAGCCTGCGTCGAGCTGTCTAGTTTAAAAACGAATTTGCAGTAAAATGAAGCGATCAAATGAACAGTGCCTTACTGACATGATCTGACTGGAACTTTGTTAAAAATAAAGTTTATCCACGCTTTCTTAGGATGGTTTTTCCAGAAATTGGCACTTCAAAACATCTTGTAATCCTCAGAGGCATCTCTATCATTTTTTTGCTGGAGTATTCCTGTGTTTGCGACTCTCTCGTATTTACTACGACATGACATACGCTAAATGGTGGGCGGGGCTAAAGAGGCAATGATGTAGAAGTATGTTGATCTTCTGCAGAGGTGGTCTTTCATCGCACTATGACGTAATAACGTCTGGTTCAGTGTTTGAAGTGGTTTATGCATGTCTATTAATGCAGAAGCAGCAGATCTTACATGCTCACAGTCTGTGTTTCTAATGCCAGTGGCAAGTTCATACAGTCGCAGAAGCAGTGTAGCAGATATAGTCCGCCAAATCTAAATATATTAACATTGCCATATTCATTACATGCCAAAACTACTTTAAGAGTTGTCGTGTTTGAAATGGTTTTGGATCCTATTTTTTACCCTATTTGTGAAAAGTTTCTTCAGTCCTTTTTTTCCTCTACATCTGTTAGACTTTCTGAATCATTTTTCTCTAACCTCGACAGCCTGTTTTACATCTAATTTCAGTGTTTTAAATTAGCGCCTCTGAGCAGTGTTTTAAGAGTCTTAGATTAGGCGTTGAGCAAACACTTTGACCTCATTCTCGTTTCAGAGACAAGAGAGGACAAACAATGGGATTGTGGGTTGTGATCAGAATGAGCTCAATGCCAGCAGACCGTCACAGTAATTTGTTGTGGCATGTACATGGTAGCACAGCATATAGATAGTGTTTGTATACTCAACACAAAAACAGCTTCTAGTTTTTTCGTGTGAATGCGCTTTTGTCGCTAAGTTATTCATTCAGTCGTTTTCGTGTTTATGAATACTGGATGTGCCATTTCAAAAAGGCATTAACAAAACCCCATAACTACTGTTCAAAAGTTTCTAATGCTCAATACGGCTTCATTTATTGGATCAAAAATACAATAAAATCAGGATCATAGTGAAATGTTATTACAATTTAATGTAACTGTTTTTGGTTTTAATATATTTGACTGTTTCAAAGCTGAATTTTCAGCATTGTTCAGAGTCACATGATCCTTCAGAAATCAGTCAATGAACAAGAAACATTTTGTGGAAACCGTTGTACATATTTTTCAGGATTCTTTGATTAAGTTCAAAATAACAGCATTTATTTGAAATAGAATTTTTTTTAACATTAAGAATGCTTTTACTGTCATATTTAATGCACCCTTGCAATAAATATTACTGACCCCAAACTTTTGAATGGTAGTGTATTTATATGATAATTTATGTTTTTTTTTTTCTCAGAATTATACAGAGGTATGGCACATTATATTGGAGAACTATGAGCTCCAGAGAAGTTGATAAATGTTTAATAAATAAAACAAATTAGGTTTGAATGTGGCACGGCAATATGCCCATTCCAGTTTCCATGCTTCTTTCCATTCTTTTGTTCAATAAAATGGTAAGAAGACCTAAAAATGGTAAAAACAAAAAAGATGTCTCTTTCCCATTCAAGTTCCCCCCCCAGGGATTAAACCAAATCTGAACCGCTAAACTACCACTAACCATCAAAAATCATCATGTCACACTTTAGAACTGAAGCATCTCTGAAGTCTAACCATGCCTTTATTGTGCGTTGGACATAAAAAGATCATGTTCAGGATCTTCACAAAACACTTCTGTCAGAATGTGGCTACTTCAGATCAGGAATCTCCCGCTAGCACTGCAGTCCTTGTGTGTTGCGATTGCAGTGGCCCTGTAGGGTGAGCTTGTTTTGTCAAAATCTGCAACAGTATCTTCATACATGCTTCTCTCAAGGCCGACTCAATAGCTCTTTCATCTTGCATAATTTCTTCCCACTGAGCTCATTGCAATGCATTCTGGGATTTATAATGTATATAATTATGCTACCTATTTTTATGATGCCTACTCTACCCACGATGCTTTGTATAGTTTTTGTTGTAGTAATGCAAAATATTTTGATTTGGCATCACAGTATATCAATCATGAATAATACTTTGGTTTTAAAGTGTTTTGCACTTATTATATTTGTCCTCCTCTGTTTTCTCTTACTCCGTTTTCAGTCAATGTTCCTTTCGAGCTGGTGCAGCTGTAGATTGTCCCGTTGAGTGCTGACCTCAGTGTGTGTTTGTTTCTGTGCATGTCTACAGAGAGGTGTGTGTGAAGCAGGACGGGCGGGTGCACCTCACCGTGGTTTACTTTGGAAGGGACCAGATGAACGAGGTCAAAGGAACCTTGGAGAACACATCGAGGTATGGCATGTTAATATATGTGTGTGTATCCACACAGTGGAGCAGATAAGGCTGAGGTTAAGGCTGAGAAATAGTTATTCAAAAAGGAACCAGAGGGGTTTCATAAGTTCCTTCCAGTAATCCCCAATGCATTATGGGTATCGACCGAACTGTAGGTCTATAAATTGATCAAATGAACACACTCAGCTTCTGTTATCAGAAAGTCTACATAGTGCTAATCAACATAAATAATTCCTTTAAATGTATAGAGCAAGCAAGACTTAAAATACCCATCTTCATGAATATATTAAATGCTGAACGAGTTGTATTAATAAAAGATGATGATGATATACTGAGTAATAATCAAATGCACAGTCAGCTTGAATTTTTAACAAGATATATGCATCAAATTTTGGGTGGTGTTAAATATATGTAATTTTACAATAGATATTAATAAAAATCGGATTATAATATATCTTGTAATAAATATATAAATAAAGATGTAGAATACATGACATTAATATGTAATTAATATATCTTTAACAGTACAAAAACAAGTATAATATAGCTTTTATACAGTACAATAATTTCATAAACAAGCAATTCATAACTTTCTTGGTCAAACAAAATATATTGGATTATTTCTATTTTATATGTTTTATTATTATATTATATTATGCTGATGACATGTATAACAGGCGTCTCCCTGTTAAGAGATTGGAGCATTCACACTGCACACTGAGGCGGCGCGGTGCCGTGATCCTTTTGACGCTGAGTTTTTTTTTGCTTCGCCACTGAATTAAAGCTTCAGTGCATTGTTCTTGTTAACACGAAACATAACAAATGAGGTGTTCCATGTTTCACAATCACCATATGATATTCAGCGCTGTGAATTTTTTTTATAAAATACATGGAAACATAATTGCCAGGACCTTTCACCAGACCTTAAATTCATTGAAAGTCTTTGGGATGTGCTAGAGTAGATTTTATTGTCAATACAAGATCTTGACCAAAAATGTATATACCTCTTAATAGAAATATCATCACAACAATTATATCCATCAAGAGGTGCAAACATTTTTGGTCAAGATCTTGTATTGACAATGCAAGAGTCCAGCACTCTGTAAAGTCTCCTCCAGCACATCTCAAAGACTCTCAGTGAAGTTAACGTCTGGACTCTGAGGTGTTGATTCATGTGTGAAAATGATTCTTCATTCTCCTAACAACCATTCTTTCACAATCTGATCCTGATGAATGTTGACCTTGTCATCCTGGGATATGGCCATGATGCGTCTTCCTACATGGCTGTTTAAGAAATGAAAATCTACACACTCCATCAATTAGGGTTAAAAGAACTGTTACCAAATATATAACATGTAAGAAACATTTCAATAATGATCCAATCATAAACTCTTAAGCATTTCCCTATTTAAATCTATTTTTTTGCCGGGCAGTGTATATACTGTATATACAGCATGTTATATGCATGTAGAGATATGTGTGGGACAGTAGGAGAGGGACACAGTCGCATCACAGCAGAGTATGCTGCCCATCATAAATCAAAGCATGTGACGTCGTCGGCCAATGAAATTGGCGTGTTTATCACATGTGCTTCAGATGGCGTACCCCTATAGTGTCAATCCAAGAGCAGTGTTGAAGGTCCCTTTCTCAGGGAGCCATCGGTTAATGTCATAACCTGAAATGCTTTTTTAATATTCTTTGACTATTTGTTATCATCAATCGCACTGGCGCACACACCTCAAATCTGTAATCATGAGAGCACAGCTGGGGTTAGCGGCACTGTCGTGATTACAGATTGGAGGTCAGTGAATCTGCACTGTTAGACTGCAGTGACTCTGACCTCCATCCAGTGTGGAAATAACAGGTCACCTCAGATGCTGCTCGGAGGCAGATGAAATCAACAGAGCAGTTGATTGCCTGGAATCCAGCCAGGGTCATGCTGGAAACCTCCCTGCATTGCAGCGGATAAGATATCTCTCAATTCACAGGAAGAAAATGGCTTTTCTCTTTATGGAGAAGCATTGAAATGCAACTGGACTCATTGGTTTTCAGATCTATCTTCTTTGACCAGGTTGTTCCCACATACAAGGACACTTTTTGGAGGGGAATTGTTAGAGATATGGGAAAGCAATCATGGCCTTGTACCTTTCAAGGTAGGGAAGGGCCAATAATCAGCACAGCTCTTGTTCCTTCTGTGGGAATTCATTGGCTTCTCTCTGATCCAGAAATCAAGGGCTTAATCAAGGGCTTCTTAACTTAACTCTTTCTGTACTTTTAGACTAACTGGATTCTCCACAATTTCCTTATTGTTCATTCCAGCTCTCTTCCAGACATCTAGAGCTAATTGGTTGTAACTTCCCAGCAGCTCTGAATGCTTATACCTTCATTTCTTAAAGTTATTTTCCTTAAATACAAGTTATAGGATTGACCCAAAAATTACATTTCTGTCATCATTTACTCACCCTCATGTCATTCCAAACCCCATTCATCTTCGAAACACAAAGGAAGATCTTTTTGATGAATCTGAGAGATTGCTGTCCCTCCATTGGCGGTCTACACAACTACCTCTTTCAAGCCCGTGAAAGGTATTAAGACGTCATTAAAGTACACAAAGCACTTGCGTAGCTTAATAAAATTGAGGTTAAATCACTGGAGTCACATGGATTACTTTAATGACGTCTTTTTACAACCTTTCTGAGGCTTGAAAGTGGTAGTTGTGTAGACTGTCGATGGAGGGACAGAAAGCTCTCAGATTTCATTAATCAGATTTCATTATTATCAGTATTCCAAAAATACCACAGAAAGTCATTTTAATCAATCATTATATCATATTTACAAAAATGTTTTACAGTGTAGCCCTCCATTAGCATTCTAAGGGAGAAAGCATTTGTAAATGTATTGTTGCAGTAGATAATGCATCATATCATAAACAAGATGAATGACTATAAATGCATGAATCAAACCCACTTGGAATGGCCACAAGTTTTGACACTATTTTCCACACATCATTTTTGTGATTTATGTCCCTATATGTGGGTAGAGAAAAATAATTTGAGAAGAGGAAAATTGCTCAGTTGTTATTACCTTCATTTTGCACACACTTCATACAGTATCTGACAGTTGCTGCATTGGCTGACTGATCATTTGCATAAATGCTTGAATCCCACATCACCAAGAGTCACTTTCACATTTGTCGCCTTGAATGACCAACGCCAACAACTTCTTACTTTAACTAAATGCCTGCTATTAGCCAGAGAGGTTGACTGAGAGAGCCTCGAAATAGCAGAAAGCATGAGACGAAATCATGATGATAAACAATAAGCAGGGTCATTTTTTTTTTTATCATCTTAATTTATCATAATTTTTCAGTGCTCAGACTTCATCCTGTACTTTGTCTGACCAGCACAAATCCAGCAAGTGTTATTATACCACACAATGTAAAACTGGCAGGGCAGCTGTGGTTGGCAGAAATTTACCCTAAAAATACAGTAGAAGCATTTTAGGTTTTACAGATTTAACTACTAATATCTGTTTTGTACCTTTGTAATACAATGACAACCACCAAAAATGAGAAAGTCACATGATGAATCAAAGCTCATCACAAGAAGCTTTTCCTCAAGCTGAGAAGGTCAATACTTATATATAGAAGGTGCACGGTGTCATTCACACAAACACTGAACACCATCATGGGAACACACATGACATGAAAAAATGCAATAAACATTAATTTAACAACAGTAGATGTAACATAAAACCCTAATGTACAGAACCGATTAGAAAAAAAAACTAAGAAAAATTGTTATTTCAATTGAAATACATCAAATTTGAAGTGTCACATAGGGAATTCTGGGAATGTCAATTTATGTTTTTTATACTGTAAATTATACAATGACTTGAAATTTAACAGTATTTTACGGGTAAGGTTAGATAAGTTACTCACCATAGTAAGGAAACTTACTGTCAAACGGTTAACAGGTTTTTACTGTCACATTTTTACCGTTAAAATCACGCTAATTTTTTACAGTGCACAAAAAGAAATGGAAAATTACAATGGAAGCTTATTTTCTCCACGGAATAAAAAATAAGAAAGGTAATTGTGACTTTTGACAATTGTGACAATTGGTAATTGTGTCGCAATTACCTTTTTTATTATATTCTGTGGCGGAAACAAGCTTCCATAAATTGCAGCTTTACAACATCGTCCGTTTACGTGAAAACCCTTGAGATGGAGACATTCCTTTATATCTCGAACCTTTGAAGATAAAGATCTCCTGAAACCACACAATCTTAAGATTAAACAACAATAGCAAGCATTGCAAAAGCAAGAAAATAAGTAGAATTGTAAAAAATATAATGAATGTAATTTTATAAAAAACTGGAAAAATAAACAACAGAAATGTTCGCTCTTTTGAAGCCACACACACACACACACACATTGCTGTTAAGAATCTGTAGACGCTTCACTGCTATAAGACCATCAGTATCAGTCCTCACAGAAGTAGGTAGATGTGATATCCGGATCTGCCGGGCAAAGTCAATCCATACACATGAATAATTTGTGTTCATTTGAGAGGGGAAGAGAGTGTAAGTAACACTGCATTATACAAACCTGGTTCATGTTAATATTGATGATGACATTTATAATCCAAGTGCGCATTATGAAATAACCACAATTAAGCATCACCCTGAAGTGATCAGACATGCTAGTAACTGTGTGTGGATTCATTTAGATACAGTTTGGGGACAAATTTGTCTCCAGAATTGAGCTAAATCTAATAAAAACCAGGCTAAGTATACTGTATATACACTATACTTATACTTAGATCTGTCTTATCTATCTGTCTGTCTGTTCCAAAGCTGAAGTGAAATGGAAAAAATGCAATGAATGACGGAATGACAAATATCCTAGACAGCCTTTGAAAACAAGTCAGTATCATACAAAGAAATATTTGGAGAGTTTTTTTTTTTTTTTTGTGGCTGATGGTGAATTGAATATCACATGCATGCTGAAACGCCCCGGGCTCTTTTCCAAATCTGTTCCGCTAATGTGACTTAAATCAAATCTTGTTTGTTACAAATGGCTATTTGTAACTGCTCTAAATCTTCACGACTAGTGGCTCTTGAACACTTTTTTGCCGGCTATACTGTATATTAACAATGACTGTTTTATTATTCCGTGTAACTCCCATGGGTTGCAGCAATATTTCCGTGGGTTATGAATCTCGGTCAGGGAAAGTAGGTGCTTTTTTTTTATTTTTTTTATTTCAGGCAGACATTCTGGCCTATTTTTTGCTTTGGGCCAATGAGAGCAGTGGGCAGCCACATGTGACAGGTGCTTTACAAGCATTTTTCTAGTGTCTGAATGCTTGTGGCTCCAGGGTTTTATTGCTTTTTTATGAATACCATCTTTTCTGTCTTTTTGTGTCCTGTTCATGTTTGCATGCCACCAAACCAAAGTTTAGAGTTGGTAAGATTTTTAGTTTTTGAAAGAAAAAAATTCAGCAAGACAATAATATTATGAAATGTTATTATAAATTAAAATAGTTTATATTTAAAATGAATATATTTATATTAATTAATTAATTAATAATAATTATTATTATATATTAGTATTGATATATTTAAAACTGTAATTTATTCCAGTGATGGTAAAGCTGAATTTTCAGCATCATTACTCCAGTCTTCAGTGTCACATGATCCTTCAGAAATCATTGGTAACACTTTACTTAAAGCCTTTATGTATAATGCATTATAAACGTATTCATAATGTACATTTATAATGCATCAAATCTTTTCATAAATAATTGTAAGCAAAGTTAAAATGCAATATAATGTTTGCAGATTACTTATTACTTCTGAAATTGGTTGTCATGTGTTTTAATGCATTATACTTTCTAAAGGTGTAACAATTAATAGATATTATATCTAGTATTATAATGCATTATAACTGTGGTTACATTTAGTCATGAGACCAAGCAATGCATTACAATGCATAATTCATGTATTAAAATACTTTTATAAAGCATTATGTATGAAGGCTTTGAGTAAAGTGTTACCAAATCATTCTAATATGCTGATTTGATGCTCAAGAAACATTATTATTAATATTATTATTATTATTATTATTATTATTATCAATATTGAAAACAGTTGTGCTGCTTAATATTTTTGTGGAAACCATGATGCATTGTTTCAGGATTCGTTGATGTAAAAGAAGTTCAAAAGAACAGCATTTATTTGAAAAATAAATATTTTGTAAGATTATAAATGTCTTTAATCTTGAGTAATTTAATGAGTACTTCCTGATTAAAAGTATAAATTTTTTTAAGTCTTTGCCCAAAATCAAAACCGTTGTAAAAAACAAAAACAACACATGTATATATATATTTTTTTTTTAAAGTCTTTCTCAGGCCAAAGACTGATCCTCTCTCCATTAGAGTGGAGTGTTTGATAACATGGTGATTCACTGCTAGTGATTCAGTAATATAAAGGAAGTGTCTCTTCCTGTTCCTGCTAAAACAGCTGTATGGCTTTAATAGCAGGTATTATCCCTGCACTCTGTGTGTGGTGGCATTGAGCTTTTATACAGCTTGGCTCAAGCCCAGCACATTACACTTTAATCATCTAGTGTGTCTCTGTGTCTATGCGGTTGATTGTATTCATAGTCACACAGACTGGCTGAGGATGCCTGTTATTCCCTCTATCCATGAGAAGTGATGCAGGTCACGCTGTAAAATCTGCACCCGCCATCAATCACAGCACATCTTTCACTGCCATCACAATCGACTTAATTTCCCCCCCAACAGACAGTGAGACGTGTATATTTAGCGTGCTTAGTTTTAGTGGTAATGTACTCTTTGTATTCATGTTGGATTCACATGGTTTTGAAAAACTTTGGTACCATTTTCATTAAAAATATTTGAAATCTTTTGACAGTCTTTAAATTCTTTAAGATAAAAAGTTTTAGAGAGGCCATATTGTGCCCTTTTTCACAGTCTTGATTTAGTTTTTGGGCTCAACTAGGACAGGTTTTCATGCTTGAATGTTAAGAAAACACATTATTTTCCTATATTTGACATTGTTGCTGCACCTCTCTTCTCAGACTCTCAGAAATGCTCCGTTTCGTTCCTGTCTCTATGAAGCCCCTCCTTCTGAAAAGTACAATGTGCTCTGATTGGTCGGCTGGATCAGCGTGTTGTGATTGGTCAACTACTTCCAGCGTGTTTGGGAAATGTCCCCTTATCATAACCACGAGTTTCAACACCGTATTAACCCTTTATTTTGCTTATGCCTTGGGTGGGAATTATTTAAATGAGGGATATTCATTTTGGGGGTGGGACTTGGGTGCTGACCATGCTGATTGGTTGAGTTCACGCAGCATTTTGATTGGTTGACTCCACGCAGCATTTTAATTCAACCACCATTGTTAAAAGTCTGTCGCGGTGCGTGCAGTAAGGGTTGTTTGCTATTCGAATCAACAAGGGAGTTTAAAAAATACGACCGATGGACCGACGACGAGGTTCAGGCTTTATATGCGGAGGACGAAATCCAGTGGGAACTGGTCACGCGCATTCCTACGTCACCAGACTATTTGCCTAATCTTCACGGTACTTTAGACCACGATGGAAATGCAAACAGCAACTGATCTGGGGGGAAATAAGTTCCTGGGACAAATTGTTCCGGGTAATTTCAGTGGAAATGCGGCTATACACACGAAAATGATGTCAAAATACCCGTCTCGGCAAGTATTCTCTCGGTTATGTCATAAGTGAACGGTTGAGAAAGAAACCGGATGTGTGTCAGTATATGCGATCCGTGCATTCGGTCTTAAAGTGACAGCAGCCTAATATTCCTGCTGTCATTAATGTTAATAAAACAACATAAAAATACAGCTTTAACAAAGATGAACATGCGTTTACATTTTACATTTTTCATGTTAGAAGCTTGTATGATAAGTGTGCCGCATAAAGAGTACCAAGCATCATCTCCAGGTGAGAGAACCACACCAAAAAAAAATTACGTGCTCCCCTCATAGGTCATCTTTAAAGTAAAAAAAAACATTGATATTTTAATTGATCTGGACACATGAAGGTCTGCAGATGCTTGTGATTTGTTTCCTGATTTGTCTCTTGTTGATATGGCGTTGTTTCCAGAAAAACAGATGTTGTTAAAGAACAACATAAGATACTGCTTATCAATGAGAGAACATTCCAGTGACCATTATGAGACAGTCTGTGATTTTTCTTGCAGGGAGCTGAACTTCCGCAACTTCACTCTGATCCAGCTGAACGAGGAGTTTTCTCGGGGTCGAGGGCTGGATGTGGGCGCTCGTGCCTGGAAGGGAGGCAATGTCCTGCTCTTCTTCTGTGACGTGGACATCTTCTTCACAGCCGACTTCCTGAACACATGTCGTCTTAATGCCCAGCCCGGTGAGAGAAAAGAGGAAACGCTACATATAGCCCCAAAAAGTATTTGGACACTTATAAGTATTTGGATAATAATCAGAGATGTTTCCTGAGCAGCAAATCATCATATTAGAATGATTTCTGAAGGATCATGTGATAATTTTGACAAACTTTTGACCGGTAGTGTAAATACATTTATATTGTTTCTGAGACCATATTAGAGAGAGGATGGCCATCTAATAAAGTGCTTTATTGTCGTGTTGGTATCATAGCCAGCTGTGTGATGGCATTGTCTTACTCTGTCTTAGGAAAGAAAGTGTTTTACCCAGTTCTCTTCAGCCAGTACAACCCAGCTGTAATCTACGGCAGCCACGATCACATCCCCCCCGTGGAACAGCAGCTGGTAATGCAACTCATTTCATCAGGAGATTAAAATGCTTCATCAAGTTTGATGTGATTAATTGCCGCATTGTGATGGAACACACAATCATCACGGTCGCATGGCATTGATATTCTGGACGTGTAGATAATAAAGAGCTTGATTAAATGTGCTGATAATGCGCAAATGCTGATTGAATTGAGAAAATCTATTGGCCTATAATAATAATGGACTATATATTTAGCAATATTTATTTAAAAAAAAAAAAAATTTTTGCTATTATTAGAGTGATGTAATTTAGCTATTACCATGCATATTAGGGACAAATGGGAGGAAGGTTAGTCTCTCTCTCTCTCTCTTAACTGCATTTTGCAAAAAGGACCCTTCATGATTTTGTTCCATATATATCCGTTTTGATAGGTTAATGCAAGATAGGTTAATGCAATGTTATCTAGTGGCTATTAATGTATTTTAGTTTCAGTTTTCTAGTTACGGTTTTATTTTTATTTCCGTGAAAATACTTATTTTTTGTTAAAAGTGCTGTATGTTCATTTTTTCTTTTTTTGGCTGTACTAAAGCATAAAAGTACCATATGTTTGTAGAGCTTTAGAAACATGCAAAATCCGGTAACACTTTATTTTACAGTGTCCTTGTTACATGTACTTACCATAGTAATAACAGTAAATTATGCATAATTACAATCAACTAACTCTCAACCAAATCCTAATCCTACCCAAACATTATAGTAAGTACATGTTGTTAATTACTATTACTCAGTACTTAAATATATAATTACACTGTAACAAAGACAACTTAAAATAAAGTGTAACCCAAGATTCAAATACTTGTTCTTTGAAAAACAATGCAAGAGCCAGTTATTCTACTTTGAATGTGCGTTCCAGGTCGAAATGTGTTTTTTGGTTTGTGTGATCTTGGCCACTGACAGTTTACACAGTAGTATTTCCACACCCGGGTTGCCACAGTGTATTGCAGCCATGGAAGCCAGCAAACAAACTGACAGAAAAGCTTAAAGGTGGTATCAGTGATTTCAGGCCCAAAAATATTTTTATCACATTCATCTAATCTTTCTAACGATCCGCTAGCTGCCCGCCCCATAAGCATGCCGTCAAAAAACGCGTCTCTGTAGGCAGCCTAGGCTCTGAGATCTGCACACAAAAACAAATGGTTTAGCCAAACACTCAAAACCAAAACAAATAGTGTTCCAACCAATCACTGACAGGGGGAGGGTGTTGTGAGGTTTTGAGTCAGCTTTTTCTTCAGCTCTGACTTCGCGTGCAGCCGTGCACGTGCACAAAACCTCACAACACCCTCCCCTTGTCGGTGATTGGTTGGAACACTATTTGTTTTGGTTTTGAGTGTTTGGCTAAACCATTTGTTTTTGTGTGCAGATCTCAGAGCCTAGGCTGCCTACAGAGACGCGTTTTTTTGACGCCATCTGCCAGCGGCTCCCCCCCGCCCACGCTTTGTTATCGGGATGATTCGCCCTTCTACGAGTTATTTCGAAGCTGTTATATTAAGGTACAAATCTTGCATAGTGTGCCTTTAAAGAGCAACTTGCAGGTTAGAAGACCCTACAAGTCAATGTATAGAAAAATAATGTAGGAACTAGATTTTCTTAAAAAAAAAAATTCTAAATACGCTACAGTGGCTTCTGGAGTCATTTTTGTGAGAAAATTTTACTTCCGCATCTGAAAATGGGCGTGACGGGCGAGAGTCGTGACGTAGCACGAGGGAGAGCGGTCGATTCAAACAACAGGGAAAAATGGATTGCAATGACATTTCGGACGCTGAGGAAATTGTTGACGGACCACAGCCATACAATTATGAGCCTGCTAGGCTGCCAAGAGAGCAGGGACAGGCCAGGATTAATGTTAGACAGAACATACTGGAACTTACAATAACAGAAACTAAGCTTTGATCAGGCGTTTGTCATGCTCATTAATATCTGCCCAGACTAACGTTACGTGATATAACTTAGCGGTTTCTCATCGAGAGACAGAGAGATATTTATTCCTGCTAACATTTTTTGTTCCATAGGTGCTTGTGTGGGAAATGCGAGGCAATGTTTACAGCTGAGGAAAGTCAGTGTTGCAGGGAGGTGGATGCATACCGGGCCTTAGTGGAAAATGCCAAACTTCCATGGTTGCAGTTAGTGTTACTACAGTAAAGCCATGGTGAATGTTGCTGATCTATGGACACTGGATAGTTCGTTCATTCATGGCACAATGTTTATTCCTGGTTTCCACGTCAGCGCTGTTTGATCCGTTAATAACGGAGAAATGTGAATATTTCTCACTAGATCTCGCAGCGATGTTATTACTTCAGTGGCGAATTCAAATGCTTTATTTACTGGATCTCGCAGTTACAGTGTTGTTTGATCAGGCTCACGCTGTACTGGTCCAAACTGATAAACGGTCCACATAAACACAATAACGAGTAGCTCAGTTTCGTTCCGCTTACATTGCGTTTGCCAGTTGATGTTGTGCTCACGCCTACATCCGGCGGGAGAACCCGAAGATGCGTGCACTGAAAGAGCTCAGGTTACAAATTACAATGGATGTGAATGAAGAAACCGAGTTCTCCGACGAGCATGCCTATGATTCCGACAAATCTCCGGGTCGATAATTCTCCGGAGTGAAATGTGCGCCACAAACGACCGAGTGTGCGGTGACAGACGCGGCAGTGAAGTCTGCTCTCTTCACCTGAACAAAACGCACCCAAGAACGAAAAGCCTTGTTTTTCCTAGAGGGAAAATGATGGACACGATGTCCTGACAGGCTGGATTTTGTGCAACCAGCACAAACACAATAATTTACCAATATGGCTTCTCTAAAACTCGATCTAAAACTTTCTCTGTCGCTCACTACTGCTCTAACTACTACACCCACAATGAGAGCGCTGGCTGAACGCGAGCTCATATTTACCTCGGCATACGTCATATGACGCGTTGCTATAGGGGGAAAGGCGTATTCCAGAGCCTAGCACATTTTCATCAAAATCTCTACAACCAATTAGATTTCATTAGTAATTTCTACATATGTGTTTTTAAAAAACCTCTTCAGACAATATTAAGTATTAATTAAGTTATAAATTTAACCTGCAAGTTGCTCTTTAAGACCACAGTGGAGGCATTTCAGGGAGTTCAGAAACCATGCTTACTGAAATAGAGAATAACTCCCTTTGGAGTGACATTGTGCTTTGTAACTTTGCAAACCTTTTCCATGGTCAAACAGCAACTTCCCGCCCACTTTCAGTTTACTCAGAAGTATTTCAATACCCTGGGTTGTCAATTGGTGGAAAACATGGTGTAACTGCAGCCGTGAAAGCCAGCCAACTGGGTCAGAGATCGCAGATTCTACCCAACCTAAAAAGCCTCGGCATTCATCTAAAAAGCTCCATGACCAGAGGCATAAATATTGGAGATGCGTTTGAGAGATGGCTCTCTGGCAGAGGGTCTGAGGAGGGCGGGGGAAACGACTCTCTCCAATATTTTGAATTTGGACTGCAGTACCCATTTCAACCACTAGCTGTCAATATTACATACTGCACCTTATAACGATAATAACACTTGTTGAAATTTTCAAATCACCATCATTCTTTGAGTTTGTTATATAGTTACTGGCAACTGGCAGTTTTATTTACTCACCAAATCAATTTTTACACACATTTGCGACTTGGCAAGTGATAAAATTGGACCGTGAATGAGACACAAGATACCCATCAGTCATACTCATCAGTATTCACTCTTTTACAGATCATTAAAAAGGACACTGGCTTTTGGAGGGACTTTGGGTTTGGAATGACCTGCCAATACAGATCCGACTTCATCAATATAGGTAAATGTCCCTTTTAAGATCATTTTGAATGTAAAAAGCACTTATGTAGAGACAGTATATAGAAGTAAAATACAAACCATCAAATAATAATGCAATCTCAGTGAACACAACAGGTCCGACCTGTGAGAATCGAGCAGTTCTCATGACTTAACCGATTACCTGTGTGGACATGAGTAACATTACCTGACACAACAAGGGCTGATACTGATGCTTCAGCAGAGTTAGTAGAGTCACATGACATGGACATCTTAGCAGACAGATGGCAGAAATACTATGCTCCATTAAGGGAAGTCAAAACTTTGTTTCATAAGCACAATTAAGCAAATACATAATCTACACCATAAACTGTTCAAATGGAGATTCAGACTGAACAAATACACATTTACACGCTTTCCTACACAATGACACAGGAACAGACAACAGAGCGGTTTGTCCTGAGGGAAGTTCAAACTTCCTTTTAACAACAACAGATGATGCATGTAAACAACGTGTTCATTCAACATTTTCTTTTTGGCGGATGCATTATTGCAGCTGACCGCATTAACAATACAGGGGTCAGATTTAAATGCGCTGTTGCTGCCTTAAATAGACAGGAATAATAAGCTATTTCTGCCTGATTGACAAAACAATCTTTACAATAAAATTCTTCTTGACTGCCTTTTTCTTCTCTTAAAGGGATAGTTTACACAAAAGTGACAATTATTTAATCATTTACCTAAATTACATTCTTTCTTCTGTGGGACTCAATCATTGGAACTGTGGACCAATGATGTTTGTTGTAAATTGTTTCAACTTGGAAAAAATATTACACAATGTTTAGTGCTAAATGGTTATAAAAAGGTAAACTAAATATGTATACATCAAAAAAAGTACAGATCTGTACAGAAAGTACAAAATTTAACTGATTAATCCTTTATCCATGATGTTGATTCACCCATGAATAAACGTTCAAATGTCAGATGGGTATTGACAAAGACAGCTGAAACATTTTTCAGAATATCATCTTTGTGTTACACAGAAGAAAGAAAGTCGTAAAGGTTTGTAAGGACAGGAGAAGAGTAAGTACATTTTTTGATGAACTGTCCCTTTAAGAAGTCATTGAGATTTTTAAGTTATTGGACAAAACAACTGAACATGTTGAGACTATAGCCACTTTCCCACCATTAGGGTGAACCATTCTCTTTGCTTAACTGTTCCATTTCTTGCTGATCCGGCCCAGCCGGTATGGATATGGTAACGCATTATAAGTAACAAGAGTAATCAGATTACTTTAGGGCTGTGAAATGATTAATCGCATCCAAAATAACAGCTTGTGTTTACATAATATATGTGTATGTACGGTGTATAATTATTTTGTAAATATAAATACACACACATGCATGTATATATTTAAGAAAAATGTGTTATATGAAAATATTTAAAGGTGCTCTAAGCGATGTTGGGTGACGTCACTTCTCGAAGTATTGTCAAACAAAACTCCCTCCTCCGATGTCTTCCTCCACTCTTCCTCCTCCTCTTTTCCGATGTAAATTCTGGATTTTGCACGTTCCTTCTCCTTTCCATCTTCTTTGCTATTTGTTCATCGGAACGTCGTCTCTTTGGTCGTGTGTCGGCCAAATCAAAATTCAAGACAATATAATTCTAACGATAGTCGTTGTTAGGACATCTCTCCTCTAGCTAACTTCCCTCTTCATGCTTCTCTCTCCTCCAATCCCCACACCCCCCTTCATGTGCACACGCACTAACCCCCCCAACCCCCACCCCCAAATCATTCTTGTTGGTTATTGGCTGGAACACTGTTTGTTATGTTTCGTGGTCCAGGCTGGGCCAGTTTGTTTTTATTGCCGTTTGTGAGAGACTGCTGTTTGCTGTATGTGACAGAAAATGTTTCGGCCTAAAAAACATGTGACATCGCTTAGAGCACCTGTAATATAAATAAATATACACGCACGCACGCACGCACGCACACACACACACACGTTACTTTGTTTTCCCATGTATTGAATGACAGGTCTCATGTCCCCATGTCGAGAGAAATCTTGTGCAGAGGCATTGTGTGTGCTGTAACAGTTTGTAATTGTCCCATGCCTAACCAGTCTCAAGGGGAAATATAACTGGAACCGTTCCTTACCGTTCTTAGAACCATTTGGCCAGAAGAATTTGCTAGAATTTGGATTTTAGTATCTTGAGAAGACTGGCATTAAATGTTGAGCTCCACATCTCTATTGCTTGAGGGTTCCATCTTTTGCTATTCAAGAAATGTGATAATGTTCATGGCCCTATTGACTGTCTCCTACTCTTCCAGGGGGTTTCGATGTGGACATTAAAGGCTGGGGCGGCGAGGACGTGCACCTGTACAGGAAGTACCTCCACAGTAATCTACTAGTAGTGCGCGCCCCGTCCCGTGGCCTCTTCCACCTGTGGCATGAGAAGCGCTGCGCGGACGAGTTACCCCCGGACCAGTACAAGATGTGCATGCAGTCCAAGGCCATGAACGAAGCGTCGCACGGCCAGCTGGGAATGCTGCTCTTCCGACACGAGATCGAGGCTCACCTCCGCAAACAGAAACAGAGGAGCGGAGCCAAAAAAGCTTGATGGATGTTACCTCTTCTTTACATGCTCTCAAAGGGATAGTTCACATGAGGACATTCTGTCCTCGTTTACTCGCGCTCGTGATTTTGCCGTTCTTTGTTCTGTGGAAGCAAAATGTTTTGGTTGTTCTTTTCACTGCACAATAAAGTCATCATAAAAGGAGTCCACGTGAAGCCCAACATTACAAAATCTTGTTCTGTTTCTACCATCTTGGAAATCCTGACACAAACATTAGGGCTGTATGGGTACTGACAGAAGTTTCACGATTCGATTCCGGTTTGCAGACTGATTCAATTCCGATTTCGATTCACAAGCTTCAGTTTGATCACGATTCAATTTGATTCAATGCGTATACAAACATTTTAATTGAACATTAGGTAGTTTTTATATTAATAAAATGATCATAATAACTTTTAATGATATAATTACTGCAGTTTGTTTTTTTAAATATGAATATTTAAAGTCCCTTCTGAAAAAAACAACAGCAAGAAACCATCAGAGAAGTTCTAATATTTTCCACTACGAATGCCATTACAAACCATCAACTGTTAACTATTAAAACCATTACCAAATGGTTTCCAGTAGCATAGTTGGCAAGTTTCCCGGCACAAATGGGTTACTTGTTTTTTGGGGGGGGGTTTTTCTGCGGTTTAAGGGTTTGACATAGCATAAATTGTAATTGAATTAAATGAGTGTATTAAAATATTTTACATACCAATGCTAAAACTGCTAGATTATGAAGGAGACTTGTGCTTTCAGCTCCTTTATGAAAACAGACTTTGTGATTTTTAAGTTGAAATTGTGAATAACACAAAGGTGACTGTAAAATATTTTAGGTATGGGTGTGGCATATGTTGAGTTTTGATATTTGGATAGGGTCATTTGGGCTTGTTTAGGGCTGTATTTGATTGGCCTTTGGGCTGGTTTTGTGAAACAGACCTGGCAACCCTGTTTTGAGCCATATTACGTTAGGATTTAGTGATTTTAACATGCCACCAATAGAAGGCAACAAATTACCAGTAGAGACCCACAGGGACCATTACAGTTTCCATCACAACCAATACAATTCCCATTATAGCCATTAAAACCATTACAAATTCAGTGAGGGTTTCTATTAGGGTTTTTTGTCAGTAGGGACGTGCCTGTCATAAACACTGTTTTCATGATGGATTTATTAAAACATTAAATAGCCTATTGAAGAACAAGTTAAGGAAAAGTATAATATAGTACAGCAAAATGCTCCTCTCTAGAGTTAATTTTTCTAGCTGACTATCGATTTTATGAATGACATTTCTGACGTAGCATTAAGTGATAACAGGCTTGTTTGAGATGCGCCTTGCCTCGCCTGAAATGTAGTCGAGAGTAGGCGGCTGCAGTGAGAGGAGGAGTGAAAAAAGCGCAGGCAAGCCGGACAGTTCTCTATTCTCGTAGTGGATCAGACACCTGTGAGATCAAAGACGGATATCGCGGGATTCACGGGATTCACGCTCGTGCACAGTGTTGATAATAAACTGGATGGAATTTAAGTTCTGTTGCTTTTATATGAAAATAAATATGATAAACAAGTCACCCAAAGTAGCCTACTTATTTAATTCCATTCCAAATACATGTTTATCAATCTTTTTTATTTAATAGATATGTGTTTATTTTTTTTTTATTTTATTTTTTTTTTAAATTACATTGCATAACCCAAAGAGATCGCACTGTCAGATAGTTTGGGAATATTCACACATAACGTATACTCATAAAACATGATATCAGAGTTTTAAAATCAAACATTTTAAAAGAGAATGATACATCACGGTTGTTTAAACCAATGAACATTAAGCTGTGTCGTCAGCAAGTCGTTTCCCATCATGCTTTTGATCAGAGCAGTCGGTGGAGAGCAACTGCGCTCGACTGCAGAATCCGACAGGTGTGCCTTGCGCTCGCGAGAGATTTTTGACATACGTCAGCATGACATCAGAGCAAGGCGGACCGCACTCGGACACATTTCTAACCGGCATGCATCTCGCGCTGATCAACGGTGATCGATTCTGCGCAGATTTTGCTCATCTCAAACAAGCCTGTTGTTTGCAAGCTGTTTTATTGACGTCTTTCCCGCAGTTGAAATACTGATTGGTCGACTTAATGACACGTGTTCACGATCAGTGTTCACGTGCTGCTGCTTTCCTTTAGGCTAGCGATCTGTCACGCCACAGGAAAGAGCGCCAAAACGCCAATTTATTGTTTGAACATTGCAATTTACAGAATTGCAAAGCTGAGACTTTGTTTCATATCAAAAGTAGCAATGCAAAAGCTTATTGCGATTTATTGAATGGGAGGTGCGCTACAAATATTAAAGTTTTGTTCACGCATCAACTTGGGATTTAATACTCAAGACTGGTTCATCAAAATGAGAATCTATTAACATTGACAAATTGACATGTTCAACCCAGTCCTATTTAAAATAGGTAGCCTACTTTTGCTGCGTTTTAAAGCGCATTGTGAGAGGCGGTATTAACATTAAGTGACATGGCATCTGACGCACAGAAGCCAATGGCACATGTCACTATGCGCATTGGCACATCCGGTGGCACATCCGGTCTTCATTGGCATGTGCCAGTGGATAGTGGCATGTGTCACTGACATTATTGGCATGTGCCACTGACATCGCGACACACTGACACTGACATGACACCTGACTGACACCGAGTCGCGGAACATGCCACCGTGTTGCGACACCTCCAGTAGAGACTGACAGATTAATCGAACACCTATAGCCTACTGACGTAATTGTGCCATAAAATCCTAAATAAATAGCCTAATTTTGTGATATTTAAAATATCAATTAAACGAATTAAAGTAGGCTACATTAATGTTTTTTCAAACGTGTTATGTCACGTCTGTATTTGATTGGTATGTGTCACTGAATGTTTTGTAATACCAGTGCTACTTTATGTTGTTTATCTCGCAAAGTCACAAACTGGCCATTCTAGGAAAGACACGAAATAAATCTATCATGGGTCACTACGAATAACGCATGAACAGTCGCGTCCGTTACTGTAAACCTTTATTTTTGCGTGATGCTGCACAGACGCACGCCAGTAGGTGTCAGTATAAGTGAGTGTAACTATGTAACACTGGCCAGCGCAAGATTCTTATCTGTGGCTTAAATATTTCAAGTCCTTCCAAAAAGTGTAAACAAATTAATTATTAAAAATCATATGTTTGTTAGGCTATGTATCTGAAAAGGAGTATACCGAGCTACTAGCAATATTCTTTATTTGTACAAGTGCAAAAAAGTCCTCAGTGCAACAAACGTTCGGTCGCGCAGGACCTTCCTCGGTACCTTTAATATTTAAAAAATAATTTTATGTAATTATTCAATAAATAAAATACATTTTTGTTCTACAAATTAACGATGTGCATATGGTACATAATCTACATTATACTACGGCAGACAGCTGCAGGTGTCACTACTGGAGGTGGCACAACATAAAGAGATGTCAGTTTTAGTGACACATGTACCAGTGGATATTGACATGTGTCACTAAAACGTGAGATGTGCCAATGGATTGCGTCATATGCCACTTGCATAACAATTTGCTTTATGCTGTAAAAAAATATGATTTATAACATCGCTAAGTTAATGTGTAGCCTACAACATACATAATTCGATACAATTATTTTGAAATATTTAAGCCACAGATAAGAATCTTGCGCTGGCCAGTGTTACACTCACTTATACTGACACCTACTGGCGTGCATCTGTGCAGCATCACGCAAAAATAAAGGTTTACAGTAACGGACGCGACTGTTAATGCGTTATTCGTAGTGACCCATGATAGATTTATTTCGTGTCTTTCCTAGAATGGCCAGTTTGTGACTTTGCGAGATAAACAACATAAAGTAGCACTGGTATTACAAAACATTCAGTGACACATACCAATCAAATACAGACGTGACATAAATAACACGTTTGAAAAAACATTAATGTAGCCTACTTTAATTCGTTTAATTGATATTTTAAATATCACAAAATTAGGCTATTTATTTAGGATTTTATGGCACAATTACGTCAGTAGGCTATAGGTGTTCGATTAATCTGTCAGTCACTACTGGAGGTGTCGCAACACGGTGGCATGTTCCGCGACTCGGTGTCAGTCAGGTGTCATGTCAGTGTCAGTGTGTCGCGATGTCAGTGGCACATGCCAATAATGTCAGTGACACAAGCCACTATCCACTGGCACGTGCCAATGAAGACCGGATGTGCCACCGGATGTGCCAATGCGCATAGTGACATGTGCCATTGGCTTCTGTGCGTCAGATGCCATGTCACTTAATGTTAAAACTGCTACTGGGCATTGTATTAATCACATGGAAAAGAGCAACCTGTACATTCTTCAGAATTTCTCCTTTTGTGTTCCACAGTGATTCGGCTGGAACGACACGAGCGCGAGTAAATGGCGACAGAATTAATTGATGTTATGCATGAGAGGATAAGAGGAGGAATTATACAGTACTGCCTTCAGTGAAGAGCCGGTTTTAGTAAGACTGACGCACACACCCAAACAATGAGATAACCGAGAGACGCCACAGGAACAGAGCATTTAGACAGACGTTCCCTAAAGACAAGATAGTGAAGCGTGGGTGTGCAGCAGAGGACCTTCAGTCTCCTTGGATTCTTACAAAATGATCGAGATGCAGCTCATGCTGTGTCTGTGATGCACTTGATAAACTGCTGTCTTTTGGAAAGAGTTCTGTACTATACACTAACTAGTACAATTATTATTTTTTTTTTTTTTGGAATGCAATAAAATGCCTTATTGCTGTTAATGTAGAATTGTGAATCGTTGCGTAAGACTATTAAGAGTCTTCATGCATGTATCTAGACAACTGTCCTGACAGTTTACATGACGAGCGGTTCAAAGAACTGCAATTTATTTTACGTTAGCCTTGATTTATTAATGTTGTGGCGCCGCCTAGTGGTGCCAACTGGTTAAAATCGACTGTGACCTGATGGTTTTAAAGAAGGACTTTATTTTATACTCAAATGATAACGTAACACAGATTTATAATTGTTTTTGAAATTGAAAATCAAATTCTAATATTTAATTTTTTAGAGTGACCAAGAATCATACTTGATCATTTGTATTGAAGGATTCGATGAGTATTATGAGTACTGAATATTAACAGTATTGTTTAGAGATTATTTAATTATTCTTCCAAATGCTTGTATTTGTTCACAATTTACAATCTTCAGATTTTGCTGATTTTTTTTTGAAGTTCATGCAGAATACAAATCTGTCGGGTATAAAAAGACATCAGGGTGCAAAGCACTTCTAAAGCGGTGTACAATGGCTTAAAATAATTATTTATTGGGGACCTTTTTCACCCCAAAACTCAAAGTTTGTATGTCTATTTGTAGCCTATTCTTTAGATATGTTGTTTTAGGGACAAACTCGTTCTCATTTGATGTAAATGAAAAATCATTTAGATTTTGTGAGGACAAAGCAGAAAATAAAGCAAAAGAATGTGACTAATTTTCATACGCATGGCCGGAGTGGGGCCACTTTTCAGCCCGGGAGTTTCAGGCCCAAGACCGGCCCACTTTTTCCATGGTGGAATTCCAAATTAGCACTTTTTTAAAATTGTATAAATGAAGCAACAGTTCAGCTCGTACTATTGTGTAGTTAGTATTAATACCATGGGTTAACAAATAATGTAAAGGTTAAATAATAATTCACTTAGACTTTATAAGAAGCATAAGAAGCAATTGCAACTTTTTCACACAATTCTGACGTTATATTTCGCAATTCTGACTTTATATTTCGCAATTCTGACTTTATATTTCGCAATTCTGACGTTATATTTCGCAATTCTGACTTTATATTTCGCAATTCTGACTTTATAACACGCAATTGCTACTTTATATCACACAATTCTGACTTTATATCTTGCAGTTCTGACTTTATAAGCAATTGCGACTTTATTTAACACAATTCTGACTTTATAATTTGCAATTCTGACTTTATAACAGGGGCGGCTGGCCAATAGAGGGCGCTAGGGCGCCGCCCCCCCATGAGCCAGACCACAGTTTATGAGCCACACTCATTAAATAAATAAGTAAATATATACATAAATCATACATACAAATTGTCAGTATTTGTGTGTTTGAGATATTAAATACACCCAGTATATGTGAAAAATATAATAGAAATTCAAAATATCTGCTTTTTCAACACGTCTCCTCCACCTGCGTGCACGTCGATCAGCTCTGGGGCGCTGGAGAGAGGCGCCCCAGAGAGGCGGGTCTGTGGATCAGTTTAGCCAATTGCTGATTTAAGTTTGACATGTTTGACATAAACTGTAGCCAATCAGCGAGCTCAAATCTAGTCAGCTATGGGCGCTTCTGTTTAGCGCCCAAAGCTGCGCGAGCCCGAGCCGAGGCACGCCCATCTCTATCAGACAGCGGTCTATCGGGCTGGCTAGCTGGATGCGTCATGCTAATGCCTTGTTTTGCTTTCCGTGATTACTTTTTAAAACAACAGCGATAGATCCAGCATGGACAGTTACCGGAGCGAGGGACCTGTCTGAGAAAGTAACTACTGTTTTAATTAAATTTCAAATGCAAATGGAAAGTTTGTGCAATTTGTTTTGTTTTTTTTTGTGTAAGAATGCCTCAGCCTTGTAATATGGCATTAAATAATTACTGACTTTTTGACAGAGCACTGGTATCGTGCAGTTTGTGTTAATACTAATAATTATTTGTAATATTATTATTATTCGCTTTACAAAGATATGTAAAGGCAGTGGGTCTCAAACTGGGTTTGTGGTGGTTCTCAAACCGTGAGGTGACAGAAGGTGGTGCGGGAACAAAATGCTGAATTTTGCCGTTCCTTTAATACTACCTCATCTTAAAATACGATTTAAACTGAGCATGCATTTCTCTCAGGTTAAATGCTGTAAATACATGACATCCGATCAAATTACCTCATCTTTTGCGGTCAAAACTGTCTGCATTTAAGCAGCGTGTAGTGGGCTGCTATATGACAGGTCTCGTGCAGATTGCTGCCTCGGCAAATCGCGCTATATTGCCATTCTCGACCATGTGCGTTAGCGATTGGAAATGTCACATTGATTTTATACAACAGTTCAACAAACGAAATATTAATATTAAGTGATGTTCATTTTCAACACAGTTGTCATTATTTTTACAATAAAATAATAGCTCCAAAGCCACAGCAGAACTGCAGCACACAGCAGTGTTTGAGAACGAATCTGCGACTTTGAACGAATCATTAGAGTCAATGATTCAATGATTAATTCATAAATACTACCACTTGCTTCATTTCTGAATGACTCGATGACTCACCACCTACTGGCGGTTTTAATTTAATATTTAAAAGCATCACTTCGTTTTTACCATCATTGCATATTTATCTATTTAACTTTTTTTTTAAAGCATTATTTATTTTACAAAGGTATGTGTAAAGGTAAAAATGCACTTGAAAAAATCGATTTAAGGGGGCAAATATTGTCCCTTGGTGTGACGAGTGTGGGTACGCAGAAGGACATTAAGCCTCTTGGGGTACAACTCTAAAAAGTTTGAGAACCACTGGGAGTGGGTTAAGGAATAGAACAAAATAAACATCAAACACAATACACATACCAAGGGCAGAAAGTAGGCCTAATAGCCTACTCCCATGGTTTGAATATGACACAGCCCCACCTAAGATATTTTTCACCAGCCGCCACTGCTTTATAACACGTTTTATGATTTTATATCACACAATTCTGACTCTATATCTGGCAGTTCTGACTTTATAAGCAATTGCGACTTTATATCACACAATTCTGACTTTATATTTCGCAATTGTGACTTTATAACACGTTTTATGACTTTATATCACACAATTCTGACTCTATATCTTGCAGTTCTGACTTTATAAGCAATTGCGACTTTATTTCAGGCAGTTCTGATTTTATATCTTGCAATTCTGACTTTATAAGAAGCAATTGCGACTTTATATCACGCAATTCTGACTCTATATCTCACAATTCTTTATAACACGCAATTGCAACTTTATTTCAGGCAATTCTGACTTTATATCTCACAATTCTGACTTTTTAACACGCAATTGCGACTTTATTTCAGGCAATTCTGACTTTATATAGATTCTGAGAAAAAAAGTCAGAATTGCGAGATGTAAACTCGAGATAAAAAGTCGCAATTATCTTTTAAAATGTTTTATTCTGTGGCGGAAACAAAGCTTCCATAGCCTACCTCCTGGACTTCCTCCCATCCATCCTCCCTGACGCGTACCGTTACGGCCGGCCCAGCTATCAGTAGGCGCCGGCGGACCCGCGGTAGCCTCCCTGAGAAAACGTTTTGAAAAGACGGGCTATGGACCCAACCATTTCTATAGGAGGGGAGGGGAGAACTCCCTCACATGGTACAACCCATGCTGAGTTGCGCGCTGTGGTGGCAGAATGCGGAACGTGTGTATCCTAATGTAACTAATGTGACATTGAAATGTAAAAAAAAAAAAAAAAAAAAAATCCTCGACCGGCCCAAAAGTGAAGCGGCCCACCGGGAATACTCCCGATTCTCCCGATTACCCACTCCGGGCCTGTTCATACGTCTTCATTTATTTACTAATATCATCGACTGCGATTGAGAATGCGTTGTGTGGCCTTCACCGCTAGATGGCAGCATTGCATGATTTCAGACGGCATGAACATTCTGTAGGCCTACTGTTTGCTGATTATGCATACTATATTATTATTTTTGAAAATGTATGCCAATACACTTTTTATTTTAAACATTTGTATTGCCTTAAAGTCATATTTTCTCATTTTTGTTTTATTCAGTCATTAAATTATTACTAGCCTACATTATTTATTTTTACATAGGCCTACTTTAAACATTGTAAACATTAGATTTTACTGCTCACTATACTTCTCAGAACCTTCTTATTTAAAAAAAAAAAAAAAAAAAAAAAAATATATATATATATATATATATATATATATATATATATATATATATATATATATATATATATATATATTATAGACATTTGCTACGATAAACATTATTATTAACGATATCATTATTATAGGCTTTTCACACAATATTTATTTATAAATTCCATTTAGCCTAATTAAATTTGCCTATGTCTCACACAGAACATTTTAAAATGACTGATTTGCTCTCATAATCTGTCTGGGTTCAACCTACAGGCTATAGTGGATACATGTTCGTGCCATCGGTAGCCTTACGGTACTGTAGAAACCGTCAGGATTTTAAAACGTTACCGACTTGGTCCTCCACATTGATTTTGCTCTGCACGGTGCAATACAAGACTTTAGAGCACATCGTTTTATATCATGCCAATTTATAAACTCAAGCGATTTTAAACTAAAAATAAAAGTAGCTACTCTTCACCATGTCACTTATAGCCGCCTCTCGCGAGTGTCAGACAGAATTAAAACCTGTACTGTCTACTATTGGCTGTCTGTAGGCCTATTATTAGTGAGAATCAAACAACAACAAAAAAGCTTTAATAAGGATTGATCTATATTTAACTTATACAATTATGACTATGAATTTCTGTGGTATTTTTACTTGAATAGGCCTACTACTGTTGCATGAAAAAATATACAGCATTGTTTAATTTGTATCTTTATTCTATTTGTAGCCTATATATTTATGCTACTGCTTCTAATGTTCTAATTCTTGTTTTATTTCTGACTATTGCAACAAAATAAGCTACCTCATAAAAACATACATAGTGTTTTTAAAGTAAATGTTGAGGCTACTTTTGGTGGTATCGGTATCGACTCTACTCGATTTTTGGTATCGTGGCATCACAGCTATTAATTACTGTTCAACCGTGTAATTGGATTACTCTTGTAATTCTCTCTAAAAAGTAAACTTATTACTTTCTAAATCCTATATTAACCTCGACCAGTTGAACAATACAAGGATAGACATGAAACGGCACTTTTAATTAAAATAAATAAAATAAAATTGCTTAAATTATTCTTGAACCGACCAACGTATTTAAACGAAGGTTACATTGAAAACATACATTTGATCATTAGACGTTACATTTTGATGTTAAATCCACTATTGTTTTATAAAGGCTAAGGCTAGATTGTTTTAGTCTACAGTAGGCTACCATTTAATACATTTGCATTAGAAAAAAAAAAAATCTCTTACTTTACTTTTTCAAGGGAAAAGTAATCAAATGACAGTAATTAATTACTTTAGTAATTCTTTACAACCAAAACTGCTAAGTAGGTTTATGTATATTTTTTCTTAGATCGACTGCGGTCGTTTCTCACTACTCAAGATTAGATTAATTAGATTAAATTATATGCGCGGATGGGCGTGGTCAGAAGGGGCGTGGCTAATGCTGAGAGACGCGATTGGCTGTACTAATCCTCAGCTGTTGTCCGTCATGACAGCTCGCTGAAGCTCTCTGCACTGGCAGTGAGTCCGAAGACACCCGAGACATCAATATACCGGCTCGCCATCGCTTATTCTCAACCTCATGCGGTGAAATGGTCATCTTATCTAAGGAACTACAACCAAGTAGCTCGCTCTACCTCCTCTCCGGCTGATTACTTGTCGTCATTACGCAGTCAATGTTAAGAGTGTGTGTGCTCGCGTTAGTGCGCGTCTCTTTCAGCAGAGCTCTAGAGGTGGACTCTCCGTTAGGCTGTTTACTGTGGGAACACCGAGGAGGACGCCTTAAATAAACCCTTTATCTTCATAGCTGACACACAGAAGGACACTGACACCATGTTCGAAACCAGAGGAATCCCCTTTATGTTGCTTGACATCGCGTGCCTAATACTCGGTAAGCATCATTTTGTTAAGTACGTTAATGTAGCCTACTTTTTATTTAATTAATTTGGATCGATATTGTTTTGACTGCAGTATAGCGGAGTGACAAATATAACCTGTTTATGCGTTCAGAAGTGCTGTTCAGAAAGATTTTAAAGGCATAAATATACACTAAAGGCGTATCTGGACGTGTCAGTTGTTTTAGATGTTGCCATGCACGTTTTTTAATTGCATGGTATTCAACATTGCAACAGTTTCCTACTCAATTACACAATAACCTCGTAAGACACATATAATGTGCGTCATAATGCACACGGGAGCCCTCGTCATACACTCATCTTGCGTTATCAACTTTTCCCTAATAACAGGGCGTTACCTTTATGCAGAGATTCTCTTATGCACAACAATGGCACGTGAAACTCAACTGAAAATCCTTTCAAACCGCTCTTAGCTTTTTTAAACAGCAACCCATCTAGGCCTACTCTACTGTAATAATGTATAGGCTATTATTGCATGGTAGTGTAATATATAGCCTACTACCCCTCATTCTCTCAGAGAATTTTCCATTTTCCTGAGAACAGTTCAATTTAGCAACTAGCCCCGGTCTCCCTTATATCACATAATAATGATTTTTAAATCCTTATTCAAATAATAACAACTGACTGAACACTTCATGGAAATTCATTGGTCAAAATATGTGGGAACCGTGTAATATAATTCTTAATTATTATAAGCTTAATCTATTTGGTCCCCAACAGGCTACTGAGTCTTACAGAATTTACGATGGAAGTTTTGATCTGTATTTTTTTCCCCACGCACTTGGAGATTTTTACACAAAGAACAAACAGATTGGACTTTCCACAAAGTAGCCATCTGAGTCATATGAGGGATGTTCATTCTTGTCCTTTGTACCAAGATGGAGGAATGATTTTAGTCAGCATTTTATAAGCATTATTATTAAGGATGATAAAGTATAATATCCCAACACATATGCTGGTTATTTTTCTCATTTAAAAGTAGCTTTTATGGCTGTCATAAAAGCTGTCACACTCGTGTGTCACGTGTCTTTCTTCTTTACAGGGAAGCCTTATGGGTTTTTGCATTCGCAAATGTATATTTACATATACCACTGGTATCACCTAAACTCAAACTGTGAGACTCTACACACAGAAGAGCAGATCAGAACTGATGAGTTTAAACACAGAAGACCGTCCCACTAGTGTTGGTTTCGCCCTTTTGGCATTTACAATGAGGCTTCAGTGGATCTCAGAACAATTAAGTTTTACCTCAGTTCAGCTCTTCCTTCTTTCAGGCTTGAGCAGCCAGCTTTATCTATACGTGTGCGTATGTCACATGCACTCAGCGTCAGTAACAGACCCATAGTCTTTACTGGGAGAGGAGCCTCAGGTTCTATGAATGAGGGTTTGTGTTGTTTTCCCATGATGGTTTGCAACAATAGCCCGTGGCTATAGAGGACTCAAAGTTTACATATGAGCTCTCATGTTAGACTTTAAACCGTCAGGTCGCATTAGTGCAATACGGGATAGATAAAGACATTAGCGTCAGCTAAAATTTAAGAGGCTGTAGGTGACAATAGCAATGTGTCTGGTACGGGCACTAAGAAAGGATGACAGAAAGCATTTACATTGGAAAATAAGTGTTTGAAGTGTGGCTGTGGTCAATTTAGCCCTTGGATTTGGAAGATGGATTATGAAATTAGCACCATTCAAAAATATAATACATAAATACATGTCATTGACCCCTTGTAAAACTGTCATCACTGTTGGCTTTACATATTTCACGTCAAAATAACAGATATTCCAAGAGTAGGTTTACACGACAATGATGTACTAAAAACGGAAAAGTTTTTCCTTTGCATTGTCAAAATGATCCCGTTCACACAGATCTGTGAAAACGACTAAAAACGCTGTATTATTCATGCCAGGCCAGTAGATGGCGATGTCACTTTGTAAAGAAACACTACACACCTATAGACTGAACACGTAAACGCATGATGTCCCCGTTTTCACAAATTCATGCTTTTGGAGTTTACACGGAGATAATAACGGTATCGTTTTCAATAACTGAAAGTTAGCATTTTCAGGCCACCAAAACGCTGTTGTCGTGTAAATGAACGGCCAAAACGCTTACAAAGTTTTCCGTTTCAGTTGAAAACGGTGTTGTGTAAACAAGAGCCCCTAAGTCTAGTACACCACCTGTCTTTTCTGAACAAGCTTTCTCATTATGATCCCATATCCATTATGTAATTCTTATCTCTTAGGTGGCAGCAGCCAATCATCAACACTGGAAATCAGCCCTTGCGTTTGATTGGTTGGTAGACCCTTTATGGAGTTGTTAACCCATTGTTAACCCTTCTTTACCTACAGCCGGCCTCCCGCTTGCAGCGTTTAACCTGGGTAAAATCAAACCGTATCAGCGGGGCTTTTTCTGTAATGACGAGAGCATCAGCTATCCCTTCCACTCCAGCACCGTCACCTCCACTGTGCTCTACACAGTGGGCTTCACACTTCCCATATGTAGTGTAAGTAATCCCAGAGACAGTAGCATATACACACTACATGCCCAGCGTCCTCCCTCAAAAGTCTGTAGTGCACTCGAGCTTGTTTCAAGGAATTCATCTTGAGAGTTTAATTGACTATTGCAGTCACAGGAAGTGGCCCTTCATTGTAAATGAACAAACAGTCAAATAGACACCGAATAGCAGCTGTTTCAACAAGACTCCTGACCACTGAACAGGTGCAAACTGCAATTTCAGTAGAGCTTTGTTTGGTGGATTGAAAGCAGCTGTTCAAGTCACTTTATCTGTGATCGCATCAGGCCGTCTAACATTGTGTCTACACTGGAAGAGAGAGACCACTGTCCACTGAGGTTGTCTACACTGGAAGTATCAAAGGAGGAGTCAGCTGTGGGCTCAAGCCTACACTGAAAATTCTAATTCCTTAACTTTGCATAGGTTATTTTATAATAGCAAAATAAGGTTACACTTAATACATGTGGAGAGCAAATTTCTGTGTGAACTCTTTAGGGACGCACAGTATATCAGTGTAGTATCTGTTATTGGGCAATTTTAGATGCACATTATTTGATATTGGACATTTATTAGTGCATGCACATTTCCATTATTTTTTATTTACAAAGTTAATAGTTTTTTTTTTAATCAATCAATAATTTAAATGTTAATAATTTTAATGTTCCAATTTTTATATTGCACATTATAACATTGTGCCGCCTAGATTCACATGTACTGTAGCATTCACAACAATTGTTTTTAGTTATTTTTTTTATTTTATTTAGACAAAATATTTTTGAATTTTAATATCAGGCAATTTATTGATGATCACCCATAATATAAAAATAATTATCAGCCCTAATTTACATCAAAAGCTACAATTAATTTAAGAATGATTTTTACGTATTTACAAAGAAACACTGTCTACTTGTGTTTAAAAAACGAGGACCAGTGTTACTTACCCATCATAACACTAGGCCTTATATATTAAACATGAGCAAAACTAATTTCTTTGTAAATGTGAAAAAAAAACATGATATGCATGCATACAGTTAAAAACAAAAGCTGACAGGTCAGAGACTTAACAAGCTGGCTCATTCAGAAGTTATTTACATACATAACAAATAATATTCATCTTTTGTAAATAAAATTATTCCATTTCAGACAACTGGGGAAAATAAAATACTGGTGTACGTCAAAGATAGAAACCATAAACTAAAGGTGTGACATAAAAGACACTTCCAATGTAGACTGTGTATTGTGATGGACTACTTGTGTACGGTGTAGACATCGTGTTGGGATTGATTTCGGCAGCTCTAATAGGGATACTCTGGGCATGTTGCTTGTCATCAACTTCTTAGCCAAGGATGTCCACCAAGTACAAGAAATTGCCTTTAGCTGTTTCAGATTAGCTCAGGTTTGAGGTATTTTGGGGTTTGAATTGAAACGCACCCTCCTTTAATCCACTGCTGTTTTTTTTTTTTTTTTTTTTCAAATTAGGCAGCAGTTTCTTGGGTTTACCCACCAAACCACAGAAACATCCTGAATATGTTTAGGAAGGGTCACCATTTAGTCACACAAGTCAAGTACTCATGGTCATGCTTTTATGTCAAGTTTATTGACATAAATATTTGCATCAAAACAGTTTTAACTCAAAATTCGGCAAAAAAAATCAACAAAACTCGCCCCGATTGAAGGCGTATCTGGGATATTGTGATCTGTCTGGAATGTGATAACAGTGGATAGTTAATATCTTCTGGAGCACAGATGCCACAGTTTTGCCTTTAAGACATTTCTCCAAAAGTTTCAGCAATACTTTCCTTGATTAACCCCAAATGACATCACCCTCATGATTGAGAAAACCTCAAACTTCCCATAGTGCAAGATTTGGGTTTGACCTCTACGTAAGCGGCCCTCAGCTTCCACTCGCCTGCCAAGTCGGTTCAGGCTGCATGAAAATGATGATCTAAACGAGCGATCCGTCCGCCGTGAATGTTACACCGATGCTCCCAATGACTCTGAAATCCTATACGTTCAGACAGCACATTACAGACCATGACAATGCAGCTTTCACCGAAGATAGCAAGAAGATACGGTGTAATGTTAGGAGGCTTCAGGTAACCTGCTCTGATCCACATGGCAGATTGAGCGGTTCATGGACGTTCACACGCACACAAATGTCTCAGCAGACCATATTCACTGCATGTTGGGTAAATGTCTTAATCTCTACCACATGCTTTGCTGCCACGCTTGAGTAACCTTCATGTCCCCAACAGGCTTGTAAAGTTTCTGCCGGTCTTACCACGGTCGCCCTCTCTGCGCTTTTCTGATGTTTATGTTGCCACTTTAATGTTTAACTGTGGTGGAGCAGCATTTAAAAGCTCTTTTATAACATGATGGTGTGAAAAACCACAGGAAAGGCATATTTAGGGACTAAAGCCTTGTTCACACTTGGAAAATTATAAAGCGACCCAGTGTTCAGCATTCATCGTCAGTGTTAAGGGAATGTGGCGACTACCAGTGGTAGAAAGTGAAGCTCACATGATCTGTCTCCTGGGATATACTGTAGTCATGACTTGATAAGACAGAACTTAATTTTACTGTAAGTGTTTATGGTGTTCAATATGATTGACTCTGCCCACATACAGTGATATAATAAAATGATGCATGGAAAACCATGTCAGCAACCTCAAGCAATAAAATTGCTGTCAGTTGTGAACAGGGCTTGAGAGAGAGAGAAAGATTTCACACCATCTGTTGATCAGAATGTCCTGACATACAAATACTCAATGTTTTGACAAGATCTACCCATCACCATAGCGTGCTGTTGAATAATTTGAGCTATTTTTGGCACATTCCACTTCCCCTGTTGACCTCAAAACCAACGGAGAAAGAAAACAAAGCAATAAAACGCATTTTAACAAGAATAGCCTGCATTATGCAAAGACAAAGTGTAACTTTTAGCTAAATTCAGCCGGGGCTGCCACACCACACCACGCCATTTTCTAACCCTTTGTTCATTATGTGTTCAAGAAGAAAATCTAATGTCTGTCTAACCCACAGCTTTCCTTTCTGTACGAGCACCTCCCTGAGGAGAACGCCATTTGCTTGAATTGGGGAGAATAGGGTACGAAGCACACTTTTAACCTTTGTTTTTTTTTCTCTCTCAATGCTTCTTTTTTTGCTAGTTGGACTCCCATTCGCAATACTCAATATACAACACAAAACATTCAAACGAGGATTTTTCTGTAACGATGACTCTATCAAGTACCCATATAAAGAAGACACCATTTCCTATCAGTTAGTAGGAGGAGTAATGATTCCTATCACTGTGATTTCTGTAAGTGCCCGTCTGTTTGTTACTTACAGCTCACCCCTCTCTCCTCTCATTGTGCCTCTAATTTTGTGTGCTTCTCTGGTCAGTACGACTGTTCTCATGCCAGCTTAAGAAACAGAACTTTAAGATCTAACCACAGTACAAAGGACACGCAGTCCTGTAGATAGAGGCTTAAAGGGATCGTTCAATCACATATGAACGTTCTGTCATCGTTTAGTCACCCTGTTCCAAACCTGTATAATGTACTTTTTTCTGTTGAACTCAAAATGAGATGCTTTGAAGCGATTTCATTCTGTCCAATCAAAGCATACAGTGACCAGAAGCTGTCAAGGTCCAAAGAAAAGTGTCAAAAGTGCTACATCTGGCTCATGTGCTGTATTCCAAGTCATCTGAAGTCATACAGTAGCTTTGTGTGAGGAACAGAACCGAAATTTAATTTATTCACTGAATTCTTTATTACTTGTTACGAGGCGTTGTGACTTCAAACTTGCAACAAATGTGTGACATTAATAACTGCGCACATTGAAATCTTGGAATATCTGTTTACACCTGGTATTAAGATGCGTTTGGGTTGATCTGATCATTAGTAGAAGAGGAAGACACATAGCTGTTTACATCCATCTCTTTTGTCCACTTTCAACCACATCTGTCCTGTTTTTTTCGAGGGGAGGGTATAAAATAAGTTAGCAAAATTTACATATGAACACGTCCGGAGACGACGAAAAAACATACGGAGAGCAGCAGCTTTCATTTCTGCTCTGACAGCCGCAAGACCAGCTAAACGCTGCGAGTGTGTGTTAGAAATCAGGAATGGTGAGAGAACATTGTGCTTGGTATGTTTTTTGTCTTCAAACCAAACTTGGGTCTTCAGCTGACAAAGTTTAAATCCCGTCTGGCTAGCGCGCTTCCCATAATGTTTTCGCGTTCGGTCAGTAGGCGGAGAGAAGATGGTCTTTTGTGGCTGTTCGAACGCATTCGACCTCATGAGCATTCACATTATGAAAGCAATCCGATCTGATGTGTTTTCGACTACCTCTGGAAGTGGTCAAAAGTGGCCAAGCTCAAAACGTTTTTGACCAAGATTACACTTGTATTTAGAGTCGTCTACTTCTGATCAGATCGACCAAAACGCATCTTAATACCAGGTGTCTTAATAACAGGGCCTTGGAGTCACATGGACTGCTTTTATGGTTCTTTTTGAGTCCTGACAGTTTCTGTGTTCTTTCAGTGTTTGGAAAAGATGAGCATTCTTGTCAATTTCTCCAATTGTCCCTTGAAAGAAAGGTACTCAAATGTGTTGAAATTATTTTTGGGTGAACTAACATTTGCAATTGAAGCCATATTTGACTTTAAAGTACTTAAGTGGAAACAATGTTTTCTGGTCTTCCACCCACATATATTCTCTCTTATACCACAGACAGTCTTGTGGTGAGACGTTTAGACTAGAGTTGGAGACACTCTCTGTGGTTACATCTTATAGCTGTTTCTTTAATGCAGGCTTTTTATCTTGTGTGATACCATCTACAATTTCAACATTGTCCTTTTAAGGGTATTAGAAAAACATGTTTAAACTGAGCTTACCTATTATGGTTAACATTATATACATACTTATACACACATTCACATCTGTATAACCTCACAGTCACCCATGTGAGCTCAAAGCACATGTCCCTCTGCCATAATGTTTTTAAAAAACGTTTGATTTAGGTTACTGCTAATGTATATTTTGAAAATGTAGAGTTCTATGTATTTTAACCTGCATATTTTAGTAAAGTAAGGGTAAAAAGAAAGCACAACAAATTGTATCATCTTAATATGCATTATATATATATATATATATATATATATATATATATATATATATATATATATATATATATATATATATATATATATATATATATATATATATATATATATATAATAAAACTCCTCAAAACTACAGGGACAAATGCTTCTTTTTTTTTGCCGTTTAGAGAAACTAAAACTGTATTACCGTCACTAGACCGAGGTCAGTGTAGACACTAGGGCTGCACAATATATCGAAATTATCGAAATATCACAAATGTATATATCGCGATATGCATATATGCGCGATATGCTCTTGGCTGACTTTAGTAGCTTTAATAAGAATCAGTATATATTTAATTCTTACAGTGAAAACTAAGCAGTGTTTATTTTTACATTTGATTATTCAGTTTCTGTTGTTAAATAAACACTTCTTATGCTACAGTAAAACACTGCTGGTCACTGTCAGGAGTTGTAGGGATGTTTTCTTGTCACAAAAATAATGTGAAACACGTATGTAGGTTTTATAATTTTAAATATATTTTAAAGATAATTTAAGTTTATTTTACACACTTTAAGCATTATCGTATCGCATATCGAATATCGCATTATTTAATGAGTTATCTGCATTTTTCTTCAATATCGTGCAGCCCTAGTAGACACCATATAACGAGAGAGACGGAAGTACAGTCCATTCAGTAAGTTGTACTGGTGTGTACTTCATTCTTGATTGTTCAGTTGATTAGATTCGAACTAGATTTATCTGGTTGTACTGTTGTCCCATCCCTCACAGCCTTGTTAACGTCAAATTAAATATGGTGTCTACTCTGATCGAGGCCAACAGGGATAACCTCTAAAGGAGGCAATGCAAACATGGGTAACTGTGATGTTAGGGACATTTTAGGGAAATTCCTGTGATAGCTGCATTGTCAAGTGCTTCTACTGTTCGATCTTGTCTTCTATTCTTGTACGTGTGGACATCCTTGTGAGAAACAATCCTCAAATATCCTCATATTACAAATCTGTAACTGGTTGTAACAAAATTATTGACTTCACCAGAACAAAGAAAAGTAATGCTTCATTGCTTCCTCTCCCATCACAGATGATCATAGGGGAGTGCCTTTCAGTCTATCTAAACTGCATCAAATCAAAGTCTTTCTGCAACAGTTATGTGGCCTGTATCTATAAGGCCATTGGCACCTTTGTGTTTGGTGCCGCCATGAGCCAATCACTCACTGACATTGCCAAGTATTCAATTGGCCGACTGCGGCCACACTTCCTGGATGTGTGCAAACCGGACTGGTCACAGATCAACTGCACAGGAGGGGCTTACATTGTGGACTACATCTGTACTGGGGACGCAACCAAGGTCAATGAGGGAAGGTAGGTAACACTTCCTTTAGGTTCACTAGTTCACCATTCTTCACAGGGCTTGCCAGTCTTGCTCTTGGAGGGCCACTTTCCTGCAGAGTTTAGCTCTGACCTGCTCTAACATTTCTCCCTGGGCTGCGTTTCCCAAAAGCATCGTAAGCCTAAGTTGATCGTAGAGACCATTTGTGGTAATTGTTCTGCGATCAACTTACGCTTACGATGCTTTTGGGAAACGCAGGCCTGGAAGTTTCCAATGAACCTAGACCTTGATCAAAGACCTTGATTTGTTGGTCAGTGATTAGTTGGGTCAGGTACATTTGGGGGGTTGGAGAGAAACTTTGCAGGGAGAAGACACTCCAGAAGTGTGATTGGACACCCCTCCCTTAATTCATAAATTAATTAATCTGATACATTTATATAGCGCTTTTCTCTGCACTCAAAGTACTTTACATATGGAAGGGGGAATCTCCTCAACCACCACCAATGTGCAGCATCCACCTGAATGATGCGACGGCAGCCATGTTGAGCCAGAACGCCTACCACACAACAGCTTTTCAGTGGAGTGATGAAGCTAATCAGTATACAGTATGATTAGGAGACCATGATGATGGACAGAGGCCAATGGACAAATTTTGCCTGGATTGCCTGGTTACACCCCTACTTTTTTGCGAAGGACATCCTGGAATCTTTAATGACCACAAAGAGTCAGGAACTCGGTTTAATGTCTCATCAGAAGGACGAGACACACTACTGCAGGGTTGTCCAATATTTCTCCTGGAGGGCCAACTTCTAGCAGAGTTTAGCACTATCCCTAATTAACCACATCTGAACCAGCTAAACCAAGTTCTTGAGGATCACTAGAAACATCTAGGCTGGTGTGATGGCGCTAAACTCTGCAGGCCCTTCAGGAGCAGAATTGGACACCCCTGGACTATTGCGTATCCTGCTCTGGATTTGAGAGTTGTTGTAAGAAAGGGAAGTTTGTCCTTGAGGTGGAAGTAGGAATCCTTCAAATTTGTTCTTTAATCTGGTTCCATCCTGGAAACTTCCTAACCAGTCTAGCCTGCATCTGCATACATTATTAGACAAGCCTGTCCCTTAAAATGACTTGGCGTCAGAACATTTTTGGACAGATGGATTCTACATGGAATTAGGCATAGTTGTAAAGATTTACAGGAAAGTGTCTTATTAGCAGAACCAGTTCAGTTGTGTTCTCAAGTGTGCCATGAGTTCTTTGTATCTGGCATTGAGAAGAAACTCCCTCATTAACATTGAAATGAAGGGCTTCTTCTGAAACGTTTATTGTGAACCCTTTGGGTCAGTTGACCACCCAGGCTCTTGGTGGAAATCTGTGGTTCACACACTGTAGTGGTCTCTAATCCTGTGGTAAACCATTTCAGAGCATGCAGGGTTTCTTTTTGGGTTCTTGGGACAGACTCAAGGCCAGCAGAATCCCAGGACCTCTCAGAATGCTCTCATTTAACATAGGTGTGGTTCCCATCTCTCTCACCTCTTTAGTGGTTGTCTAGTGTTTGCCTAGGAGACGATGCCATTTATAGAACAAATAACGAGCAGTATGGGTCTGAGCCCAGAATAACCCGGATCACCTTTCACACGGGAGTGTTCTCCTCTGGAAAAAGGGATCTTCTCACTAGGCAAGCAAGTATATTTGCTTGTAAAAGGAGTGAGAGAGTCCTCTAGGTCAAGTAAAACAGTTCAAATATCTGAAGCATGTCTTCATTTCTATGAGTCTGTTGCCCTTTAGTGCAGTTTTGTCCTCATGCAGATCAGTCACATTCAGTCTGCAATGCTTTATTGTAGCTTCTCCGCCTCACAGATAATTCACTTTAGCTCTACTTTGTCTCATGACTGGATCTGTAATTCAATCAGCAGGAATATTGAAGATCTGGCCTCATCATGTTCGCAGTGGTTGACTATGGCAGTCAGTTCTGTGCTGCTTGTATTTTTCCAGATTTATTTGCCGTCATTCACTAGGCGGATACTCCTAGTCGACAAGTGGTCTAACCTTAAGTAAACAGGAACACACAAAAGCCTGCCGGAAAGCCAGACCACCCTCCCTCTCTGACGCTTTCCGTACTTCCTCTGCCCCGACCCCACCGGTCAACACACGTCTCCCCCAAGCATGCCTTTATCACCCGGAAAAGGGTGTGTGTGTGTGTGTGTGTGTGCTTACTTTTTGTAAAAGGACTGTTTTATGGGACCAAATGGGACAATGTAAATCTTCACCCAGCCTGGGGTTCAGTGTTAAGATTCCTTTTGTCAAAGTAATTGTTATTTTGTTTTTACAGAGTTGCAAAACAAATGTCAGCTTCGACTTAAAGGCTTCATGCTGTTGCACAAGCACATGTTTACATGTATTAAGTAGTTAACAGGCCTTCTGCGTTACCCACATTGATTATTTTTTGTTTTGCAGACTCTCGTTCTACTCGGGTCACTCCTCTTTCTCCATGTACTGCATGTTGTTCCTGGCAGTAAGTGTATTTTCATTATTCTCATTTTATATCCCATACAATGAAAGTCAATAGGGCCCAATGGTATTTTGGACCCCACTGACTTTCATTTAATGAACAAACAGTTTAATTATTCTTCAGAACATCTGTTATGATAAATATAAAAAGGAGTGCAGGTTTGAAACAACAAGAGGATGAGTAAATGATGATGGAATAATAATTTTTGTGTGGACTATCCATTTAAATTAAACTTTGTTCTCAATTCTATAGAGTATTCTTGCACTGTATGCAGTACTGATGTCCTTGATTAATCAGTTAACATTTAAACCACAATGTTACATAACCGAATAACAACCCAGAACCAAACTGGTCCAGTGAATAGTGACCAGGAAATGGGATAAATGTATGTAGATTTGTTTTACAACATAGATTTTTCCATTGGAAAATCCCCATTATGTCACAGTGCAGTGTATTGATTCAGTAAAGCAATCTTTAAGGATTATTATGTCATTCTGCTTAACTTCTCCATTACAGCCTAGTTAGCAAACGCAACCTACTATAATCTTATCAAGGGAGTACAAGCTTTAAAGACATGCAGCCAAAGTTCACAGCACATCTGACCCGGGGTCAATGTTCAGCACCACTCAGAAAGATAACATTGTACTATTTTTTGCGTTAAAATGACCCCTCGATAAGGAAATGAACTGCCTAACCACGTTCAAATTTAGATTACAAGCATTAACCACATAAATCTAAACCAGAAACGATTCTTGAGCTTGTGTACACTTTTTAAAGGAGGTATTTTTAGAGATCTCCAAAGATTTCTGGGAATCTTTGCCCAGCGTGGGGGATTTCGTCCCATCAACTTGTCAAAGTAATCCTTAGTTTGTGTTAAGAGTTGCTAAACAAATGTCAGCTTTGATTTTAGGTTTTCAAAACAGTTGCACAAGCACGTCTACATGTAGTGGTAGTTAAACAGCCCGTGTTTTGCCCACATTGACTCCTTGTTGCAAACTATCGTTCTACTCGGATCACTCCATCAAACCTCTAAATGAGTAATGAATTTGACAACAAGACCTGTAATGTGATCGCATGATGATTAAAATTTAAGGATAATCTACATTTCTTGGAAGCTCAGCATAGTCAACTAAAATTACTTGACTTGGTTCCTGTTAAAGGAAGTATTTACTTTGTTGATGGAGCGGATGAATGTGGCAGCTTTGATGTGTCATGCCAGCATTTTGGGTACACTTCCCTTGAGCATTAGATAAGAAAAATTAGCCACTTCATAAACAGGAAAAAATTTGTTGCATGGTATCTGTAATAACAAACAATACACACACACACAACACTTGCTGAAATAAACATGAGAATGTTAATGAGATCATCAAATCACATGTGCTGTGAGTTTAGCAGGCATCATATTTGAAACTGCTCTCATATTCTATTGAGCTTGAACAGCCTTTCTTTCTCAAAGCTTTATCTTCAAGCAAGAATGCAAGCTGACTGGGCACGGCTCCTTCGACCCACGCTCCAGTTCTTCCTGATCGCCGCCTCCATCTATACAGGACTGTCCCGTGTGTCAGACTACAAACACCACTGGAGTGATGTGCTCACAGGCCTCATACAAGGAGCCATCGTGGCTTTACTAGTGGTGAGTGATTAACCGCAAATTGACCAAAGTACACCCAAAAATTAAGTCACTTGTCCTCACATTTATGACTGTGTAATCTCCGTGTAACAGAATCAGTATTATTTTAATTGATTTTATTATTTTTATTATTATTTTATTTTTGCATTAGCTTACATTTTTATTGTAGGTTCATGTACAGTACATACAACTATGTTGTCAAAACGATACCCATTCACACAGTTCCGCAAAAACGATTAAAAAACTATTATTCATGCCAGGCCAGTAGGTGGCGATGTAACTTTGTAAAGAAACACTACGCACCTATAGACTGAACATATAATACGCATGTGCATGACGTCACCATTTTCACAAATTCAAGTTGTAGTAGTTTACACAGAGAATAACAGTATCGTTTTCATAAACTTGCACTTTGAAACAGGTTTTCAAAAGATTGCATTTTTAGGCCCCCAAAGCGCTGTTGTCGTGCAAATGAACGGCCAAAACACTTACAAAAAGTATTTTTTACTTTGTTTCTGTACTTAAGTTAATTTTTCAGGTATCTGTATTTTGGAAAGATTTGAATTCACTACATTCCAAAGTATTATATCATACTTTTTACTCCACTACATTTTATAAAAACATGTTCCTCGTTAGTCTGAACCGAAGAATTCGTCACCCGCTCCGAGACGTGAACGAGCGCGATTCTTTTCACGAGTTCGCATCGGTTCTCGAGTCAACAACTCACTGAATCAAGTGATCTGGTCAGAGCGGAGACCCTTGGAGCTTGAGTGCACGTGACTAACAGCAAGAAAAGTTACAAATGCCGAATTTTAGGATTTATTGTTGTTAATAAAATCATATTTAGAACTGTTTCTGACCTAAACCTACTGTAAAGGGGTGAGCTTGTTTAAGCATGCTTTAGGTTCTAAAAACTTTGCAAATTAATGCCCATTTATCTCCACTGCTGTTATTTTTCAAATGCTATAAAACTAGTATGTTTGCACAGAGTTCCTCTTGAAACAAACACATTTTGACCTGTAACCTATTTAAGCTAGTACATTTACTCCCTATTTGCAAAATAAATAAAAAGTTCTTGATTTTTAATGTACCATGTAAAATGAACAAGATTTTATTAGTGCATCTGTACATTAACTCAAGTACTTGATTTGTGTACTTCGTCCTCCACTGCTCAAAACAAGGTCAAAATCTGCAGCCCAGGTCCTCAATGCAACCGTGTTTGTGTTCCACAGGAAATAGATAAATATGGGTTTGAGTGACACAAGTGTTATTTTCTTAAAACAGGACATTGATATTTCAGGCTCCGCCACTGTCACTAAATTACATCACCTCCTCTCACACCCCTACAGGTTTTCTGTGTGTCGGATTTCTTCAAAAAGAAAGTCGAACCTCAGAAAGAGGCCGAGATCCCACACACCACCTTACAAGAGACGCCGACGAATGGAAATCATTACGAGAACCCAAGCTAAGCTCTGACGAACCGAAGGGGTTTCAGACCCACTATGAGGGCAGACCACTAGAGTGGAAACCTGTGAATGTAGCCTTGCTTTTCAATGTTCTCCAGATACCCCTTTCTGGGGGTCCGTTTATGGACGCTGTCCCACGTTGCCTTGGCTGGACTGCTTCTGCTGCTACCACAGCTTCCTGTGTATCTCCAAAAACTAATATAAGTGTACCTCTATTATGCCACAAAAGAAAAACTTTTTTATCTGTATGAAAAAAAGAATCACTATACAGACTTTTTTTTATTAAAATTGTTAAAACTATGTACAATATATTGCGCTTTTATGATGAAAACAAGAACCCATTATGCTCGTTGATGAACACAAATAAAACAATTATGTTCCGTGTACATTCTATCCTTCTGTGTTTTGATGCAAAATGAACAATGACTTTAAAAAAAAAAGGAACTAGGAAAAGCGAGCGGTCAAAAAAAAAAAAAAAACACCACAGGATTCACAGGTAAAGACTGGCAGCAACACGATATCCCTCTTAATCTTCGTTATACCTGTGAAAAAACAAGAAAAAAAAATGAATGTGCATTAGGTGTGTTTGGTTTTGTTTAATTTATGAAGCCAATGTAAACTTTAGCCTTACATATTATATTGTATATTACAATGCTATCATATTTTGTGCAGGCAATTAGCTTACTAGAATATCCCGAAAATATCACTGCTATATAACTATTATATCAAGTTATACAAGTTAAATTGTGTTATTCCATCATATTTCTCACTGACACTCGCAGTCCTCCCGTGTCTACCGCGCGCCCGCACCAGACACGTAAATATTATTCCACCTGTTACATCAAATATTAGCGTGTCACCCACGGGTACCGTCAACATAAGCCCGCGTGCAGGACTCAAGATAACCCTTATCTGAGTCCTGCACGCGGGCTTATGTTGACGGTGGGCGAACTGTCATATTTGCATATCTTTTATAGAGGGTCCCACAATGCATTGCAGCAGACTGGTGGACGACTACAAATATACTTTATTCTATATTGAAAAGTATTGATAATGCAATCCAATTAAAAATGGTCAGCTATTTACTTGACATTTGTCTGTGCTGTATTATTTAGACTTGTTAAAATTATTGGCAAGTAGCTTAATGACATACTAACATTCAAATGTATTGGAATTGATTTTGACCTACATATTTGCTAGCAAATCAAATACTAAATTAGCTTAGCAGCATGCTAACATCCAACTAGATTGGAATTGATTTTGACATTTGCTAGCTTATCGAATAGTGTAATTGGATTTAGCAACATGCTTAAAACAGTGTATTGGAATAAATTTGAGCCACATTTTTATGCTTAACACATTATTAGCTTAGCAATATGCTAACAAGTCTCGCACTTCTACCTACATGTGAAGATCATTTGCGCAGGGCGTGTAGTGTAATTACATGAACAATGATGCTCATGGCTACACAAGTGGAGTTTAACGTGTCGTTGCATTAGGAAAAGTGTCAGATGGCAATTCATAATGACAAACTTGAGCTCTTCTATGGTTTTCCCTTTCATGCTAACTAGTTGAAGTGGACATGTTCATAGCTAGTTAACTAAACACTTCTGGTTTAATGGAACAGAAGGGAAGGAAAATCTTGTGCCCCCTTGAGTATGGAGGTCTGTTACAGCCATATGAATGCAAAAAGATATTTTGAATTGCATAAATTACTTCTTTCAGCGCTATAGATTTCAAGGAAAAAAATAAAGTCTTTGTTGTAAACAGTTAAAGCACTTGATCTTGGATTGTGGCTTTATAGTTAACGTTATCTTATATCTCAAGCCCACAGGTTCACAGAATGTGATCAATAATTCAATCTTTCCAAGATGCTTCACCAGTCAAGTGCTTAAAGCTGCCCACAATAAACTGGATACTCTTCACATGGCTCTATTTAGCTGAATGAGTCACACCACGAGTCTACAGCATGTCCTACCCGTTGCAAACTTGTTCTCCAGCTCCGTGTTTCCAATGGCCTTGGCCGCCTGGCACATCTGCCTCATGAGCTCCTCCAATCTGCGCATACAGCGGATTAATACTGCCTGAGAGAGAGAGAGAGAGAGAGAGAGAGAGAGAGAGAGAGAGAGAGAGAGAGAGAGAGAGAGAGAGAGAGAGAGAGAGAGAGAGAGAGAGAGAGAGAGAGAGAGAGAGAGAGAGAGAGAGAGAGAGAGAGAGAGAGAGAGAGAGAGAGAGAGAGAGAGAGAGAGAGAGAGAGAGAGAGAGAGAGAGAGAAGAGAGAGAGAGAGAGAGAGAGAGAGAGTAAGTCCTCTCTGTGCTCACTACATACCAATCACATATGGTCATTTTCAGTGCTTGTAACCCATAGTTCCAATGTCCAGTTGCATTAGAAATGTTTATCTCTAAGAAACCTTTCTTGGCACAAGGGGCTTTACTGGCATGATGTTCCAAGATCTCCAATGAGACCAATCCAGTACGAGGTGAAAGGGGGATGGAGAGAAAGTAAATAGGGGAACTTCTAAATTTTTCATATAACATCTCTCCCTGACCACAATTTATCACTACAAGTGCTTTGCTGTTTGCTAATGCACACGAACACAGCCAAAATCTCACTCAGGGGCTGGAGCACGGACACATGGGGATTTTGATTTATTTTTTGACAGAAAGACATGAGATCCGCGTTTCAAGGCTCGCGTCATGCTGTGGACACGGCCAAATCTCTGGACAAGACATGCTGAAGAGACGTCTTAAACCCTTTCATTTCCCAACATGTCTCATGCGGCACTTAAGTCTGGACCAACAACAACATCGCCGATTCCCACTTTTCTCACAACCTAATTACATTTGTTCATTTCTGGGAAACAGATGATATGAAAATAGTCTTTTTATAGTAGAACTCAAAACAAGCCATTGTCGGGAAATAGAGCTGGCCAATATAGGTAAAAAAATTATATATTTTTTACCCAAATATCAATAGTTGTGTTAGTGCATTAAAAAGTGTAATTTCTCCAAATATGGAGAGCCATAATATAGAGCAAACAGCGACTATAATACTGATTCAAAAAAAAAAAAGTAAAAAAAAAAAGGTAATATACAAATATAACAAAAAAGTATAACAAATGAAATATCATTCTATGTACCAATATAACTAATATTTAATAAATTAAATTCAACTGTGTATATTTTAAATATATTTTCTATAAATATATTTTACACAACACCTTATATGGACTTAAGTGAACATTAAAATGATTCACTGATACTGATAGCCTAAGACACAACACTGGCCAAAGGAAAAGAGCCTTACAATCACAGCAATGTTTAACATATGCTTTAATTCGCAAATATGCGAAAGCTCGACAAGCAGAAATGCAGTATTTTTGTGACGGCTGACTGTTGTTCTGAGGGAGCTAGTACCTTCAAACACATCTGTCATTTTGCATATCTGAGCGAACGAGGAGCCGTTGGCCCAGGTGTAGACCACATCCATCAGGTGCGGGCGGAACTGGTTCAGGTAAGTGTCCTCGTTCACGTCCAGCTTGGCCTCTGCGGACACCTTAGCAATTCGCTTGGCACATTCCTACAACCACAGCAGCAGAACACACACATTCAAGACAATATAGGACAATTCCCACCGCAGCCAATTTGGCTTCAGAAGCTTGGAATATTATATAAAAATGTGGATTTAGATTTATCGGCCAATATATCGGGTATCTGCTTTTAAATATAATTAAATATCGGCCAAAATGTTCATATCGGTGCATCCCTATTTTTAAGAGTGCCATGTCTTAATTTTATACTATACAGCAAATGTAGTCGTGAAATGAGGCCATCAAACTGACCTACATGTACCACACAGAAACTCTTCACACACTGTAAAAACTGTTCAAAACTGAGTCTATGGAAGATCAGACTGACCTATCTGCATAATCCGTGAATGCAAACAGAGGAGGGAGTTTAAGAGTTATTTGGTAAATAGTGTGTGTGTGATAGTGAGCTTGTAATGTGAAGAATTTCAGGGTGGTTGAACAAGTCCTCCCCCTCGAACACACTACCTGCATCTGTCGCAGGGGTCCCGCCAGCTGCTCTGTCAGTTTGGGCATCTCATTAGCCTGTGGACGGGAATAAAGGAACACTGTCAGAACAAATATACCACAGTGCACAGTGACAGTGTCTAAATGATGCATAATAGGAATGTGATCTGCCAGGCTTCATGGGAGAGGCTTTCATTTTAGTTTTGAACAATGGATGACATCAAATATGTTTAAAATGGATTGACTTCTTAAAAGCAACAGGTAAAAAGCAACAGGTAAACTCTCCATCATGTGACAAAACCCCTTAAATTTAAAGGCTCAAAAAATGTCAATTACATGTTTGTGTGTTACACCAAAAGACTTAATTTGGCAGGAAAATGTTCTTAAATATTAAGCAGTACAGCAGTAATGTAATATTTTTTCTAAGAAACAATAATTGATTATGCTATATTATACATCTACTACTATTTCCTCCTTTTATTTAGGATTTCAGGACAGCTCAACCACATTTTGGTAAATTTTTTTAGACTTAAAACTTAACTTAATTCAAGTCACTATGTATGAATTGCATTTCTTAAACATTTGAATCAATTAATAGATTAGGCTAGGGTGGGCGATATGACCAAAATCTTGTATCACAACGCAAGTCATTTTATTTAACACGATCACAATATAGTTATTTTTTGCTTTAAATAAGGTTTTAGGATATACATTTTTTTTTCCATACCATTGAAAATTCATAAATCTCAATCACCAGGATTCACTCGACACTTTCACCCAGTTCCATGGTAAAATAAAACGTTTAAACTTCTCTCTCTGCTGTGGGATGCTTTTCCTTTCTATCCCAGTCTTTCCCACCAGTGTATGGCAGGTGACAAGGCTCAAATTGACAGATGACTACCAAGAATAAGCAGCTGTCCCATGACCAACACGCTTCACGAACCAACATGCACAACACACGGCACAACGGGATCAGACATGATACTGGGTGAACAAATGGCGTGTTTGGGGTGGGAATATCTGTCTGTGTGTGATTTTCTGTTTTTGCTACTGTACCTTTAAAGCCCAAAGCAAATACAGCCGAACAGTCTTTCAGTAGTTTGTTTAATCTCTCCCGAAAAAAAAAAAAAAAAAAAAAAAAAAAAAAAATTATATATATATATATATATATATATATATATATTCTTTTTTTTTTTTTTTTTACTGTGAAACTACGTCCATGGCTAATTTGCAGTGTACACGGCATAATTTTCGGCATCAGCATGTATCCTGTTTTTTTTTTTTTTTTTTTAATTCTGGCTGCATGTATGGAATTTGAAAACTTCCAAATTAACAAAACTTTTCTTACAAATTGACCTACAATACAGTATCAAATCAAATATATGATACAATTTTTATGAGCTAATTTCCATATAGTGCAATCATTCAATGAAGGAGGCATGCTCTTCACAAGTCTCAAATAGAAGCTGGGCCTTTGAATAGCCTCATTCCCTGCATTCATGACCGTTTCAATACAAACACAACTGGTTATTTGGGCCCATAACTGTCATAACCCATTGACTTCTCTCATATTACATCCTCACCACATCTCAGCATGTGCATGACGACATTTTGGCCTTACGTTTTCCTGGAAGACGAAGCAGCTGAGGAGCGCGGTGGCCTGCTCCGCCGTCAGGTCGTTGAACAGCCCGTTAAACACCATCTCTGTCAGCAGCAGCTCATCTGCACTGTAAACACAGGAAATACACAAGACGCTTTACACACAAACCTGAGTATTCAACACAAGGGCTGTTAGGGTGAAAAACTGGAGTTTTGTTTGCTTTTAGACGCATGTCTGTTAGCTATAACTGTTTAGAACAAGGACTAGAATTGTGAACTAGAATGATTTTTTCTTACCTGCTGATCTCACAGGCCACGCGACCTTTCACCTCGATGACATCAGAAGAAGTGGCGAACCCCAGGCGCCGCAACACGCGCTTTCTGCACTTCAGCTCATCCATCTGCAGCACAGTGCGAGCTCTCTTCAGCTCACGCTTCGCCGCTTTAATGTCCCCTGCAATCTGATACACACAAGCACAGTGAGAAAACACACATATTACTGCTTTAAATGTGGTTTACCACATCAACAACTACATGTTCCTGGAACAAACGTACATTAAGACGCATGTTCCAGAGAGAAACAACAAAATAGTAGAGCTACTCATAACACACCTGTCACACGCTCTTGCGTACAAAATACACCATTAGAGCTTTCCACAAACAAACGGCATCTGTAAACACGCACATGAGTTTTTTTACTTCGCACTCAGTTAAAACGTTTGGCATCAACAAACTTGACGGCAGAGGCGCCACATAGAAAACAAGGCGGTATCTGAAGTGTAATGATTTAACGCATAGACTTCACACTCACAACACACTGAATAAACAAAACTAGTGGAGACAGCGCCACCATCTAAGTGCATAAAACATGGGCAAACATTTGTCTAACTTAAGTCATGGTTCTTTGCTCCACATGATGCAGAACATTTTTCTTCAAGATCAGCCAACGCATGTGAAGTTACTACTCTAGAACACACTTTATTTTTGCTGTACGACAAACACCCAAACGGAACTGCTGTTCATGGAGAAGAGGGCGGCAAACAGGAAGTGGGTAGCACGTTCTTTTTTATATTTTCAGTTTTCATTTACATCATTTTATTTAAAAGTTTAAGTAATTTTGTTATGTGCTTTTATCCTTTTTATTAGTTAGGCTTCTTTAATATTTCTATTTAGCTTTATTTTTATCGCTGGTTTATTATTTAGCTTTGTGTTTATTTCAGTTTTAGAACTTAGTTGCCAAGGCAACATTTCTTTTCTTTCTTTTTTTTTAGTTTTGCATCTAGTATTTATTTTTATATTTTATTTATTTATATTATTGATTACTGAAAATGATCTTTAATAGTTTATTTTTATTTAAGACATTGATAATGCCCTGAACTGAAAATATCAAAAAACACTTGATTGCAGCATTACCTACGGATCAAAAGTCATAAATTATGGTTCATGTACTCATAGTCTTTGAACTTAAAATCCTATCAACATCAGAGTGCTATACATTTCAGCACTGACCTGTAGTGACAGAGGACAATATTAAACACTTAGCTACCATTCACTAAAAGAGGAAACCCAAATCAGTCCAGATAGCTAATATCAGCTGAGACAGTAAGGTTAAATGGTGTTGGCCTTCTAAGGCACAATTGATTCACCCCTTACTAGACTCTGCCCTAATGCCATTACCCTCTTTACAGCTTATCTGAGATCTTTCTAAAGTGATTCAGGCTCAGACTGAAAACAGGACACTGAGAAGAGCCAAACTGTTCTCAAGCAAAAAGGGCAAGAATTTCTCACTCCCCCAGAAACCACATCCAACAATCAACACATGCTTTAGAATTTAATAACCACACTCACTGTATGGTGTATTGCTGATGCTAATGTGTGGTCTGAGTAGTCTACAACTAGGACATGAGGTCAATGAACCTCACAATGAGGGCATCTGCACCTCACGATAAACCAGAAAATGTGTCAATAACCTGAAAGAGAGTGAAGGTCATTCAAATCACCCAAAAAATAAGATACATTGAATATTTTATAATAGACTTAAAAAGCAAACATATGACAAAGTCTGGCCAGCAATGTTTTAAGAAAGTCATGAGCAGTATACTTTAATTCAAAGAAATAAAATACTTAATATATTAACATGTAATATAAAAAAATAAACAACTAAACTCTAAAATATTAAAATTATATAAAGATAAAAATTAAACTCAAACACAATATAATTTTAAATTATAAACACTAAGTTTTTAAATACTGATACGCTAAAGTATATTTCAGGATAATCCAATGAATATAATATTTTAAGAATAAATCCAATAATTAATACAATTCTAAGAGAAATAACAATATATTAATTATAATATATACATTATATATTTTAAGTAAACAATTTTTTTTTTATATTTTTACAATATTTTAAGTATAGAAATAATATACTAAGAGAAATAAAAATCACATGATATGAAATATCATACAATATTTATACAGAATTTATTTTAAAGCTGCAGTCCGCAGTTTTTCCTCTTTGTCGCCATCTCTGTTTGAAATCTGCAATTGCAGTTACTCGCGGAATTATCAGCTTTACGTGGGTTGTGCCTCGGCACGGCACAGCATGGATTAATCCAATGTTTTGAGGAGAATGTGCAGCTGTCGGTCGCCGCACCGGTGTGGATCCTGGCATTCGCAATCACAGATTCTACTTTTTGGAAGTATGACCAACATAAGGATTTTCACTGGAAAATGTCATCCAACTTTTGGCATCCAACAGTAACATCCACTTTTGTTCTGACCAACTAAGGGAAAAAAGCATCGCAGTAAATCACGCTGATTAAATCTAACGATCGCTTATCATATCACGTCAAACCGTACAAATTATACTTTGTTCTCAAATTGTTAATGTTAACAACATTCGCATTGCGTGACTACATTTAATGCCCTTCCAATATTATCCGTGTTTTCGCATGGGCCCGGTTGCAGTCTCTTTTTTTTCTGTAGCCACTCCGAAGTCTTTTGCATTTTACAATGGGTGAATCTCCAGTTGTCACTGGTGATTGTCGTTTGAACTTTTTATTCAGGGTGTGAAGAGACTTTCAATCAGCATAAAACATTTCTGGAACAAATCAGCTACCCTGCGTTTAATACAGAAAGTATTAGGTTCTCTAGGCCATAGTGAAGGTTCAGTTCTGGGTTAGTTCCTGTAGATCTTTATAGAACAGGGTTGATCTAACCAAGTCTAATCTGGTTTGGAGGGATTTTCCAAGTCTCCATGATGCATCTGACCATTTGATCCCATAACGCATACTCCCAACAACAAACATAACCCATGTGCAAAGCCTACAGAGACCGTATTAAAACAAAAACACTTATCCTCTTAATACCGTTGCACAATGTGGTCAACTATGTGGCCGTATGATTGTTGTGATCCGATCCGAGCACCTATTCACCCTGCACTAAAGCCAGTTTCCAGCTTTTGTTTGGTTCTGGTGGACCTTCAAGATTTCAGCTGCAGGAAATGACATCCACCCCGTCTAGCACGCTAAACAATGGAGCCATATTTCAAATGACATTTGTGACTCCTACACTGACCAGAAAAAGGCTGCGTCTATGAAAAGAAATGACATTTATATCATTCCAGCTTTGACTTCTGCACATTCACGCACATCCTAGAGGACTCACCAGCGCTTTCTTCTCACACAGTGTGTAAACTGCCTCCAGGTTGGGGTCGCTGTGCAGGGGGTGCGTGTACATCCTGTGCTCGAACGCCTCCACCTTCTGAATGACCTTCTTCAGCGCTGGATCCTTGATACCCATGTCGTCTATGGGATCAAGCAGTGGAACACCATCTGGGAAACGTTTCTGCACCTCCTAGGAATGAGAAGCAGTCATGTGCTTTAATCTTTAAAATCTCTCATTATTATAAAGATCATCACTCAACGGCAACTAATTGAGGCCAATTCGGTGAAGTGTAAAGGAACTGTGTGATTGTGTAGGGAAGGGTTCAGGATTAACAAGATTAAGCAATTTGCTACACTCAGCACAGAACAACACAGATGTGCCCTAACTTTTTGTAGTGTAGTGCATGTGCGGTAGTATGCAAAAGTGGTAAAATGCCTCAGTATCCCTCATTTGAATAATTCCCACCCAAGGCATATGCAAAAAAAGAGGCAAGTCCTGGTTGAGTTGTGTTGTTAGTGTGTTGAAACTAGCAGTTATGGTAAGGGGCGCTGTGTTTTCTGAACATTCAAGCATAAAAACCTGTTCTAGTAGAGCCCAAAATCAAGCCTAAATCAAGACATTGTATAAGGGCATAATAGGTTCCCTTTAATACAGTGATGTGTTAAGTTAATACCTAAATACTGATCATTTTGAATTGAATTGTGTAAAAACATCTTAATTTTTAAATGAGAATTTATATATAAAAATAAAAAATACACGAGAAGTATGCCATTCAAAATATACCCACTGTGTGTGTGTGTGCGTGCACTGACCTGTATGGATTTAAGCATGCTCTGTCGGTTGTCGTAGGGCCGCAGGTCTTTGGGGATGTAGAGCCGAACAGAGCTAATGGAGGTGATGAGATGAAGAATCACAGGAACAACCTGAACGATAAACAGACAGTTCTGATTGGACGAACCTCCTCCGGCTGCCTCTGCATGAAGAACTTCACATCGTGGCCATATATGACCAAAACACACAGCGAGAAGCAGGAGGGTCAATCTAAACACATTTAGCAGGACCGGCGCAGACATAAAGCAGAGTTTACGAGCCCACAGAGATGGGGAAGAAAAACAAGAGCCATAAGCTAAAGCCATTGAGCCTCAAACCTCTGGAGCGCCGGCTGAATTGCTTAACGTTTGGGGAAAGAGGTCAAAAGAGGAAAACAATGACAAAAATCACAGCTGTATCGTGGCACTTTGTGATTTTTATGCTGTGACAAGTTGTCGACAAAAAAACTATTTTCAGGAATTTAAATAAACCTGAAATTAAATATAAATATTAGATCATTAAATCACATAAGTTTGGTTTTAATTTTGTTTTTTGATTTAATAAAGTTAATCAAACACTTCACAGTCTCCACTGCATAAATTATACATTTAATATAGATTAATCTTTATTAAAGCTACAAAAGGTATTCAGGTCAAGAACAGTGAGTGATTTTCTCTGTCTTGTTCTTTGGTTAACATTAATGACACAGACAGCAGCAAGGTTTATTAAGCTGCTGTCACTTTAAGATCAGAAAGTGCATGTCACGGACCTGACACAACTTTTTAAGGTCATTTAAGACTTTAACTAATTTAAGACTTTATAAGGATACTCGCCAAAGCGAGAAACGGCTTTCTGTGCGCACAAGTCATGTGTCACACAGACAGGAAATTCACAGACAACACGTCAGTACAGATTTAAGCTTTTTTTTACGTTTTTGCATCTTATCGTGCTTGAATGGTTTAATAGCACTTGAATGAATGATAGCATGATCATATAATATAAAAAAATATTAATATAATATTAATATAAAAAAAATGCTCTGGTAATTGCGTAAATACTTATTCATATTTTAATAAATATTTTTAAACACGTTAAACTGGAGAAAAAAAACTCATGCGTTAACGCGTTAATTTCAGCAGCACTAGTTTCTATATGTAATCTAAGCTGGTGTGTCAATTCTGGAGTATGTTAACCATCAAACACTCTCACCTGCATCTCGCCCTTTTCCCCTGGGCCTGCTGGTTTGGCTGCCTCTGTGGCCGCGTTCTTTACGCTGTCTTTGCTGCAGTGGACCAGAACCTCCACCACAAACAACGGGTCAACATCACCACCTCCAGCCTACAAAGAACATACACAATTTTTTTCTGCACCAAAAAAAAAAAGACAATTTGTTTTTTCATGACCATTTAACACCGACTCCATGACCTTTAAGGGGGTCCCATTATGCCCTTTTACTGTTTTTGGGGTGTACTAGAATGTTTTTCGGGTGTACTAGAATGTTTTCATGCTTGCTTCAAAAAATGCATTGTTTTTCACATATTTTACATTATTACAGCACCTCTCCCCAGTGTCTCTCAAACGCTTCATTTTCGATGAAGCCCTTTCCTTCCGAAATACAAAAAGTGCTGTGACTGGTTAGCTGGCCCAGTGTGTTGTTAGTCCCGCCTCTTCATAACCGCGAGTTCTGCTTTAGTGTAAATATTGAGGATGGTGTAAATTTCAAACCAATTCAAGCCCGATTCAGACCCTGACAATGTTAACATACAAGAGGATCGTGCAGAACGGATTTCATGCACGGACTTCACAGAGTTTCAGAGTGGTATGTTTTTTTTTACTTTCTTATACATTATAGATGCAATGTTATCCACCATTAAATCGTAATATTTGTCGGAAAACTAAGGTAATACAAACAGTAATCGATCACTAAACCATGGTTAATTTTCCTAAGGATCTGCGAAGCGTCTTACAAAAGCGAGAGCTTACAAAAGCAACAGAAAACAAGCTGTTCTTCATAGAAATGTGCAGCGCACAGATAAACGTTGGGGTTACAATGTTCAGGAACGGTATTAAAAATAAATTATAACCACTCCAAGTTCGTCAGCCTTAGGAAGGTCAAACAAATCGAGTTTTCGAAATGTTGGATGGAAAAAAAATGTCTCTGACATGGCGCCAACACTGTCTTCTCTAACGCAGCTCATCTAGGCCTTGTCCCTTTTTTTTTGTCCATTCCGTGGGCGGGCATTATTTAAACGAGTAACATTGTGACTCACAAGATCCGGAAAAAACGCGTTGTAGTCCAAACGAGCCGTTCAATGTAGTTTTTGTAAAGTGGATTCTGTTAAATAAAATATCTCTCTCTGGAACGGACTTTGTAACCTTGCAGATCTTTTTTATGCTCAAACAGCAACATTATACACTAACTAAAGTTGAAAAAGTGGAAAAGCAAAATAGGACCCCTTTAAAATAATTGTTTTTTTGCTACTGGGCATTTCAGAACCAAGTGGTGATACATGTCATCATGTCTGATGAAAGAAAGCTGCCCGTTCTTGCAGCTTAAGCCTGGAATACACATCACGGCTTTTAAAAACCGTACAGTTTTTAAAACACTAGGCATCAAACACCTGCTGATTTAGTTAAATGGTTACAGAGAAAACTGAACATCACACACTAAACGACTGAAGATCACACTCTGCCAGACTTTAAGGGCGTGAGTCTACCAAATCATTTGAAAAAAATATGCTTTGGTGGAGACACAGCCTAAGTCTTTCTAACACAAACTCATGCAGAAATGTGTCTCATTGCTAGGAGAAACAAAAACTATTCTAAAATTGGATAAAATGTCAAACATGTTTGATATAATCTGAATGGATATAATATGTTTTGTGATCTCGGACAACTTCGACTGCCCAAAATCTGCAAGTTGTCTCTGACTTTCAGCAACTAGCACTGACTTTACTTTTGCACAGATTTTGTCCTCGATTTGTTGTCTAGACATGTAGTGTATTACAGCCTTTAGTTTACTTTTTTCCACTTGGAAGGACATTTTGAGTTCTGAAAGTACAAGAACTAGTACAAGTCTCAAAAGATCAAGGAAAATTTGATTCCTCACGACATGACCTCTTATAGTTGGGCACTTTAACCACAAAAAGAAAAAAAAACAGATAATACCTTGACATTTGCCTTCTTTTGGAAATTGACGATTACACCCCAACCAAAATCCAGATCTTCCTTTTTCACCTGGAAATGAAAACCCAAAAAGCGTTTAGCAATTTCAGTTTCACTAAACCAACAAAACCAAGCAGGTCTGAGGGGCTATATTTTCCAACAAAACGGTTGCTAGAGTTAGATGAAACATTAACTGTATTTGCACTGTCTTTGTACAGAAAGAGCCACTGGCCATTTACCCTGACCAGTCTGCCTGGCTGCAGGAAGGGCAGGCAATATCTCGGTTTATGAACAAACTCCTCAATTTCCTTGCCCAGTTTGGCCAGCTGCTGACGGATCTTGTAGTAGGTCACCACGCTCTCTTCATTGGGGATTCGTATTGCATTATACTCCTCCTCCAGCTTTTTCATCTCTGTGAGAATCACAGAAAATAAAGACACAAGTGAGAAACAAAGAAGTTCTGTAACAACAACCCAATTACTGATTCTATGTAAATTCTAATGAACAAGAAAATCTAGTTAACCAAATGTTAACTTGTGTTGTGCTAAACCCGTATGACTAACAGACTTTTCTATCAAACACAAACAAGGACATTTTGAAAAATGTTCCTGCTATTCTGTTTCACAAAGAACAACATGATGATGCATAAATGATTACAGAATTTATCTATGGAAAATAGTCCTTTAAATCATAATCATTCTTACTCTCCACAACGCCAGGCACGGCTCTATAGTGCTGGAACTGGTAGAAGGATTTCTCCAGCATGTACTCTGGGTTGATCTCCTCCACACGCAGTAGATTGAGCACCATGTTGTATGTCAGGTGGAATGCACTGTTCAGAGGATCTGCCGTACCCTACGAGAATAAAAGGTGTAACCCAATAAATCATGAATCCAACACAATCCATTGACACCCATACGGTGGAAGAATGAGGGAGTTCGCTACATTCATTCGCTGTGAACCGAGATGTGGAATATGCCGAAAGTGCTTCGCTTTGAAATATGCAGTGCAAAAGACTATACACTTATGCAGCCTTTTGAGATCTGACAAGGGCACTAAGCCACATCACGTTTTTGTTCACTTGACAGATACATTGCCAAAGCAGTCACACACACACAAAAAAAAGACTTTTTATGTTATATTTGGTTCATTATGAAACTGTGCCAATTCAGATTAAACTATGGTGGGCCGCCAGAGTCTAGGTAATAAATGGGAAACACTGATATAATAAAAAGCACATTTACCCACAATTTTTACTTATCACCTTAAATGCCAGAAAAATCACATGCATAAACATTACAAGTGAGGACAAATGAATAGTCTAATCAGAGTTTTGAATTGAATCACTGAAACAATTTGAACAAATTCATAGAAACACATCAAGGAATCTAATCATCTTGAGCCAAGGAATCAGAGGGAATATTTTGTTTTGTTTCTAGCCTTTAGTTCAAAAGTGTGTGTGTGTTCACTACTCCTAATGTGTTGGTGCACTAACTTGGATGGGTTAAATGCAGAGGACAAAATCTGAGTATGGATTACCATATCTGGCCTTCACATGTCAAAAAGAAAAAGAATTTGGACAGTTGGTGGCAATAGAGGGACTGAGTTAGAGACTTCAAATTTGCTATGGTTAATGTTGGGACTGTCCTGTATCTGTGTGACAAATTTCACAATTTCATTTTTACCACAGTTTTATGGGCTGCCATAGACGCCAGAGCAGAAAACTAATGGATGAATAAAAGCTTGTGCTACCAAAGCAAACATCTCTTAAATTCCATAACGCAAATAAAATAAAACGTTCAACCAATGAAGCCTTTATACATGAGTAAACAACTGACCACGCTAAGAGTAAGAAAACCACAGAGCTGTCTATAAATCAACAGGTTTTGCAACACAGAGTCTGATTCTACGCAGGCCCAGAGAAGAAAATTGAGAAGGCACTACTGATGTGTGCCAGACAACTCATTTTAGTGACTTGGCTTTCTCAGTATTCTCTTTGAAACTTACAAAAGACCCTAATAAAGTACAATTTGAATTCAGTCAAAAGGGCATTGAGCAAGACTTTTTAAAGGACCCCAAGTAGAGATGGGATGTGGCAATCCAAGCTTCAGAGGGGGGAATCGTGAGTCTGCAGGGACGAATCCTGGCAAGCAGGCATGTGAGACCGAGAGAGCTTATAGACTTCATGTTAAAGAGTGTATTAATGAATGGGGCGGCCCCTTACAGAGGGTGCCAAGGCTTAGAGGAGGATAAGGGGTTTAGGATCAGAAAGTTTGTGCGTCAGAGTGTGTTGGCCATCACCTGAACAAAACTTGAGGAGAACTGCTTAAAAAGAACAGTTCACCCAAATATGAAAACAAAAATACAGATTCATCATTGTCATGTTGGCATGTTTACCTTCAGTAACTGTTTGCCAATCGCAGGGCTCATCTTCTCATCCACCATGAAAATGACTATTCCCCTCTCATCCATTCCTCTTCTGCCGGCACGTCCTGACATCTGGATATACTCTCCAGAGGTGATCTAATGTGGGGGGTGGAAAAATACGAATTCATTACTATTGCAGAAGTTAGTTAAATTAACCATACACAGTACGTGTAATCACACTGTTGGCTAAAAACGGTTTTCTGAATTATCTACTACAAAAAAAATCTATAAGATTATATTAAACACTGAACATGTACTTTACATTAAAAATTTAATTTTGACAAGAAAAACAGTCTTATTTACAGCAAACCAACTGTAAAGGACACACCCAAACATGTAGTGCATTACATTTAATTAGATTTTATTTAAATATGAATTAACTTATGTATATCCTGTTTTGTTCCATTTTGTTTTGTTAATATTTATAGAAATGTAATAGTTAATAAATGGCTCAAAATAAATGGCTACGAAACTGTACAGTTACCAAGGACTAAAATGGATGAAGTGTTCACAACTGGTGCACACTGTTGAAAACAGTTGTGCTGGTAAATATTTTCGTGAATACCGTGATACATTTTTTTTTAAATGATTCTTTGATGAACAAAATTTTTGTTGTTGTTGTTGTTGTTAAATCTTACTAGCCAAACTTTTGAACTGTTGTTTATACTTTATATTCTGCATTTCTCTCCATTGATTTTAATAGATCAGGAAAATGGGCGTTCTGTTAACGTGCATAATGGTGGTAAAATCACCACAAGATGTGGTTGTTAATAGATTTTGCTGTAGGGAAACATCTGCAGTTGCCCAAATGATAAGGTTTCCATCTGAAAGTTCCTTACTGGTACGGTTCTGATAAATCACAATCTGGAACCAAACTCAAACAATGTAACATATCAGCCCATTAGTTTTGCAAATATTGTTTTTGCCTGATAACCCCTCCTAACATTCCTCTGCTATATTACAGCAACCCATAGCTGACCCCAGATCAGTCTCATCTTCTATTAACTGCTAAAAGTCCCAGAGAGGGGCTCAGTGCCTGCAAACTTTGAATGTTCGTTTTCTGGCAGACTCATGGATACCAGATGTTCCTCACAAAACGTTTTAGATGGCAGCTTCCATCGCTCACTCGCTCTGTGCTGGAGTATTAAGCCAAGGGCCTCTTTTATTCACAACAGCTTGAGTCATTGCCTCGCACTCACGCAAACAATACGTGGCAGCTTGGACAGCACCGTTGCTCGACCCTGTGTCCTCTCTGTGCAACGGTGGACGAAGAGGCAAAGAACTGCATTGGGAAATTTGATTAGTGATCTTGGTGAGAAGCAGGATAGAGGATAGGTTGTGATTTACCCAGCGGAAGTCTTTGCCGTCAAATTTGCGTGCACTGGTGAAGAGCACGGTTCGCGCAGGCATGTTGATTCCCATGGCAAATGTTTCTGTAGCAAACAAGGCCTAGAGAGAGAGAGAGAGAGAGAGATGTTACACCAAACCATTACCACACAGACACACACAAGCTATGAGAATTTTGGCTTAGAAACTAGTGAGGTGTCTTAAAGGGACAGTGCACCCAAACACAAATCTCATTCCTTTAATCAAACCTGTATGACTTTCTTCCATGGAACACAAAACTTTTCCGGGGTGGACGATATGACCTAAATCTTTAAATCACAGCACCTGTCTATAACTTTATTTTCGCTGAACGCTAAACCTAAATTTAAATACACATGTATGCATACATACACACATTATATCAGTAGATGCATTTCTACTATTGGATGGTTGAGTTGAAATGAAGAAAAAAACAAAACTGAAGCCATAAAATCATTTTGTGTGAGCAGCGCACAACTCACGGTATTGCTCCAAGAAATTATAGTGGCATTAGATTAATTAAGTTTAAAGTCAATGTAAATCTAAAGTCTTTGGTAAAGTGTCAAAGTTGGTGCACTCATCACTATGAATGGGAGAAAGTGCAATGCGTAATATGGCGGAATAAGTCCCGCCTTCTAAATAAGAGGCAATCGCTCATTGGTAAAGCCATCGTCTCCCTGCAGCTGCCACTAGAAGCTCTGGCTGCCAGAGAGAAACAGTGTGTTCTGAGACGCACGCCTAGGACGCCACATGCACACTGGCTGGTCCAGCCTGAAAATGAAGATTTGTCATGATTTGAACATTTAGAAACAAAATTCTTGAGACAGCTGTTGTCATTTTGACAGCTGTTTGGAAACATTTTGTTTCCCATGAGAGAATTTTCATACAGGAAAAACAAGATAGTGAGTGAATTGAAAGTTGTCAGACTCAGAGTTGTCAACTCTGAATGACTCCATGTTCAGCCAATGTGAAAGTGTTTATCCAACATTACACAAAGGTTCATCCAGTCACCTTTATCAGACCCTCAGAGAACAGGATCTCAATGGTCTCTTTGAGGATCGGGAGGAGGCCGCCGTGATGAATCCCAATTCCTCTCTTCAGCAACGGCAGAACATGCTCCACCTGTTGAGAAATGATCTCGATTAAACACACACAGCTTCAGGACTCGGACAGGCCATTACTGCGTTTAAATCACAGCTCAGTCAGATCAACATAGTGAAGCTAATACCAGCTTAAAGCTTAAACCAGCTTAAAGACCTAGTAACACCGAGGCCGAATTTTCCAAGACACAAACAAGCACAACAACATTTTCAAGGAATGGTTGACCTAAAAATTAAAGGTCCCGTTATATGCCCCTTTTCACAAGATGTAAAATAAGTCTCTGATGTCCCCAGAGTGTGTATGTGAAGTTTGAGCTCAAAATACCCAACAGATCATTTTTTACAGCATGTTTAAATTGACATTTTTTGGGGCTCAGAAAAACGAGCTGTTTCAGTGTGTGCCCTTTAAATGCAAATGAGCTGTTGCTGGACGACACAGGGGGCGGAGCTTCATGAGCTCGCGCTCAGTCTCTCAGGACAAATTCATCTCACGGAATGATGATGATATCAGAAACTCTCAGTAACGGCGTTCATTTCGAGTCGGACAATAATGCCTACAGAGTCAGAGTGCTGTATAGAGATGAAACAGGTATAGTTTAGTAGTTTAATTACGGTTATTATAACGTATTTTTCATCTGCTTGTATGTATCCATTATTTATTAACAGCATACAAGTCTGCTGTTTCGGACCAGGTCCGAATGATGATCAAACATATACTGATGAGTTTAATAAAGTTTATTGTACATCACACAAAAGATGAAGCGTCAGTTTTACTTCAGAAAATCACCGTAAGAGCTGAGTAAACACAGTAGCCTAAGTTATAAGAAGTGCGCAAGTAGCCAGTAGAGTTGAGGGAGCATTCCTGTGGGCGGAGGTTAGTCTAAACACGGTTCTGGTGATGTCACTAAAGAAGGAAGTAGAGGGGTGTAGTCCAAACGGGCCGTTCGATGTAGGCGACTTCTGTTAAATAAAATATCTCGCTTGGCATTGAACTTTGAGCTTTATAATTTTACAGATATTATTTATACTCTAACAACAACATTACACACTAACTAAAGTTTGAAACATGGGATCACGTAGAACGGGAACTTTAAAAGTTGGTCATTGTTTACTCGCACACCTGGTCAAGCTTAACTCTTTCCCCGCCATTGACGGAATTTTCTGGCTTTCAGTGTTTTCACGGTTATACAGTAGGGGGCGCTATTACGCATCTTCTGAAAGAGTAATGAATCTCCTGATCAAAACGCATGCGAAGATGATGCAGAAACAAGCGATATATGTAATCATTTGCACGTGTAAAATAACGCGATCACCAGCATCAAACAGCATATAAATCAAAACCGTCGACCTAGGACGAGCTATAGGACTGTGAAGCTTTGGGGATGTTGTTGGACTCGGATAGGCCAACAAACTCTTTCCTACACACTTTGCAGAACGTTTTACTTTAATCGCTTAAGGCTGTGGCAATCCATGGATACTTCCCCACCCACTCCTCCCGGTACCCGCAGAGACGTTTTAGCTTTTTAGCGGCGTGTTGGGGTTTCGGTCCACCAGCCATGTCAACGAAACGAATTAATGAAAATTAGCTTATCAATGCATATCTAAATTCGCGCCTACGGTATCTTTGTAGAAAAAGAAACAAAAAAAGATGCTGCAGCCAATGAGCAGCCGGCAGGGGCTGGCTGCAGGACGACTCAACCTCCACGGACAGCTTTTAATGTTTTATCAGACAATATTAGGGTAATAGGGATAATTAGGGCCGGATTCGGGATTCGGGACAACAGCTTAGATTTCGGGACTGTCCCGAATTTTTCAGGACGTCTGGTCACCCTACATTCAAGTGTTGATAAAGAATGCATTAAGGAAGAATAAAAAGTTTTTTTTGTTTAAAGGCAGAGGCTCTGTTCTTTTGTTATATTGCATGTTCAGATATTCATACGATAAAATATTCTGGGGACCATGAAATTGTGAACACGATAAAAAATGCTGGCGGTGGCTGGCAGAGAAAGAGTTTATTGTAAAAAATGTTTTTTTTTTTTCTTTTCCACAAAAAAGGCAGCACTGATCTCTTCCATACCAGCCTCTCTCAAACTTTTTTCAGTCAGGGCACCTTTCAAAAGTGCATAAAATCTCAAGGCACCCCAGTGTAAAATATAATTTAAAAACACTGCATAACCCAAATGCAAATGCAAATTGTATATATATTTATCTAAAATGAATTGACAATTTTATTAATCCGTTCATAATATGTTTAACCCTTTCACACGTAAATTTAAAATATTCTGTCTGACCCCCCCAGCGTGAGTTTTTCAAGGGGACCGTTATTTAGAATGTGTCACTTTATGGTTCCCATGGTGACGCGTCATTGCTTGTCACGTGACACACCGCAGCAACAACAGAGATGAATGAATTATGATCTGCTTTTATGTCATTTTTACTTTTTTATTCAAAATATTCACAAATTTGTTAGATATGGCATGAAATATCTGATATTCCGATTGTCAAATATATGCAAGTGGAAGTGTTTTGTTTTTTGAACACCATTATAACGATCGCGTTAGTTGAGCTGTATGCGCGTGGGCGCCGCCATGTTAGTTTGTGCCGCAGAGCAGTTCAGAGAATCGGATCTGTTGGATTTACAACAAGTGAATTCATCCACTTCTCCCGAAATACATAAAAGTAAGTGGCAGGTGAACTGGGAGAAGAATAGAGTAAATTTTAAAGTTACTTACACAATGTGTATCTGATATGAATAAAACTAATTATAGCCTAATATAAATTATTATTATTGCCTCTTCCTTTGACATCAGTGTGTATTTTACAAACTCTAAATGTATTGTTTTTTTAGTAATTATGTCTGAAACCTAAAACAAACATTATGTGGATGAAAACACTGAAAAGTTGTGATATATGACAGCTGAGCGCGCCTGTCTCTGGCTCAGCTCCAGCCAACGCGCGAAAGCATATTTGAATTTAGCAGTTGATCACGTCATGCACTGACCGTTCTAATCACACCGGTGCTCCAGGGACCAGCCTAGACTGATCGTACGTGCGAAAGGGTTAAAAGAAGAAGAATGTATTTATGTAAATTAAAATATATTTATATATGAAATGTCAGAATTATTATTTTTTTTTAGCCTACGTAATTTTTTGGCGGCACCCCTGACACAGTCAGGGGCACCCCAGACACAGTCAGGGGGCACCCCAGACACAGTCAGGGGGCACCCCAGTGTGCCGCGGCACCCACTTTGAGAAAGGCTGTTCCATACAATGAGATTTATCTTATTTAAAATGTAACGCTATTGAAGATTTAATACATATAAAAATTAATATTTAAAAAAAATTCAAACAATGAGGAGCAAATTAAAATCTATCATTTTTGTGAGGGTAGTGAAAATATCCGCAAATGCAAATCGTGGTCAACAGCGTGAAAAGCTCAGGATGAGCTTGCAGAAATGTAGCATTGAGAACAAACAGGCAGGGGTCAAGTTGAAGGATGGTCCGTTCCTCATAAAGGCAACATTTACACAAACTGAAAAGTTGAACAGTCCTGTAATCTCTCATCCTCCAACAGCAGGCATTCTGATGGAGGATCATTTTATCTTCACACTGACAGAGCGTCCTTGAAGACCATCTGATCTGAGATCAGCACCTCTACTGCATGAGCACAAGCCTAGCTCTGCTCTCCTACAACATGCAAAAGGATGACAGCAAAAATGATGTAGGAGTAACAGTGAACAGGAGGGCTGAAGAGAGTGGAAAGTTTTACGAGCCTCTTAAAACCATTTTGGGAATTGCTAACACAGATCCACCTCAAACAAGTTTCACATGTACAGCCTGACTTTGCTGTGGTTTGTGTGGCAGGTCTTCAATTAACAAAGAACTTATGAGTTTAGTGAATATTTCGGTAAAACAGAAAAACTTTACAAATCGGGATTTTAATTATAGTACAAGAAAGAACATCTTTAAATGTGGTCCATGTGAGGAAAATATTAGGGTAGTCAAAAAGATAAAAATAGATTTATTAGCAATTGTGTATGTGCCACTTACTATCATTAAAAGTATCAGTTACACTATTTTAAGGTGTCATTGTTACAGTGTAATTATATATTTAAAGTAGGGCTTGCATAGACTAGTCGAGTAGTCGATAGATTGACTACTTCAACCACTAGTCGACGCTGTCGGAAACAATCGACTACTCGAGCGTCCATTAACCATAAATGAATTAAAAATGGCGAATGTCACCAACAGACACCACACGTCATTTGTGTGGAAGTATTTCATCAAGGATGACAAAAAATATTGTAATTGGCCAACTCTGCAAGAGGCCGTTCACATATTGCGTCTAAAAACGTGTGGAAAGAGCGCGCGGCCGTGCCGATGTCTCCTACAAGCGCTCGCGCTCCTGTGGCGTCTGTCGTCGCTATGCAACCAAACTGCGCTCTCCATGATGACGTCGAAGTAGTTATCATTCAGCAAAGGATTAATTTATTTCTAACCCTTGCATTATCTTTACTACTAGATATATTTCTGGAGATGAGAAGGAAAAACCCGCCTGGAAAAACTAGTGCAACATGTACAACGCTTGCCGCGGCCGCGCGCCTACATTTGAAAAAACGACCTTGAGCGCAGAAAAAACGCGATATGTGAACGGCCCCTAGAAGCAGACGTCTGAAATGAAAGGCAGGAACGGCTATTTATTTGGCTTTAGACTGTTACATGAAAATTTAAAAAAGAAATGTCATAATTACAATGTTTTGAGAGTTTACTTATGTAATTGTTGCATTAGGCTATGCATTAATAAATGTTTATTGATAAGATCTAGCTATTTCATGTCTTTTCATTTACAGTAGCATGAACGACGAGTAGTCGAGTAACTCGAGTATTGTTTTGATAAGAAATCGACTAGCAGAAATCAGTAGTCGTGCAACCCCTAATTTAAAGCAACACCAAGGAACTTTTCCTCTGCGGTCGCCCTACAGGTTGGAAGCGGAATTGTCCATTACCGCTGTCGTAAATAATTTAGCCTACCGCATCCAACAGTCGCACGCACACGCTCGATGTTTATCCAGCACCGGCTTTGGAATCTATTGTAATGCTTGCTGTAAAGCAAGTCAAATTTGTAGTTTTCTTATGTCTCATTAGAACTACAGAAACGCAACCCGATCTGGCAATCTTACATAGCGTGGATATACCAGATAAAGGGCCGCAAAGCGGTGGCATAAGTGCCTTTCACCCTGTCACGACTTGATGAACCACTGAAACGATTTTGGAAACATTATTTGAAGGTAAAAAATCCTAGTGTTGCTTTAAGTACTGAGTAATATTAAGCAACAACATGTACTTACTATAGGGTTAGGGTAGGACTACGGTTTGGTTGAGGGTTAGTTGCATGTAATTATGCATAATTTACTGTTATTACTATTGTAAGTACATGTAACGCATGTAACAAGGACACTAAAATAAAGTGTTACCAAAACATCAAAAGTTTGGGGTAGGTAAAAAAAATAATTAAATATGAAAATTTCTTATGCTCACTGCATTTATTTTCAATTTATTAAAAAGACAGGGTAACACTATTTTAAGAAGTTACATTTACTGTTATTACTATAGTAAGTACATGACATGTAGTAACGTGTAACTATGTCACCTTAAAATAAAGTGTTACCAAAGACAGTAAAATGGTAATATTGTGAAATATTGCAATCTAAACTAACTGTTTTACTATATTTGAATAAAACATATTTATTATTCCTGTGATGGCAAAGCTGAGTTTTTAGCATCATTACTTTAGTAGGGATTTCACGGTGAGGAAAATTCACACAATACTGATACCACCAGGGGTATCAGGGAGACACTATCAATATGCCGGGTATTGAAATCACTTTTGAATGCATGCTTGCTTTTCAATTTTGTTTTCAAATTCGTGATGATCTGTGTACTTTGTGTATAGGGATGGCATGTGCTCTCAGGCACTTCCAAGTGTTGCAAATTTTTTATTATTATTAAAATATTTGGGTCTTTGAGTGCACACCACACTGCACAAGTCTGGTGTTACATGTGCATTAGCTCAATGGCAGCAATCTACTGAAATTAGATTAGTAAAAAAAAAGGTTTATTTAAAAAAAAAAACATTACTGTTGTAAAGATTGTGACTACTTTAAACAAATGTCATGCAAGTAAAATAATAAGAAATATGACATTAATATGAGCATTTACAATTTTTTGAAATATCCAGGCAGCAATAAGCGTTATTGTCTAAGCAAATAAATTAAACATCATCAATTTTATAATTTTATTGTCAACATAGACCAATGAAATGTGATATGATAGACCATAAAATTATTGTACAAAAAGTATATGCAGTAGCAGCTTCTGGCTGTAAAATATAGGTAGGCAGATTCTGGATCTGCTAGTTTATGATAAACATTTTGTAAGCTTTATATTCTAATTGCTGAACACATCAGACAGTTTTGGCAGAATTATATTGTCCTTATGTTATTCAGCCTGAGGGTGGCGCTCTAATGACGATTGATAGACTAGTACTGGTGTTAATTTCGTTAATGAAATCTGACAAAAAAAAAAGTTTGTTTACAACCATTATTTTCCATTACTAATACGAGACGTCACCAACATCCTTAAACGATAACTGTGACTATATCAACATGCAATATCGTTAAGACGAGACTAAAATGTAGTTAAAATATAAAAACTTAAGAGACGACAAAACATTAGACTCTTTTTAATAAGCCGACAAGCTAAGTTCACATACTTGTTGCTCTGAAAAACAATGCTACAGCCAGTTATTCTACTCTGAAATGTGTTCCGTGTCGGAATGTCTGTTTTTGTTTCGGTCTGTGTGATCTCGCCCACTGCCCATTTACCCAGTAGCATTTCCACACCCCGGGTTGCCAGTTGGAGGAAAACCGCAAACAAACTAGATCAGAGATCGCAGATTCTAACCGACCTAAAAATCCACAGCATCCATCTAAAAATCTCTATGAACGGGAGCATATTAAAGGGTTAGTTCACCCAAAGATGAAAATTCTGTCAGTAATTACTCACCCTCAACCCCGTAAGACTTTGGTTCATCTTCGCAACACAAATTAAGATATTTTTGATGAAATCTGAGAGCTGTCTCACTCCTTCATAGGCTGCTATGTAATTTCATCTGCCGGCCCAGAAAAGTTAGTAAAGAAATCGCTAAAATAGTCCAAGTGACTACAGTGGCTCAACCTTAAGTTTATCAAGCGGCGAGAATACTTATTGTGCGAAAAAACAAAACAAAAATAACGACATTATTCAACTATTCTTTTTCTTCTGCGTGGGCCTCTGACGCGAGTTCACGAGAGCGCCACGATGCATGCGCGAGAACTGAGATGATGACGCAGATGTGTCTCGATGTAGTGTCTAAAATGGTTCTAAAGCGTGCATTTCCTGGATGTCCGAATCGTGAGAAACCGAGAAAACATAAAAGTGCCTTACCAATGGCACAAAATGAATGGCTTCCCTTTCAAACTTTCCCATCAAATGATCGTGAGCGTCATCATCTCAGTTCTCGCGCATGCATCGTGGCGCTCTAGTGAACTCGTGTCAGAGGCCCACACAGAAGAAAATGTATAGTTGAATAAAGTCGTTATTTTTGTTTGTTTTTTTGCACACAAAAAGTATTCTCATCACTTGATAAACTTAAAGTTGAGCAACTCTAGTCACTTGGACTATTTTAACGATGTTTTTACTAACTTTTCTGGGCCAGCAGAAGCAAACAAATACAGACAGACAGACAAACAAGTAAGCTGGAGTTTAGTGATCTCCATTTGAGATTTTCTGCTTGAATGAAAGTGTCTTTTAGTCGCTTGCGCTGTTTGCTGCGACAAAATCTGCGATCAAACCTTCTCAGTGATGAACCGTAATAAATCCAAACATGGATCTCTCGAATATATTTGCGATTGTGGTCGCTGAATAAATGCACTTACGCAACTTCATTGTGACAACACAAGTCTTTTTTGCTGCTGTTTTAATACATTAATGCAATTTGGAATTATTGGATTTCTAGGAATTTTACTGTTTTACCAGCAGGCCTATATGATACATAGCCCATAATAAATAAGGAAACTAGGTGAGGTAAAATAAACCATGTGTATGGGTTGACATTCTCTTGATTTGTGCTTGTAGGTCAAAATGCAATAATCGTAATGAAAATGTAAAAATACATTTCTATTTATTAGAATTGATTATAATTTAACCATTATGCAGCATGATGAAAATCGGACTAAGTTTTCATTGACTAAAACTAAACTAAAATAGTAAAAAAACTTGACTAAACAAAAACAGGAAACTAAGGTTGCCTAAATATGATAAAAACTAAAAAGTACATTTTGAAACAGGACTAAGACTAAATTTAAAAAAAAAAGCTGACAAAATTATCACTTTAGTACACACGACAAACTCATAGAATGCCATCTTGGAATTGCTAAGTATCGTCCGAATGTTGTTTTAAAACATTACAAGTTATGGAGGAATTCCAGTGAGGAAAAGACAGCCATGTCTATTCTCAAACATAAAACAGACACAACAGAACTACGGTATATAAAAGCTATTCACATGAGCAAGTTTAAACTAAAGGGTATTACTGTAATTTGATACGCTACTCCACATAGGAAGAACAGACGTGCCAACAAGTTACTGACTTGATGCAGACACACAGCTGAAGTGGACTGATAGAGTCTTGTTTTGGAGCGAGGTTTACGTAAGGTCACGTGAAAATAAGCGGGACAGCCAGAAATCTGCCCCATTTTTCTCCACAGATTTACATCCGCTGCCCCACTTAGTATCATGATACATGCCTGCTGAAGCCATGCGCTAAATTTGAATATATCTTGCTCACTTTACGACTAAAAAATAGTCAAGAAAATACGAAATATTGTGTTGCAGAATGCTGAGCACATGCATAATTTATTATTAATTCAGTGTATGGTCTATGTTTGCATGAATGTTTTGGTGGGGCTCTGGTGCCACACTTGGCCTTACAGACGAGCCGCGGATGAGTATATGCAAAGAATTTACCTGTGGCAGCTTTTTATCTTCATCAGAGAGGCAGTCTGTGGCGTTGCTGAACACTTCTTCCACCAGTTTTTTCTCGTCATCTGGGATTGGATAGAGAAATTAGAAATCAGACATCAAACTGGGAATTTCAGAGGACCGGTGCTAGAAAGCGCAAATGGCTTTTGATAGTTCAGTGTGCATGTGTCAGCTCAAAGGCCTCCGAAACACAGCCAGCATCACAAAGTTAGGTGTGTGTGTGTGTGTGTGTGCGCTTTACACAGCTGCTCAAAGGACTTTCCATGATCGTATGAAAAGCACTACAAACCAGAGAGATATAGACATAGTAGGGTCAGTGTAGACAATGAAAATATCCAAGAAGGGTATTGAGGAAAGGGAGAGTTGCCATGTTTTCCTGCTCCCAACAGAGGCTAGAAACAATGTGTCATGATGGATTAGAACATCTCTATTTCTGCCTGCAGCACGTGGTGTAGTCAGGTCTCACAAGGCTTAGCACGTTCAAACTTACAGCATAAATTAAAAACTAAATTTAAACCAGCAGTTCAACTAGTTTTGCTGCATTTCCAACACAATGGCAAAGTTGTCACAAACAAGTCTTTAAAATAAAATACTGAAGTTTTTGAAAACAACAGCAATAAAAGCTCTCAAAGTCATGCAATAAAATGTATTAAACTATTTTTGTGACATTAACATAAAAATTCAATTGCACAATATAATTTCAAATTAACTTGCACTCTTTAAACAGTTAAATTTAGCAGTCATTAATGGTCATGGTGTAATGTATTAAGTAAAAAGTAATACATTTAAATATCTTATTCATAATATAATAATTTTTCTGAATTCTCAAAAATGTCATTAATAAAAATCATCAGGTTGTACCAAATTACAATTAACAACCTCAATTTACCTTTCCAAGTCACAAGATCAAAATGTCTGATATTTTAAGAGACTAAATGACCTTGACACACTCACGAGGGTCTGCAGGGGTCCTCTTTTTTCCCTATGATTTTGCGTTTTGGTTGCACCACATGACTTTGATTTGGCAAATAAATGTTTAAAATATTTATAATATTTCAACAGCTGCTTCAATGCTTTTTTTATTTCCAAGAATAAATAATAAAACAGACAAAAGTACTTAAGGTTTTCTTTTCAAGAATGTTGTTCTTTTAATGAAACTTTTTGTCTTTATGATGATATCAGGACAGTTGAACGACCTTCACTTTTTTTTATACAGTTTATTCAGTTATTCTAATATGCATGACAATATGATTAGATGCACATTACTGTTTTTTTCCCCTTTTTATATACAAAAGAACAGACCAACCAGAACAAAACCACTGATAGAGAGGAACAAGTGCATCTGAATATGGTAGTAAGGCCACAGCATAACTTGAGACCACAATATCTCTGCAGCGGTCACTGCTAAAGCAATGCCTCAAAAGATTAGAAAACCAAGAGACCGATCTACTTTTGCATGCGGGAAATGATGAAAATGTTCTGGAAACCCAATAAAAATAAAATCACACTTGAGCTGGAAAGCTCTTATGATGACATCTGCTCAGATAGAGCCAATGAAAACGGTCTCCCCACCTAAAGCAAGACTCGCAAAACAGTTACAGCTGTGTGGAGGACTGCTAGTGTGGTACCAAGTGCTCACCCATATACCATCAAAGGCAAAGGACTTGAGTTTTAAGTGCACACAATTCACAACCAAAACAAGTTTAAAAGTCCGCAATAATGCAACGCTTCTGTGCGTCACCACATCAGTCACTTTTAAAATAAATTAAATTAGGCCATGTAAACCTAAGCGGTATGGGAAATGGCAAAACTTGAGAATGTTAACAGTCACACATGCTGTCCATTTCCCTTAAAAGAGAACAGAAGGTTTGACACGTCAATAGACAGAAGAGGAAGGGCCACGTTCGTGCTTTTGGCTCTGTAACACATTCTGCTTCAACTAGATGAATACTTGATAAAGAACTCCCTGGAACTGTTTTAGAAATGGAAAAATTCCCCAAAGCAACACAAAACTTAGCTCATTTCTTTTTCTGACACTTTATTTGGCCATGATTTGGTTTTAAATCTCTTTCTAATTAATAGGAAAGATAACTCATCATCGCACCAATATTTGATTAACCTTAAGTTCGAGAATGGAAAACTAGCAAATATTTTTCCAAAGAAAAATGTCATGCTCTTCCAAGGCCTAGTTTAGCCCTTGCAAGTGCATAAGCATCAGTAACAGTCTTAGCAAGAAGCATTATTAATTATTATAACATTAATACCTGTGTTGAAATCCAGTTTAGCCACTTGCAGTGCATAGGCCTCACATTCTTTCTTACTGAAGCTGAAGATGATCACCGGCTGGAAGTTCCTTTCCATGATCATCTTCACGATCTTGAAGACGTTAGATGGACCTGACCAAAGATACCATAAATAAACAAAACACCAAAGCAAAAAATAAAAAGCAGCAATGATATAATACAACAATCAGCAGGTTCCAAACATCTAATGCCCTGTTAATGCTTAATATTAAAGGGATAGTTCACTTTGAAATTAATTTGTGATATGTTTTAGCTTACCTCAAGGCCATCCAAGATGTAGGTGTCTTTGTTTCCGCAGTAGTTTCAATTTTGATATTTTTAGGTCAAACCGTTCTTGTCTGTCAGTCGTATAATGCAGGTCTATGGACACTGTTTCAAAACACAAGCACAGAGTCCAAATTAAAACAATTCCCCATCGTCCAAATGAAACAATTCCCCATCATAAGTACACATTGATGGCCTAAGACACGAAACGAGCGGTTTGTGTGAGAAAACGAACAGTATTTATATCGTTGTTATCTCTTGAAAACAACACACGTCCAAATGATCTGACGGCGCGGGCGGGTATAGATATATACATAGATGTCGCCTTGGCTACTGCAGTTCATTGGAACGAAACTGTAGCCAAGCGACATCTATGTATATATCTATACCCGCCCGCGCCGTCAGATCATTTGGACGTGTGTTGTTTTCAAGAGATAACAACGATATAAATACTGTTCGTTTTCTCACACAAACCGCTCGTTTCGTGTCTTAGGCCATCAATGTGTACTTATGATGGGGAATTGTTTCATTTGGACGATGGGGAATTGTTTTAATTTGGACTCTGTGCTTGTGTTTTGAAACAGTGACCATCGACCTGCATTATATGACTGACAGACAAGAACAGTTTGACCTAAAAATATCAAAATTGAAACTACTGCGGAAACAAAGACACCTACATCTTGGATGCCCTTGAGGTAAGCTAAAACATATCACAAATTAATTTCAAAGTGAACTATCCCTTTAATATCCATTCTAAGGCGATTTGATCACATGTGGATATTGCTAAAACAAGCGTAAATGTGAGATACTGAAAATTCATTTTTCATTCCGTAAAACATTTAATTTTGTAATCCAGTGTTTATTAACCATTTATTGGTTGTCTGTGAATTGTTGGTATGCATGACAGCAAAATTCAGTGATAGGAAGTTTTAAAAAAATGTAATCAAGCTGTACATCCTATCACTAGGCAGTAAGTTAAGCTTGATAAGAATCCTGCTCAAAATGTCACATTTGTGGCGAATTTAAATGAAGTGCGTTTGGGAGTCTGAAGACTACTTTGTGCTTTATTTATCCATCTTAGCTGACTAGTTGTAACCAGCTCACCTGAGATGAAGGTTAATATTAGGTGTAAACAGAGCCATATTGTTTCTTCAGATAATTCAATATGAACGATTCACAGTAAATCAATGGGAGTCCATCTGAGGTTAACCATTTATCTGAACAAGTAACTGAATTGTGGCCCCTAAATGCACAATCTTACACAATTGTACCTTAATCAACATGGAACATTTCACAACACATTGTGTGTCCATAATCTGATTTATGATGTGCAAAAAGGCACATTAAACAAATAAAAGGAATAAAATGTGGGGTTGGATCAAACTGATTGGATCTTAAAAGTGGGCGTCGGATACCAGAAGAGAGCAACTTTTTTTGTCCTTGCAATAACATTGTGCCATTTTGATTTTATAATGGCTTTTAAATACTAACCTTTGGTTCCACCCCTTCTGCCTTTGGGGTCCCATTTGCCCCCAGTGTTGCCTCCACTGTCCCCCACATCCCTCAGGACCTGCATAGCGGTGTTAAAATTGTCTTCTCTGAAGTCTCCCTGATAAGAAATGCCCCAAAAAACATGATTACGTAACTGCAGTTATACTAGGAACATTTTTTTAAACTTGATCAGCTTGTTGCGTAGCTGTGGCTTGGCAGTTATACAAAACACACACGCACTCTGATATTTCAGCATTCAGGATCTGTGCTTAATTACATGTAGATGTGTCATTCTTGAATGAAAGCTCCAGTCTACACCCATCTCAGATAATGTTACACAAATTCCCTATATTGTAAAACAGAGGGCGGCACACACCCGAGATCACACAGGTATGTTTAACCTTCATCTCTGAATAGTTGCATTAAAGCTTTTATTCCGTCAAAGTATTTGGCTACTTACATTCTCGTCCACAACAAGATGGAGTCCATCGCCCCCTGCTGGAAAGACGTAGTGCTGCAGTGGAGTGGGGCGGTAGTCTGTGTACACCACGTGACAAGGCTGCAAGTAAACAAGGAAATCACATTCATCCTGGAGGCATTAAAAACTCAGATCCACTTCCTTTAAACTGAATCCATTTGCTTTAGCAAACATTGCTGATTAAACTAGACCACACCTTCTGCGCTTGCTCTGTACTGGGTTAGTGGGGCATTTTGAGTGATTGACAACATTCAGTGTTTTATAAATATCATTTATATACTTATAGTATTTATTAATATTTTTTAGCTTTTTTATATTTTCAGATTACATTTTAATTGTAATATAAGGTTATAATTTTGTTGTGCATCTTAGCTTTAATTTATTTTTATTTCAGCTTTAGCCTTAGTAATTTTAGTACTTCAACTTATTTCAGTTTCCAATTGTTTTAAATGGAATTTTAAATGGAATCTAATATTTATTTTATCTCAAATGCCAAAAACAATTTTCAAATGTTTTAGTTCACAATACCACTGGATAGGAGATTTCTAGGGCATCCTGAGTGGTTGTTGATAGGTGTTAATGTTGAAAGACATTCTGGGTGGTGGCTAACATGTTCAGACTGGTTGGTTTAAAGGGGACCTATTATGCAAAATTCACTTTTGCATGCTGTTTGGACATAAATGTGTGTTGGCAGTGTGTGTACACAACCACCCAATAGTGATAAAAATCCACTCGCTCCTTTTTTATTAATCCCCATAAATCATCAGCAGTGTCTCCCAACGACCTGTTTTCAGAATGCGGCTTTAGTGATTATCAAGACCGAATATGCTAATCAATGACTACACATAAGCTACATAAATTAATCAACTAACCATTCAGAAATGTCCTGTTGCTTCTACATGTCACTTCTTCTTGAGTCTCTCCATCATTGTCTGACTCCGGTTTGAACATAAAAGGCTAAAAGTTTTAGAAATGTTCAGTGCATGTCTGTGTGAGTGCAAGCTGTTGAAGCTCCGCCCCCTGTGTACTTATGCACTTCTTATACTGTGTTAACTCAGCTCTTACGGTGATTTTCTGGAGTAAAACTGATGCTTCATCTTTTGTGTGATGTACAATAAACTTTATTAAACTCATCAGTATATTTTTGATCATCATTCGCGTCCAAAACAGCAGACTTGTAGGCTATCAAAAGTGGATACATAAAAGCAGATGACAAATACGTTATAACCGTAATTAAACTAAACTATACCTGTTCCATCTCCATACAGCACTCTGACTCTATAGGCATTATTGTCCGACTCCTGGTCGAAATGAACACCGTTACTGAGAGTTTCTGATATTATCATCATTCTGTGAGATGAGACTGAGCGCGAGCTCATGAAGCTCCGCCCCCTTTGCCATGCAGCAGCAGCTTATTTGCATTTAAAGGGCACACACTGAAACAGCATGTTTTTCTGAGTACCAAAAAGTGACAATTTAAACATGCTGTAAAAAAATGATCTGTTGGATATTTTGAGCTGAAACTTCACATACACACTGGGGACATCAGAGACTTATTTTACATCTTGTGAAAAGTGGCATAATAGGTCCCCTTTAACATAAGAGTGGTTGACAGCAGGTTGCTAAGGTGTTCTAGATGGTTGCTAGGCTATTAATTGAGAAAGAAATTTAGAGCAATTTAAAGCAGATCAAAGGTTTGTGTGTTGACATTTGGATTTTAAATTCATGAACACTGAAGCAGACTTTGAACATTCTATCAATCTTTGTATTTAATTATAGGAACTAAAATTAAGAATGTTCAATGCAAGTCTATGGGATATTAGACCTTTCACTGGAGGAAACTCACCAGATCTGTCAGGAAAACAAAAAAACAGAATGAACACAATGACTAACCTGTTTGTGGAGGTGGCAAATCCACTCCGCAAACTGTCGGGCGTTGGGAATGGTGGCTGACAGGAAGACATGGTGCACATTGTCCGGCAGTAGGATGATGGTTTCCTCCCACACAACTCCACGCTCTGCAGGTCACATGACCCAGAAAGACAAACTCAATGACAGCAAACATGCGATAAACTATTACGCACTTCATAATATTTCAGGGAACTTTTGTATTTTCTGCCAATTAAACATTATATACAACCTACCCGAGTCTCTCATGTAATGGATCTCATCAAAGATGACCCATGCCACCTCCCTCATAACCTCTGACCCTCTGTAGAGCATGCTCCTCAAAATCTGAAACACCCCAACAGAACAATAAATCAATAAAGAACCAGTCGTTGATGTTGCGGCGGATAACGGGCCGCTGTCTCACCTCGGTGGTCATGACCAGACAGGAAGCTGTGGGGTTAATAGTGACGTCACCGGTCATCAGACCAACATCCTGGAACTCTTCGTACATCTCTCTGTACTTCTGATTGCTCAAAGCTTTGATGGGACTGGTGAAGATGACCCGCTGCTTTTCTCGGAGCGCCAGGGCAATGGCATACCTGCGTGCAGAAGGAAACACACTGAGATCTAAGGCAGTGTTTCTCAACCACTGCATCACAAGACCGTTTTGAGTGGGTAGCAGTGTGTAGTCAAAGACACAACAACTTAATTCTACATGTTTGACTGCTCTGTCAGACAGAATGGGTTTTTCCACTCTACTGCTCTACTTTTCCACAGTTTTTCTATGTAAATGCGCTAGGCTAGGCGGACGTGTTTGAGTGCTTGCATCTCACGTCTTTTGCGTGTGACATGGCGTTCTAAAAACATGAAGTCAAAGGAAGTTAAACTTATAAAACACGTCTCTAGACGTCTGTTTTTTGTTCTACCGACCTGCGTCTCACATTGTACTGATTCGGTCCTGATGTCAGGCTAAATGTCAGTGTCATTATTCTAATGTTATTTTCAGAACTTGTCAGGCCCAGCTCACACAATGCATTTTTGCGGTCAAAATTCTAAGGATGCAATGTTGTTACATTGTCAATTACCAAAAAGTACAAATACAGTACATAAATGGCACATGTGTTAGCGAAGAAGGATTTGCATTAGAGCTGGGCGATTTTTTCCCCTAAAAAAATCTGCGATTTTTTTATAAAAAACTCGATTTACGATTCGATTCGATTTTTCTCCCCCCATTTAAAACAAAATAACTGCGAACTGTAAATATATTTTAAAAATATATATTTATTGTATTTAATTAAAGTGCATCAACATAAAATTGCAAAGGCAAACCCTTTCTCTAACTGAAAAGTCACTGTGCAGTCAGTGTGCAACAAAGATTGTTAAACATCCAAATTATTTATACTGTATTTGGATTGAGCTAATAAAACAACAAAAAATCCTGAAGTAACTCTTGCCTGGTTCAGATTACACGATTTTTTTGTCTGTTACGATAGTCACTGTCAGATTACACGATTTTGACTCCTAAAAATCTTGTCATGTCGTGGACAAGAAACATGTCAGACTACACATTGTTTTACGACCAGTCATCGCGAGCCGTCTCACACACTCATTCACTCGCACATATAGGCTACACAAGGTCACTCACATAGCCTGCACACACACACACACACACACACACACACACACACACACACTCACTCACTCGCACATACACACACTCTCTCTCTCTCTCTCTCTCTCTCTCACACACACACACACACTCTCGCGCACACAGTCACTCACTCTCCCTCACTCACTCACTCGCGCGCGCGCCGTCGTCATCGTGGAGGACCGTTAAAACATCAAACATGCTAGTCTTTTTGTCGTGATGTCGTGAAGCATCGAGGGCTGCGCCGCAGGGAGCGTTCTACGGAAACCCTGAAGGAAGATTTGGCGAATGCAAAATGTATGTATTGGGAGAAAAAAAATCTAAAAAATCGATTTTTTGAAAATATGAATCGATTTGACCTACCAACTCGATTTTTAAATCAAATCGATTTTTTTCCCAGCCCTAATTTGCATGCAGGTATGATTATTCTATTCATCAGGATCAGTGTTTTATTAACAGTTATACTACTGGCTGTTGAATGCTTAAATCTGATTGGTTAACGAACATTCTGAGGTGTGCAATTATTTTCAGGGAAACGCATGACCGCATTACAATTCAATATCACTTCGCAAAATGATTTCAAACGCACACACACATACACGGTAATGTGTTGTCAGCGCTGCTCTGACGATTTTGCCAGTAAAATAGTTTAACAACTTAAAAGCTACAAGACATTTCTCACTACCGATTTAATAACAGCGCTGTTCTTGGAGCAGATAAACTTAAGTTTCACTATTAGTAGAGACGCACACTGTTGAGAGACGCGGTGACTCAGGTAATGCATACACACTTGATAACTCTCTCTCCCTCTAATAACTGCATTAGTCTTATCTGTGGCTCAAGCCTCCTTTTACTAGCTCTAAAATTATGTTTTGGGATTACAGAGGTGTGGGATTAGATGCGTTTTCTTAACGGCCGTTTCCCACCGCAAGCGGCACATATTTTTTCCGGTGTGCACATTAACCAGTGAGTGCATTCACACCAGGAGCAGGAGCATCACATGAGCAGCAGTGAAGAGGGGGTTTCAGCGCAGAGTATATTTTTGCTGCGCTGCTCACGCTCAATTAAAGTGAAAGCACACTTTACGCTGTACAGACGCTTCCAGTGTAAACACTCTTGCGTGTCTGCAGCTGCAGTGACGAATATTACCAAAATACTACCAATTGTATATTTTTGATGACTGTGGTGGTTCATCCCAACTTACTTGTTATTCGGACTAACTTTGTTATTTAATATATCTTGTAATACTGTTTGTTCATCAGTGTTAGTGATATTCTTACAATTTATGTGTATGTGAACGCTACTTGTTTGTGTGTCAGCCATTTTTGAGAAATAAATTTGCTTGGTTCAAATTCATAAAAACTGAGGTTGTGGCTTAACGACAATGGGAAACTGTGTGTCCGATGACCAAACCAGTTGAGAACCACTGATTTAAAGAACTGATCTGAAGCAAAAGTGCGCACAGAGAATATATTTCAGTCTAACGGACACTCACTCCGCACACACTGTCTTTCCTGCCGACGTGTGGGCCGACACAAGCACAGACTGGTTGTTATCGATGCACAGGATGGCCTCACGCTGGAAAGGGTCGAGTAAGAAGGGGTACTCCTGCATGAGGGAAAGCAAACCATGTTCAAACAGAAGCAAAGCATTGATGTTGTCATGGGATGTTCAATGAGGTTCAAATCACCTTGGCAGCTTTTCCAACGCGTGGTTTCAGCGGAGTGTATTCCTCACTGGCAGGAAGAACCACCTGAGAGAGGAGGATGGGGTCACCACATGATCATTCCACAGAGAGATGTTTATTTCTACTGTGCGTTTGTGTGTTTACCTCATGAGTGCAGCCCTCCACTGTCTCCACCTGCTCCGCTTTCACTTTAGGCATGAGCTCTGACAGGCTGAAGGATGACACAGATGGACAGAATTACTAGAGGTCAACCAAGAGTGGATTTCACTCATAGGTGTAACTAAGGTTGCAAAATGAATAATCAGCCCAATAATAGTTTAAATGAATAATATGAATTGCTATTTCATTTAATGGTAACACATTGCAATAAGGTCTCATTTGTTACCATTAATAATGTATTAACTAACACGCACAATGAGCAAGACATTTGTTACAATATTTGTTCATTTTTGTTAGTTAATAAAAATCCAGATGTTCATTGTTTGTTCATGTTAGTTCACAGTGCATTAACTAATGTTGACAAATACAACATTTGATTTTAATAAAATAATGTATTAGTATAAAATAATAAAATAAAATAAAGTATTAGTAAAAGTTGGAATAAACATTAAAGATTAATGTCATATTCACCTAGGACGACTTGAGGGTGAGTAAATCATGGGCTAATTTGCATTGTTGGGTGAACTATCCTTTTAATAACCAGGATTAATTGTTAAAGGGGTCATGAACTGGATTGTTTTATTATTTTATAATGTTGCCTGGGGTGCCCTTATAATGTTAGTATGATTTTTACATCAAAAATTGTCATAATTTATAAATAAAAGCCATTTTTCCAAGCCTGATTTCTGCCTCAGATTTGAACGCTCCGTTTTAAGGGGCGTGTCTGCTGTGAGACTGCAGTGCAATCGCCCACTGCTGTGATTGGCTGACATGCTTGCATATGAAATAGCTAGTATTACATGAACTCTCTCGAAAACTTTTACTTCGTTTTTACTATTACAGCTATCGAGATAACAAATCGTGAAAAGTATCGTTTAAAGCATTATATTTAAATCTATTCCATCACATGAAAGGTTGCAGCATGATGAGCACTGAGCGGATGACAGACAGTCTGTTGATCGCGTGAATAAAGATCTTATCATTGCAACGCAATTTTTGCACTCTCACAAATGCTTACACCAAATCACAATGCAAACACGATGTGAATACACAGTAAGAGCTTCGTTGTGTAGTGTAACAGTGTCATTATTTCATCACGAGTTTGGTAAGTGTCCAGATAAGCTCTCGCGGCTCGCGCTGTGCTGTTTGATTGACAGCTTGGGCGAATGGAAAGGGATCGTTCTTTGATCGCTTTCTGTACGTTAATTTAATAACAGTTTAAAAAAGATTATTTTCATAATACTACGAGAAATTATGTGAAGTTGATCGTTTAGTCACTGATGCATAAACAGTATTGAACGATTTTAAGAGAAAGATATCTGAACTTGAATAATTACACATCAGAAATCACTGATCGCAGATCAGGCATTAGAGTACACATGGTTACTTACATGTTGCTGGCAGATCCGTGTCGGGAAATTGTGATCGACTCACTGATTTAATAAAGTTTAACCATGCTGGAATCCTAAGGAAGCTTAATGCAGACTGTCTTCTTCCACAAACAGGCGCTGCACAATATTTTGTAAACCGCATGTTTATTGCTTGGAAGTAGCTCGATCCGGTTTAGCAATCATCATGTCGTCCTATGTTATTTAGCATGTTTGGGCGAATCGGTGGGCGGGGCTAAACAGGCCGTGTTGAAGTAGGCGTTGATCTTCTTTTGTGGAGGCGGTGTTTTATCCTCTTTGACGTCATTGTTCCCCACTTTGAAAAATGAGTCGTTTGCTGAGCCTGATGTCTATAAAAGCTTTTATTGGACTAACAAGGTAGTTTTCAGTTCTGAAACTTACAGGATATTATTATAGTATGATGATCTCTTATATGTCAAAAGCTCAAGGAAAATTTGATTTCTCAGTTCATCACCCCTTTAAACTCGGGTAAATTATGAGCAATGTGAAGCAAGATAACCCGGGGTTTGCAATGACCCAGTTCAAGTTCAAGTGTGAAGAGGCCTTATGAAGTATTTCAGACGTAGTACACAAACAGTACATCAAGTACACCAATCTTACTTGATCTCCTCAGCTGACACCGTTTCCAGCTTTTGTCTTTTCCCAAGCACCACCTCGTCTGGACCGTCATTTTCTTCATCTCTTTTGCGGACCGCTGCTGAATCGCCCTGCGGTTTATCGGCTTTATTGAGCGTCTTCCTATTAGATGTTAAGACAACAAGGATTCACTCAACAGTCATCTAGTGCATCTGTACAGATTATTAAACTAAGATAAAGTGGCTGGTAGGATATTCTTGCCGGTCTCCAGGGTAACGCTACTGCTAAAGCATTTTCAAGTAGTCTATAATCTAGGGATGGTTGCTATAGTGTAGCATAGGGAGTGTATTGTGTGTACAGGGAGACAGTCAGATAGACTGGGTATTTTAAGTTTCTATCAATGACTCGTCACATGTGTTCAGTAAGACCAGACAAATACTACAATATCTATTGATTAGTCCTGCAAAACAAACATATATCGCCAACGTTTTCATACCCTGACTGAGCGACGGACTTTGGAGTTGCTTTTTTGCTGGAACCGGCCTGTTCTTCATCAAACACGCTGAACAAATCGTCTCCAAAGGCGTCCGCCATGACTTCAAACCCTACAGACACAAATCCCACACAGACCTCGTGCCGGAAATGACATGCGCCGCGTCGGACGTGTGAAGTGAGCAACGAAAATACACAGTCAAACAAAATTTCTCTCTAAAAAAATCACAATAACAAATTCCAAAATACATTGTAATTTAAAAAAGCGAATTTGCCGTGATTTGAGTTTGGTATTTAATTACTTTTATTTAGTGACTACAACTTTTAAAGAGATTTTAATAGGTTTTGATAGACTGCAACAAATGCCTCTGCAACTTTGAACATGTTAATTCCAATGTCCTTTTAAATTAAGTGTTTTGTCCTGTTTTTCTCTCTCTCTCAGGAATTGTGGAGGCCCTATATAAATACACATTTAGTAAATAAAGGTTTCCGCTGAACTTTTAATTTGAAAGAAGCTTCTGTAGTGTCAGCCTTCACAGACTCTCATAGAGTTGGCTTAAGCTGGATGTGTCAGCACAGTCTTCTTTAGCATTTTCCAGCTATAAAATGTATGTTTATAGAAATGTTGATCGTTTTGTGTACTGATCCGTAACAGACACTTGAACTGATTATTTTCGCGATGGGTGGGAAGAAGAAGAAGTCGGCAGCGGCTCCCACGAGTGTGTGTGTGCAGCCGGTTGCTGTGAACGCGACCAGTGCAGCATCTGAACCCACGGGCAAAAAACACCAACAGAGACCAAACCATGAGAAATCAGCCTCGAAGGAAAACAAACCCAGAGGTCAGACGTCCTTTTAAAAGCTGCATTGCTTCTAATGTGTGAGGAGTTTGATGCATTAGACATTCACAAGCATTATGTAATTATATGACAATATATGAATCAACATTTTTATGACATTTCTACCTATTTGAATGCAGATGGCACTGTGTAGTGTAATAATCAATGAGAGTTATTATACAGCAAGTGTTGCATTGTTTCACTGATTCACGTGATGTTCAGAGCCAGTACAATCTTGACAGTTGTCTGCAAATGGTTATTTCTTTTCTTGTAGCTCCCAAAACATATGGTCTTAACACTAATGCACAGACGGACACAAGCGGTGTGGCTGATAAATCTATCCTGAAGGTATGTCTCACATTCATATAGTTCATGTTTATACGTTCATAACTGAAAACCTATCCAGTCTAAAAATAACAGTTGTTATGTAACACAACTGACCTGCATACATAACTTCTGCAGACAGATTAATACATTTGAACACATAAAGTCACTTTCAAAAGTTCAGGTCAGTTATATATTTCAGAAAGGATGCTTTAAATTGATCATAAAAGCATAGAAAGACGTTTTTTTTTTTTTTATTATTATTAAAAAAATGCTGTTCTTTTGAACTTTCTATTTATCAAAGAATCCTGAAAAAAAATATATATATATATCACAGTTTCCACAAAATTATGAAGCAGCACAACTGTTTTCAACATTGATAATAATCATAAATGTGTCTTGAGCATCAAATCATCATATTAGAAATAGAATGATTTCTGAAGGATCATGTGACACTGAAGACTGGAGTAATGATGCTGAAAATTCAGCTTTGATCACAGGAATAAATTACAGTTTAAAATGCATTATAGAGAACAGTGGTTTTAAGCTGTAATAATATTTCATAATATTACTGTTTTTACTGTATTTCTGATCAAATATATGCTGCTTTGGGTGTGCATATGCATAAAAAAATCAAAACTTCAATCAAAACTTTTGAAAGTTATTGTACACATCAATGTCTGTTAGTAGTATTATCAATATTAATATCTGTTTTTTTTTTTGCATGTCTCGTAGGTTGTTATCCATCCAGAACTGGAAAAGAAGGTGATCAAGTTGATCAATGATTACAGGCAAGAAAATGCTGATAAAGGACCAATATCTGGAAGAATCACCTCCAAGAAGTTGCTGGTATTTCTTTCCCTTTTTTTCTTTTCTTTTAATTGTAAAAAATAACGAATATTATTTATTATCTGAGAATTTTAAGAGAACATCATCTATCATATATTGTGTGTCAGGATTTGTACACAGCCTTGCAGAAGTTCCAGTTTAAGACGGAGCACATCGAGGAGGCCATGAAGAGCAGCGTGCTGTATGGAGGAGATCTGCACTCGGCGCTCGACTGGCTCTGTCTGAATCTCAGAGATGGTAAAAGCTTCAGATTGCAGTCATAAACTTCATAAACCCATTTTCTGCTCCTCAAACCTAAACCCTTGTTTTGCTTTTCTGTGAATAAAGATGAGCTGCCGGAGGGTTTCAGCCAAAAGATGCAAGATGAGAAACAGAAGAGTCGTCCTAAGTACCAGCCTCCTAAAGAGGACAAGAAGCAGCCGGTGACGAAAGAAGCCCCCAAAGAGGAGGAGAAACCTAAGGCAAAGGTGTGTTAAAGTGTCATTTTATGATGAATCACTTTTTTCTTTTAAAAGTTCCCCTATTATGCTATTTTGAAGGTTCCTAATTTTTTAAGGTCTCCTACAATAGGTTTACATGCATCCATGGTCAAAAAAGCACTTTAATTTTCTCATAATATACATTGCAGCACCAGCTCTTTTCTCACAGTGTCTGAAACGATTCGATAAAGTATTTGGTCTCTCTAAACCCCTAGTCTGTTGTGATTGGTCTACTCTGGAAACACACCATTGGCACGGCTCAATCCGAGGGGCGGGATAAACGGTTGTCTTTCAAATTCGCAATAGGATAGCGCTTCAACCAACCAGAGCGTTTTCCCACCAGCGGAGCTAGTTGATGGATTAGACTTTTGCTGTATCTGGTTGGCAAAACTACGAACACATCTTCCTTTTTTAAGAATGACTTCAGTGCCGTTCTTTGCTCTTTTCTCAAAGAAAAGCTTAACTCCAAGTCCTCCAGAGTCGCAGCCAAAGCCGATTCGAAAGGCCACTGTTCGTCAGCAGCAGCAGCCGCCATCTTCTTTGTTTTCAGTAGCAGGGAACCGTCAACTCTGCCGTCATTATGTTAAGCCCGCCCACCGACTCTATACACAATATGATTGGCATGACTAAAGTTTGTTTTTTCCTGCTCGCAAGCCAACTAGATGACAAGTTGCTAGACGACACTGGCTGCAAAATACAATTTGCTGCCGCTAGGGTGCATCTAGATTTCTAGGCTATTTATCATTCACTTTGATCGTTGAAACTGTGCTGACATTTTACATTCACAAACAGCTACAGTATATTCCACACTACATGAAACGTAATATCTGAAAAAGCATAATGGGGCACTTTAATCTTTTGAGAGAAAAAGTTCAAAAACATTTTATTTGATGTCAGAGTCCTGTAAAAGAGGGTGGTGGCAGTATGAAGGAGTGGATCCTGCGCTATGCTGAACAATCTGAAGATCAGAGCAGCGAAGAAGATGAAAACACAGACACAAGTGTTTATAACCCAGAGTTGGAGGAGAAGTTTGATCCTGTGAGTTTTACTGAGTATAGTTTCTATAATATGCCAGTATTATGCCTGCAGCTTCCCATAAAATCCCATGCTCTTCCTGCAGAATGACAGATACCTGCTTCTGAGCGCTCAGCTGTATGATGCCAAGGACATGGCCACAGGATCGAAAGCCAAGAAGGACAAAGCAGGGCAGAGGACCGCACAAGATCGCATCAGAGTCATCCAGCAAGGTCTCTGTGCCGGCAGTGTTCGCTACTTTAGGGTATTTGTTAATTGTCTAGAATGTGAGTGTAATAAGGTTCGTTGCTGTGATGGTGTAGGAAGGAAGAAGACAGGGGTCGGCTGACTGGGACACTCACTTTATTTCTCAGTTTCAAATAAACAAAAGGGTGCGCACAAAGCGCCTTCACCGTGGTTTAAAAACACACAGCTTCTCAAACAACAATAAACTCAGCATTCAATTCTCTCAGTCCACATCAGCGTCCTTGTGAGGTCCCAGTCCAAAGCTCTCTCTTCTCTCTCTCGCTCTCCCCGGTTATATGCGGTCTCTCCACGCCAATTACTGCAATCAGACACAGGTGTTCATCATCTGCACTTGACCTACTTACTCACCGCTCGGCCCCCTCCTTTCTCTCCCGCTACAGACTTCGCGAAACCACGCCCCCCTCGCCACAGTGAGGAAGGGTTACTATGAATTTGTTTCTCAATAGTGTTTGTTTGCATTACAGAAATGAAGTCTTTGGAGTGTCATCCAATGTTTAATTCAGCTATCAAGGTTAAAGACACTCCTAAAGAGGAAAAGAAGCCAGTTACGCTCACTGATGGAAAGGAGGAACTCAACTTCAGCCTCTTTGAGCAAGCAGACGCACCACCAGCAGAAAAAAGTAAGAGTAATACATTTTTTAATGTATATTTATTTAGTTCAATAGTTTTATTTTTGTCTTGTGGTGTTTTTTGTTTTGTTTTTGTTTAGTCTGTATCATTTTATTTTATGCTATGTTGTTATTTTATGTTTTTGTTTATGGTATTTCGTTATTTTACATGATTTTTGTTTTATGTTATGTTGTTTTATTGTTATTTATTTTATTATATTTGTCATGTTTATTTTACATTTTCATCTTTTTATTTTTCATTTATGCTATTGCTTTATTCAGTTTATTTTGTGATATTTTATTTCATGCTGTTCTATGTTTTTGTTATTTATATTTTAATTTATTTTATTTTGTTATTTTATATTGTTGCTATTTCTGTTTATTATTGTATGCTCATATGCTGTTTATTTTTTTATTTTATTTTATGCTGTTTAATTGTTTTCTTTCTTGTTTAATTTTTGTTGTTTTACATTATTTTGTCATTTTATGTTTATTATGCTATTATCTATAAATGTATCTTTTATTTTAAATTAATGCTGGTATTTTATTGTTTTGTTTTATGCTATGTCATAATGTAATTTTGTAATCTTTTTTTTTTAACAAAACATTTTATTTTAACTTCATGCTGTTGTCTTATTTTGTTGTTTTGTTTTATGCTATGCTAAAAATTATTATTATTTTTACATTTATTTTATTCAATGCTTGTGCTTATGATTCGGTAATGCCTAGGTTCATATATTAATGTCTTTAATGTCCAGATATATGTCTTTTTTTGCATTATTTTTATTAATACTAATTATTATTTTTTGTCTGATCATTGTTGATGCTCTAGCGGAGATAAAGCAGAAGGAGCCCAAAGACATCCGAAACTTTGACTACACCTCCAGGAGCTGGACTGGCAAGTCTCCTAAACAGTTTTTGATTGATTGGTGCAGGAAAAACCTCCCGAAGAGCCCTCCACCATCCTTCGACAAAATTGCAGTCGGGAGATATTGGAAATGCAAGTATGTTGTGTTAAAATTGCATCTTTGACTCTGACTGTGTACTGAATGCATATTTGACTGTCTGGTTATTTGTCCTTGATGTCAGAGTGCGCATTCATAGGCCTAATGACGTTTTGGAGGTGTGTCCCACTATCCTGACTGAAGACGGCATGCAAGCCCATCACTTAGGAGCCACGCTTGCCCTTTATAAACTAGTCAAAGGACAGGTGAGTTTCAAAACAGTTCACATATTAGGGAGATACATGCTTGCTTTATGTATTTCATTAATTTCATCTTTGATCTCCATTAGTCTGTGCATCAGCTGCTGCCGCCCACCTACCGCGACGTGTGGCTTGAGTGGCGAGATGACGAGCAAAAAGAGGAGGAGCAAACCCTCTCCGCCATCAACAAACCACGTGACCAGTTCATCGCACGCCTGCTCACTCGCCTCAAACAGCAGCAGGCCCTCCAACTGCAGTCCAAGCCCCAGGAAAGTGTCCAGGACGCTGAACCGGAAGACTCCTGGGAGAACCTGGACGTGCAGGAGGACCACGAGCCTCAGCACGGAGGAGGCCTGATGGCGGAGGAGGCGTCTCGCAGGCTGTTCCTCAAACTGCGAGGCTCTCCTGTGGCGCACAGGCTTCTGGCTGAGAGGGAGCAGCTGCCTGTTTTCCAGCACCGTGAGAAGGTGCTAGAGGCTCTCCGGCGCCACCGCGTGCTGGTGATCGCTGGGGAGACGGGAAGCGGGAAGAGCACACAGATTCCTCAATTCATCCTGGAGGAGCTCCTGGCCGCTGGGGAGGCCGCGCAGCCGTGCAATGTGGTGGTGACGCAACCCAGAAGGATTTCAGCCACGAGTCTGGCCAGCAGGGTGTCGCAGGAGCTGGGGAGTGAGGACGGCCCGGGAGGCAAGGTTAGATCTCTGGAAGATGCTTTATAAAACTGTGTATGTGGAAATAGCTTGCTTTTAATGTTTTTCATCTCTAATAAGTCAGGTGGTATGTGATCGGAATCAAACATTTGGGCCAGTCACCTTAAAAGTTGTAGGTTCAAACAACACAAGAGACAGTCCTTGAGCTACTGCCTTTTAAGGCTCAGCAATAAGTAGTTTTACTTATTGTCCCTCAGGTGAAAATAATATATATGAAGTATATGTTATATACCTTCTATATATAATAACTGTTATAGAAATATTTTGATAAGTATTAATAATATAAATATTGACACAAATTAATAAGTACATAAGTATACTTTTATTAAATGTGTCAATGGCAATGCTAATTTTTTTTAATTAATTCAGAAATATATTTAAAATGAATACAACTCTTTTATGATTTGCATGTTTTTTATTTGTGAATTAAAATTAATTTTGATATTTTTTTTAGGGTGTGGTGAGAGTTAAATTCTTGAAAATAAAACTTTTAGTATTTTATTTTTTTAATTATTAATTATTTTTTATTGTTTCTTCGTATTATTTTACCACTTAAAACCACTTAAAATTTATAAAATTTATGTGTGAAAAACATTTGTCCACCAAATAAATATCTTGTAGTGCAACCAACAGGAAGAAAAGAGAAAATGACATGTTAAGCCACTCCCCAAAAACATATTTTTAAACAAATCATTACATTTAAAAAAAAAAAAAAAAACTTTATACAAATGTAAAATGTATAAAACGTTTGTCCGTCAAATTGAGTCATGTGGTGCAACCAACAAAAAAAACAATGACATAAAACCGGAAATATCACAGAGAAGGACCCCTCATGACTGTTTGTCAAGGTCAATTTTTCTCTAAAAATATCAGTTAATTTGACTTTTTTTTTTTTGTAAGATGTCATCATGTGGTGCGCGCATACATTTTATAAATATATATATATATATATATATATATAATATTATTATTATTATTATTATTATTATTATTTTTATTTTTTTTTCAACTTGATTAAGATGCACTTACATGTATTCAAAGTGTAAGGAAACACCACATGATTTAAATGAATACTTTTCCTAAAAATCGTCTAAAAGGTTTTCAAAGCCATATCTAAGAACTTGACACTTGCAAAATAAGTCCAAAGAACTCCAGTAAAGGTGTCGTACGGGTAGTTGACGGCAGAGTAACAATATTGTGGAATATTTGCATTACAGAATTCACTGTGTGGATACCAGATCCGTATGGAGAACCGCTCTGGTGACGCCACACGACTGCTGTACTGCACCACTGGAGTTCTGCTGCGCAAACTACAGCAGGACCGGCTCCTCAGCTCCCTCACTCACATCATCGTGGACGAGGTCTGGCTCGCATACATCTGGGGATATACCCACACTTAAGGCTGGACCATGTAACCCAAAAATTATGTCTCAATATTTTAGGTGCACGAGCGCAGCGTACAGTCAGATTTCCTCCTCACGATACTGAAAGATGTGGTTCATAAGCGTGCAGATCTGCGTTTGATCCTGATGAGCGCTACAGTCGACTGTCAGAAGTTTGCCAACTACTTCAACCGCTGTCCTGTGGTCACCATACCTGGCAGAACCTTCCCTGTGGAGGCAAGATTATATACATCTAAATAAATATCAACAAATACTGTATATTTACATGATGGTTTGTTTATTTTGAAGTAAATTCCAAATAAGAAAAAAATCCTAAAAACTGTGGTGGTACTGTAGGTGTTTCACCTGGAGGATATCGTGGAGGAGACGGGATATGTTCTGGAGCAGGACTCGGAGTACAGTCAGAAGTTTGTGGAGGAGGAAGACGAGGTCAGCATCAGTATCGCGCAGAAAGGAGGAAAGACTATTCAGCACCAGGTGAGACAGAAATCCACTTTTCTTTTTTCAGCAGAAGAATTTCATCAGTCCAAGTTTAATGCTGCGTCCCCATTCACATATTATTTGTCCTTAATAGTGTTTCAAAATTAGAATTCTCCTTGCTTTGCTCCATAACAGGTAACTTAATTTATTACATACAATGAAATATATATTAATGAATTAAATGCAAATTTCTGTAGGTGGCATTTTAAAGATTTTACAGATTTTTTTATTTTATTATTAATTAAAGGGTTAGTTTACCCAGAAATGAAAATTTTGTCATTAATTACTCACTCTCATGTCTTTTCAAACACGTAGGACTTTCGTTCATCTTAGGAACACAAATGAAGATCTTTTTAATGAAATCTGAGATTTCTGTCCCTCCATTCGCAGTCTACGCAACTAACACTCTGACGCTTTAAAAAGTTCATAAAGAGATCAGTATGAAGGTAATATGATGCCGTAAAGAATAGCATGTGCAGGGTAAGATTTGTGAGAGTGTACATAATATTGCAAGCGTACATAAAATTTGCATATGCAAGAAAAAATGTATAGGTGTAAATCGCCTTTCAAGTGTAATAAAAAAATATTTGCAGCATTTTACTGTTATTCGTAAGTGTAATTCATGTATTGTAAAACTGCAGCTTCATGCTAACGCATAAGAAATATGATCTGTATTGTTTCTGCGCTTACACTTTTGGCACGTTTTTCTTTCCCACAAATATTCTCTTCAGGAGCTGATTGTGAGGGACTCTGGTTCAGGCTGGGATCTGGGCCCTGAGCTGGATCACTTCAGCAGCCGGACACGACACGTCCTGCAGTACATGAATCCCAATAAGATAAATATGGATCTGATATTAGACCTGTTGGCGTACCTTGGTAAGATAACAACACATATACTGTATGCACAGTCAGTAGTTATAGTGACTGAACATGCCCCTTATTAGAATGCATACTTTATTATTAGTAGTGTTTGCTAATGAAAGCAACACTTGCAGTTTCCTTAAAGACTGTAAAAATGTACTCGTTAAAGGTTTTATGAATAAATGGAGTACCTCTGGTTCTTTTCCTAAGATAAATCACCTCAGTTTCGTGATGTGGATGGTGCGGTTCTGGTCTTCCTCCCTGGCCTGGCTCATATTCAACAGCTGCATGATCTACTGACCACCGACAAGAGGTTCAGCTCAAAGAACAGGTAACTCCGGCCTAAATTCGGGGTTTCTTAGAGACAGGAACTAAACAGAGCGTTACTGGCAGACTGAGAAGAGAGGTGCTGCAACCATGTAAAATATGGGGAAAATTATGTTTTTTGAACATTCAAGCATGAAAACCTATTCTAGTAGAACCCAAGACCAAAATCAAGACTTTGTAAAGGGGCATAACATGTTTTGTGTACCGTTCAAAAGTTTGGAATAATTTGTTTTATATATATATATTTTATTGTATTTATTAAGCCTCTTATTGTCACCTAATCAAAATACAGTAATAACAGTAATATTGTGAAATATGATTACAATTTAAAATAACTGTTTTCTTTTTTAATATATTTAAAAATGTCATTTAATTCCTGTGATCAAAGCAAAATTTTCAGCATCATTAATAATTTTTAGTGTCACATGATCCTTCAGAAATCATTCTAATATGCTAATATAAAGACCTTGCATTACATTTTCTCCAAAATAAGGCATTCTGGCCATGCTCCATAAGTAACTTAATTTATTAAATACAATGAAATATATAATTAAATACAAATTTCTGTAGATGGCATTTATTTTCAAATGTTATTTTATTTATTTTGTAATATGTTTATGTTGTGTTTGTTAACATATAGATACAAGCTGGTCGCCCTCCACTCCTCACTGTCGTCCCAGGACCAGTCTTCTGCATTCACAGTGCCCCCTCCTGGAGTGAGAAAGGTCAGAAGAGCATATTATATTTTCACATGACATCACAGCCCACCTGCAGGGCAAAACAAGGCTTTCCTCCATTCCCGCCAATTATTTTTACCAGGTTTGTCCTAAGTACTAAAGTAGTAAGACTGGTATTAAAACACCAAATTCAGTATACACATCATTGATGATGCATACTACGTACAGGCAAGCAGATTAACCCGGAATATAAACACAATGCGCAGGTTAGCATGAATTGTTCTTCAAAGAAACATTGAACCTTTTAGCATTAGTAATTGAAATAGTGCAGTACATGGATTACATAGATCACATGGATCACAAGTGCCCAAAACGTTTTCCTCTTTTAAGCTGCAGTTCTTTGGACGTTTTGCCCTCCAGGTCTCATGACGGAAAACTATGAATTACTATTTCTGCAGTGCATAGTATGTGTGCACCATCTTCATTTCTCTTTAAGATTGTTCTGTCCACAAACATCGCTGAGACTGGCGTCACCATTCCTGATGTGGTCTTTGTCATTGACACAGGAAAAACAAAAGAAAATCGGTGAGACGGGGCAGAAAATATCTGATATTAACTGTCTATGATGGAATGGTTTTGAATGTTAGCGGCTGTCTTCTGTTTCTGGTTTCAGGTATCATGAAAGCAGCCAGATGAGCTCTCTGGTGGAGACGTTTGTGAGTAAAGCCAGCGCCCTCCAGAGGCAGGGGAGGGCAGGACGTGTTCGAGAGGGCTACTGTTTCCGCCTTTATCCCAAATTCAGGTACAATGATAGACTTTTCTTCCTGATTGTGACGTATATCTGAGTGAAACCAGTTCTGGAACAAGAACAAATGTACGGTGGGACTTTATTTTGTCTATAGGGAATTGATTGGATGGTTGTGGTTTGCTATTGGTGGATCTTTTTTGAGTGACAGTTTATTGCCCCGCCCTCCTGCCAGTAAACACATCATTAGAGAAGAGAAGAGATAAGCTGCAAAAGGGAGGGGAAGTCACTCTGATTAAAAATCACGAGAGCACATTAATTTAAATGATGTACATGGATAAATCCTTTATAATAAATACCGTAATTTTTTCGTGACTTTAAAGATTGTGGCACATACAGTACTAACCTTCCATCAGAGAATCAATGACCTGTTTTGGTTGGCAATATCATATTTTCTATGATATTTTAGGGGGGAAATTTTGTAAATGTACATGACGATTTAGTCCAATTTGGTGGACAGAAACCTGAAAGAGTGCAAAAACAGCCTCACATTATTCAATACTTGAAACGGAAGACTCAAAACAGTAAAACTAATATTATCAAATGAATAGATCTCATTTAATATACTGTCAATATATATATATATATATATATATATATATATATATATATATATATATATATATATATATATATATATATATATATATATATATATATATATATATATATATATATATATATATATATATATAGTATACATGTCATTCTCATGTTCTTTGTTTTCCCACAACAGATTTGAGAGCTTCATTGCCTACTCTATCCCTGAGATTCTCAGAGTGCCTTTGGAGGAGCTTTGCCTTCATATTATGTTAAGTACCATGTTTTTCTCTTTAATCTACTCAAAATTTTGTTTTCGGTAAGATATTTGAATGTTTTTGAAAGAAAACATATTTAATGCTTGCCAAGGCTGCTTTTATTTACTCAAGAATACGGTAAAGCTACATTATTGTGAAATATTACTACTATCTAAAATCACTGTTTTCTATAATATATTTTGAAATGTAATTTATTCCAGTGATCAAAGCTGAATTTTCAGCATCATTACTCCAGTCTACAGTGTCAAATGATCCTTCAGAAATCAGTCGAACATGCTGATTTGATGCTCGGTTACACTTTATTTTGATGCTCCCCTTTAGACATTCTGTTGACTATACGTAATGTTGCACCTTCATGTCCACTAACTCTTATTAGAGTATTAGTTGAGTATTAATAGACTGTTAGGGTTAGTAGAAGTTGACACATAGTTGCAAAGGAACAGTACTTACAGTCAATAGAATATCTAATAATGAAGTGTTAGCAGATAATAAGCAGAGAGTCTATTAATACTCTAATGACTGGTAGTTGACGTAGTTGCAAAGTTACTAAAGTGGGTCATGGAAATAGTTACCAACCTTTCTTATTATTATCAGTGTTGACGACAGTTGTGCTCCTTAATATTTTTTGTGGAAACCGTACATTTTAGGGATTAATGTCTTTCAAAAAAGTCTTACTGACCCCAAACATTTGAAAGCATAAAGCCTCAGAGACCTTTTTCTGTTCGTGTTAATAGAAGTGTGATTATGGCTCTCCAGAGGATTTCCTGTGTCGAGCTCTCGACGCCCCTCAGTCGCAGGCCGTGTGTAATGCTGTCAGCCTTCTGAGGAAGATCAACGCCTGTCAGCAAGATAGCCACACCCTAACACCGCTCGGCCATCACTTGGCTGCACTTCCAGTCAATGTCAAGATTGGCAAAATGCTCATCTTTGGTGCCATCTTTGGCTGCCTGGAACCCATTGTGAGCGTTTTTTCAGCATTTTATTAATTTCTAACAAACAAACAAAAAAAGAAAATTCTGTCATATTTGCTCCTAACCTGTATGACTTTTATTCTTTTGTGGAACTTTAGTGTGCTTTACTTGTTTTTATCCATACAATGAAAGTCAATGGGGTCCAAAACAACACTGAGAAATTCATAATGTTTATTTTTCAGGCCACCATTGCAGCGGCCATGTCTGAGAAGTCCCCGTTTGCTACTCCTATGAGCAGGAAGGAGGAGGCCAACCTGGCCAAAGCTGCTCTAGCAGTTGTAAACTCAGATCACATGACCATCTACAATGCTTACCTTGGGTAATCACTCGTGTTCAACAAAACAGTACTTCATGGACAAAGGAAGTGAAAACGTTGTAATGAAGTTAGTGTTTTATTGACAGGTGGAAGAGTTCACGGGGCGAGGGAACGCGTGCTGAAATGGCCTACTGCAGGAGACACTTCCTGAATCGCACTGCCCTCATGACGATTGAGGTGACGTCCTCTTACAGCTACGAACGCACTTGCTGATTAATTTGCAGAGTCATGATAATTAACAAATGTACCTCTGACCTGCTAGAACTGGCGATGGTTGATCGCGTGTGTGCAAAATAGAATTTGAAATGTTTCTTTTAAGGTATAAAAAGTGTGTCCGAGATAAAGAGGAGGAGAAGTATTTAAAAATCTGGTTTAAAACACTAGTGTTAGGCTTTTAAAAATGTATTCTTTGCATTCTTGTTGGTTTCGTACATTTTGTTCATACATCATTTATATTGCCGTTTATTTTAGATTAATGTCTCTGTGGTGTAACCATCCAGTGATATTTTAGTATTATAAAATAGTGATATTTAAGTATGAATTAATATTTTGAACTAGCCTTTATTTTTATATTTAATTTAACTGCTTTTGTTATTTTTATTAGTTATTTTTTATATTTCGGTAACACTTTACAATAACACTTTCCATTTGTTAATAATAGTTATCTGCATTATTTAACATGAGCTAACAATGAGCATTTATTAGTTAGTTAAGGTTAATTTCAACATTTACTAATACATTAATAAAATCTAAATTTGTATCTGTAAATGTAATTTAATATACAATTAATTTAATTTAAAACTTTCTCCTTCGCGTTTTTCGCGTACAGATGACAACGATCCCGTTCACACGGATCTGCGTAAACGCTGTATTATTCATGCCAGGCCAGTAGATGGCGATGTAACTTTGTAAAGAAACACTACGCGCCTATAGACTGAACACGCTCTTGTGGTGAACAAGCTATTTTTAAACAATATCATGAATCTCAACATTTTTGAATCACGAATATAATGAAGTTTGCTGAAGTTAGTCCAGTTGACACTTTTTTGGTCAACTGAGGCCATAAGGGTTTACAGGAGTCCCTGTCTGTGATTTATTATTTCCTGTTTTGTGTTTTCAGTCACATGATAACAAAATGGCTTCCTGCATGTTGGGTACACAACACTTTTTTTTGTTTTACATTTGTTGCAAAACGTTTTTCAAATACTAGTAATATTTAAAAAAAATGACTTTTTTCAGAATCTCTAGATGGTTCCACCTCCTTGTCTTTTTTTCTTTTTTTACTCTAAGGCCCTGTTGGCATTAAGATGTGTTTTGGTCAATCGGATCACAAGTGGACAACGCTAAATACAGGTGTAAACAGGGTCTAAAACATTTTGAGCCACTTCCAGGGGTAGTTGAAAACACATTAGTCCGGATTGCTTTCGTAGTGTAAACTCTCATGTGGTCGAATGTGTTCGAACGGCCACAAAAGCTGCTGCTCTCTGTATGTTTTTCCCATCATCTCCGGGCACGGAGAATTATTTATTTCATTAGATCAAAAAGATCTAAAAAAAAAAAAAAAAACATACATTTACCCACCCGTAGACCCTCCCCTCAAATAAATCAGCACAGAAGTGGTTGAAAGTGGACAAAAGAGACAGATTAAAATACTAGGTGTAAACGGGTATGTCTCCCTCGTCTACTAGAGACCAGATCGACTAAAACCAAGTGTAAACAGGGCCTCTATCACAAAAATATAAAAATGTATGGAATGAATTTATAACTTCAGAAAGTGAGGTGTATTCAACTAAATGTATGCATTTTGAGTGTGTTTTTTGAATAACTAGAGGCAATACATTAAACTGACTTTTAACTATTCAGTGTTGAACTTCCTCCTCAGGATGTGAAGAAGGAGCTCATTAGGATGGTGGAGCAGGCCGGTTTCACAGCCTCCAAACCCAGCCGGACTCCTCGCTCTCGACCCAGCGCCGAACCCAAAGCCCTCGGCTCGCTCTCCAAGCAGGACGTCTCTGTTCTCAATGCCGTGCTGACGGCGGGTCTGTATGACAGCGTGGGCCGTATCCTCTACACCCCCTCTGTGGACGTTCAAGATCGGGTGGTGTGTGTGGTTGAGACGGCTCAGGGGAAGGCCCATGTTCACCCCTCCTCCGTCAACCGCTTCCTGCAGACCCACGGTTGGCTGCTCTTCCAGGAAAAGGTGTGTTGGGGTTAGCTTTAATATATGCCTGTGGCATTTTGTGTTTTTTTTTTATCCATCCCATTTTACATTCTTGTACATGGCTAACTCTGTGGAAGCGTTTTATTATTTGGCAATCGAATTTATGGGTGAAGCAAGCATTACTATTAGTATTGCTTTTTTAACTAATGTGAACAAACCGCTAACCCACAATACTACACTTGTGATTCGGCCCGCAGAATTTGTGCTACAGAGATGGGTCGATCATGTGCTCTTTTTTGGTCTATCTATTCATTTAAATGAAAATACATTAAAAATGTTACTCATACACTACTGTTTAAAGGTTTTGGGTAAGTTTTTGAAAGATGTCTCTTATGTTCACGGAAGCTGCATTTATTTAATCAAAAATACAGTAAAAATAGTATTATTGCTAAATATTATTACAATTTAAAAGAAGTTTCCTATTGTAATATACTTTAAATTGTAATTTATTCCTGTGATGAAAAGTTAAATTTTCAGCATCATTACTCCAGTCTTCAGTGTCACATGGTCCTCCAGAAATCATTCTAATACGATGATTTGAAACATTTATTATTATTATCAATGTTGAAAACAGCTGTGGTGCTTCATATTTTTGTGGAAACCGAGATATATTTTTTTCAGGATTCTTTGATGATAGAAAGTTAAAAAGAAAAGCATTTATTTGAGAAAAAACTAATCTTTTGTAACATTATAAATGAATAAAAACATCAATTTCCCCCCCAGAAAAATCTTAGACCCCATGCTTTTGTACAATAGTCACAAGTAGACATGAATTCACCTCTTCTATGATGGACATGTTTTTAATTTCAGTTTTAACATGTATTAAAATTCATTAATCATTAATCATAAGGTAAAAAACAAACAAAAATGTTTGAAAAGAAAACCTTATGTTTTTTGGCATTATATTCTATTATTTCTTAAAAAAAATTTTTACTAAAATTATGTAATTAGATTGTTATATTATATTTTAATAAAATTGCTTGTTAATATTTGCAAAAACGTCCTCAAAATCATGTGGTGTGACCAACATGCTGGAAAAAAAGATACTTATTTTATAACAAGATGGTGTGGCGACTCAAAAACATTTATATTTATGGTAATAAAGGTGTAATAAATACTTTTACCTTGACATTTTTATTTTAAAACAATTTTGGAAACAAAATTGAAGGTGTTTTCTGAAACATTTCTTTAAAAAGTTTTTTTTTAAACCATATGAAACCAACATAAAAACAGATGCTTTTCCTTACTTTTTAAATGACTTTTCCTTTTCATTATTATGGACACTCTTATATGTCATTGACCCTTATCATTTGTGTATTTGAACCACTATTTTCTCATTTTGCTTACAGGTGAAATACTCTAAGGTGTTTCTAAGAGACACTACGTTGATCTGTCCTTTATCATTGCTGCTGTTTGGAGGTGATATTGATGTGCAACACAGGGAGAGGCTCATCTCTCTGGATGGATGGATCCACTTCCAGGTCAGGGAAAGGTTTTGCATGCATGTCCTGTTTCATTGGTTATCCATGCTTGGCTGGTTACCTGCTTAGTTTGCATTGATCACCTCATTGGCAGGAGCACTGAGGCATCACAAAATGTGAGATAACTCTGTTATCTGTTTCAATTCCCATCAGGCTCCAGTCAGAATTGGCGTGATCTTCAAACACCTTCGCAAGCTGATGGACTCCCTCCTGGAGAGGAAATTGGCCAACCCTAAAATGAATTTGGAAGGTAACTTTAACCGTAACTGGTTATTAAATGAATGAATCATTATATTCATAGTCAGTCAGTATATTTATACGCATACCTTTTCGTCTTTTTGTTGTGAACACTTTTATCCTCTTCAGATGAGAAGACCATACAGATCATTACAGAACTGATCAAGTCAGAAAACATGCCCTGAGGAAGTGCCTGTTTGTATTCAACCATGAATTGACTGAATTAAATGCTGACAAACCTCACCGAGGGGTGAGACTGTAAATTATATTGCCAAACTATAAAAATATTTTAAGACAAACAAAATGTTTGTGGTATTCTTCAAATCCATTACCATAATAGACTAACAGGGTTGTGTTTTTTCTAAAAGACTGTAGGAATGCAGATGAACAATTTTGTGGTGATAATGTTATTGTTTTGTTACTGATAGAAGTGAATGCAATATCTAGGTTATGTAAAGTGGTTAAGATTCATGTCTCAAGTCTGACCATAGTTATCATAAATAATAGACATTAAAGGTTAACTTGGGTAATGTTCCTGACACAGTGGACTGGGAAAAACAGTCCACTAAAGGGACATCTTTGCTTTTGCTAGCAAAACCTTTACGTTCCCCTGAGAAACTTTGCGTTCACTGGCAAAACCTTTGCGTTCCCCCTAGAACCTTCACGTTCCCCTGAGAAACTTTGCGTTCGCTAGCAAAACCTTTGCGTTCCCCCTAGAACCTTCACGTTCCCCTGAGAAACTTTGCGTTCGCTAGCAAAACCTTTACGATCCCCCTAGAACCTTTACGCTCCCCTGAGGAATTTTGCGTTCACTGGCAAAACCTTTATGATCCCCCTAGAACCTTTACGCTCCCCTGAGGAATTTTGCGTTCGCTAGCAAAACCTTTACGCTCCCCTGAGAAATTTTGCGTTCACTGGCAAAACCTTTGCGTTCCCCCTAGAAACTTTGCGTTCGCTGGTAAAACCTTTGCGTTCCCCCTAGAAAACTTTGCGTTTACTGGCAAAACCTTTGCGTTCCCCCTAGAAACTTTGCGTTCGCTGGTAAAACCTTTGCGTTCCCCCTAGAAACATTGCGTACGCTGGTAAAACCTTTGCGTTCCCCCTAGAAACTTTGCGTTCGCTGGTAAAACCTTTGCGTTCCCCCGAGAAACTTTGCGTTCGCTGGCAAAACCTTTACGTTCCCCCGAGAAACTTTGCGTTCACTGGTAAAACCTTTATGATCCCCCTAGAACCTTTACGCTCCCCTGAGGAATTTTGCGTTCGCTAGCAAAACCTTTACGCTCCCCTGAGAAATTTTGCGTTCACTGGCAAAACCTTTGCGTTCCCCCTAGAAACTTTGCGTTCGCTGGTAAAACCTTTGCGTTCCCCCTAGAAACTTTGCGTTTACTGGCAAAACCTTTGCGTTCCCCCTAGAAACTTTGCGTTCGCTGGTAAAACCTTTGCGTTCCCCCTAGAAACATTGCGTTCGCTGGTAAAACCTTTGCGTTCCCCCTAGAAACTTTGCGTTCGCTGGTAAAACCTTTGTGATCCCCCTAGAAACTTTGCGTTCACTGGCAAAACCTTTGCGATCCCCCGAGAAACTTTGCATTCGCTAGCAAAACATTTACGTTCCTCCGAGAAAAAAACTTTGCGTTCCCCCCAAGAAACTTTTTTTTTGTTCCCCACAAGAAACTTTGCATTTGCCCAGAGCCCGTCTACGGAGAGCCTGCCCACTCCCTATTAAGTCCCATTGCACCGAATGTTGGTTGTAGTTCCACCAGAGTTCCACTGGGGGCGATCGCCCATGAGTGCAAAATGAATGGGAGTCTATGGGGCTAGACGGCTAAATTTGTCTCTTTCACCCAATTGACGTTGAGAAATCTCAGATTTTATTGTAGGTTTTGCAAGTTCATCATGGGTTATAGGTCGAAAGTTGAATGAACGAGTACTTATGTCCTTTCGATTTCTTACAGGTTGAATTGTTGTTGCCCATAACACGCTAGCATTCTGCTAATGAACGCTGATTGGTCAGAGAAGGACTGATTACGACCAGAGATACCGCTTGATGGCATCGTGGCATCCAAAGCGGGACCAGAAACAAACAAAACAAAAACTCTTCTAGAACGTGTATTTACATGTGTCAGCTGTGTTGTCGATGCCTCGAGTGAAAAGAAAGTGCAGAGCGCGAACGCACCAAAGTGACTGAAGGATTGCCATAAAGCAGTATCTCTGGTCGTATCATGTGCATGACATCATTGACACTGTAAAAGACTTTTTAAAGCAAATAAGTGACTCTAAAAAATCTAACACCCAGCAATGGGTAATTTCTTTGCATCTCCTTTCGAATACAACATTCAAATTACTAGACAAAAAATTATATCCTGAGAAAAGTGGATTTTGATGGGTATAGCGCCATAGACCTCCATTCATTCTGCACTCGTCCTGTGAGCGCCCTCATATGGAACCAGAGTGGAACTGCAACCAGTTCAGATGTCGGAAGTGTACTGAGAGTGAAACTTCTCGCCTTATTAGACATTCTCTGGTTCGCCCAAGAAGCTTTGTGTTCACTAGCAAAACCTTTGAGCTCTTTGCGAGCGAACGCAAAGATTCTTGGCGGAACGCAAACATTTTTGCAAGGGAAAGCTAAACTTTGGAACACAAAAGCAATGACAAAAGATTTTTTTCCTCCATCTCATCTTTTCCTTCACCGTGTCCCTTTAGGGGCTCCGTACAAAAAAGCATTAGCTCTCATTATATGAATTATAGTCTGTTATTCAGACTCTTTTAAAGTTGAAATTGAGTTACATGCTTTCAGGCTCCACACTAACATCCATCTGCTTTAAAAGCCTATAAAATATGAATAATAATTACATTAGTGTTCTTCCTGACAAACCCATCAAGGCAAGGCAAGATTATTTATATAGCACATTCCATACCCTATGCTAATTCAAAGTACTTTACACAGAAAGGAATTAAAATAATCACAAAATAAAAACAAGGAAAATTAAAACAGTTTATTAACAGGAATTAAAAGAGATATAAAGATGATACAGTTATAAAAGGAATTAAGAGTAAACTTCTCATCTGGTAAACCACCGGTGTATCATATTTTTCACAGCTGCTTGTTTTACTGTGAGATTTTCCCATGTGGATTGTACAGTGTCTGTGGTGTTCTTTCAGCGCGCTTAAGTAATCTATTGGACGTCTCCAATAGATCCGATTTTTCACCCAAAATCGGACAGGAAGAGCTCTTGGAAAGAGAAATCGATCCAATCCGCACCCCAAAGATTTGTTCGGAGGCTCTAGGACTGACAGCGATTTATACTCAATCAATAAATGCTAAACAGATGTGTTTTGAGTCTGGATTTGAATGTGACTTCTGTAGGAGCACATCTGATCTCTTCTGGAAGGTGGTTCCGGCATAATAGCTAAAAGCAGACTCACCATGCTTAGAGTGAACCCTTGGTATTTCTAGCTGATGTGATCCTAATGATCTGAGTGATCTGTTGGGTTTATAATAAACATGATTTCCAGCAGGTGAAGGTGATATAAAACTATTCTAAACTAAACTATACACCAGATGGGGAGAACACCTAAACCTGCAGTGATTAATGGTCAAGATCCTGCTTCTTTTGCAGAGCAGTTAAACAACTTCTTCAGCAGGTTTGACAACTGTAGCACATCCGTCAGCTGGAATCCCCCCAGCCCCAGTCTATCCAACCAGGTTCTCATCATAGATGAGATACTAGTGGCATCTGTCCTAAGCCGAGTGAACCCACACAAAGCCCCTGGCCCTTCTCAAAGACTGCTCCACCCAGCTAAGTGGGGTTTTCACCAAGCTCTTTCAGAGCCTCCTGGATTCAAGCTGTGTTCCTCACCAGTGGAAAGAATCAACCATCATCCCGATTCCTAAAAAGACACATGCTAAAGACCCCAAGGATTTTAGGCCAGTTGCCCTGACATTGCTACTCTGCAAATGTATGGAAAGAGTAATGGGTAACCACCTCTCCAGCTCTGTGACAGGAAGACTGGACCCACTCCAGTTTGCTTATAAAGCTAAACGTGGAGTGGAGGATGCAACTCTAACTCTCTTGGACACTGTGACCAGACAGCTGGACTCATCACACACTCACACAAGGATTTTATTTATGGACTTTTCCTCTGCTTTTAATACTGTACACATATACACACTTCTGCAACACCTAATCGAGCTTCAGGTCCACCCAACATTGATTTTATGGATAAAGAACTTTTTACATGACAGACCACAACAGGTGCGTGTGAACGGTTTTAATTCTAGGAAACAGCTTTTAAATGCTGGGCTCCCCCAAGGATGTGTTCTATCTCCTGTTCTTTTCTCTGTTTACACAAACAATATATCTTGCAACAGGGATGGAATGTTTCTTTTTAAGTACGCTGATGATATGGCCTTAGTAGCCCATTTGTCTGATACTAAGGCACTGTCTGTTTACCACCAGACAGTTAATAATCTGGTCACAACATTCCAAGAAATTTCCCTGGAGCTCAACATCGATAAAACCAAGGAGCTGTGCTGTCAGAGTAGGGAAACCAAGAATACACAGCAAATGTTTCAACCCCTCAGCATCAATGGTCAGCCAGTTGAACAAGTTAAAATACCTTGTGTCCATCTCTGTCTTTCTCACAGCACGCAGACACTGTGTATAAGAAAGCCCAGCAGCGCTTACACCTGCTGAGGAAACTTAGAGATTTTAGTGTGAGCAAGGATATTTTAATTAGGGTTTACAGGTCACTCATTGAATCCATACTCACTTTCAATATCTCAGCCTGGTATAATGCCCTCACCGTCAAGTACAAATCCAAACTTGCACGAATAATAAATCAAGCCAGTAAGAAAATAGGCTCCCCTCAAACTCCCCAAACAGAACTTCACACCCGGTCAGTATTGAGGAAAGCCACTACAATCACACAGGATCCCACCCACCCCCTTAACCAATCCTTTCAGTTATTGCCATCAGGTGGACGCTACAGAGTCCCACTTGCAAGGAAAAACATATACAAAAATGATTTTATTCCCACGGCCATTACTACACTGAACAATCATATATAGAACACATCACATTTTTGCATTTTGCACGTCTTTATTGTTAATGTAGCTAAATTGTTTTGAGTGTATTTATGTTTTCTTTTTGTATGTGTTTTTATGTTATCTGAGCCTGCCTTGTCAAAGACAAATTTCTGTCACTTGTGACAGACAATAAAGTTTTTCTAATCTAATCTAATTCTTATCACCATGTCATGGTTACATTATCTATAGAATAGAATAGAATAGAATAGAATAGAATAGAATAGAATAGAATAGAATAGAATAGAATAGACCACATGACTGGAAAGGACAGGAGGAAACTTTTGCAATGTAAAATGTTGGACTATAAGAACATTTAGAGAAAGCCTAAAACTTTATTCTCTTCTAAAATTGTACTAAGAACGAGTAGTTTTCTAAACAAAAACAGCTATGGGCTACTCACGAAGTATTAATCTTGATGTGAAGGATTCCAACGTACACAAGAGCAGCGTGCGAGGCGGAGGAGCTTCGGTTGCCGCTGAAATGAAGGGCGCTCAGAAGCGCGCGGACTCGAGGCACGCGACGCGTCGCTACAAACACGCGCACCTGACGACAACGGTCGCGCCGTGATGTCACTCCAGGTCTGACAGAAACACTGCGTGCGTACACCCTCACTCGCATCACTCCACCATGCAGACCTGTTTCTACACTCAGCTGTCTTATTTTATGGTAGGATTATTACAGTACGACGAATGAAAAAGGCATAAGAATTTGCATGAGAGTCATTTTATGAAATTTCATCAGCAGGATAATGGAGCAAGCCCAGGCATCCAGTCATCTAATGAAGATCTGTTGTTGGACTTTGCCACAGGTGAGAAGTAGCCTACTATAGACCTGAGAAAATGCAAAGCACTTAGAAACAATTAAGAAGTTAGATACAGATATGAATTTACATCTGAAAACTGAAAATATGTCATTGTTTTTATTGTATATTGTACTATTATTAGGCTACAAATATAGTAGCTGGTAATGTATTATTTCAATTTTATATTCTTTGTAAAAAAAGAAACACTGAATACAGTCTTCCTCTTCTCCACAGGCGAGTGTCAGTCACCAGCCACACATGAAGTGTCAGAACACACAGATCTCTCTCTGGAGCTCAATAGACAGGTGGGGGTGAGACAGTGCAGCTTTAACAATAGCATATCATACTATAACTGCTTTAAACGTTTTATTGTGTTTCGTTAATTATTACTTGCCTTACTTTCGTCTCTAATTAAATTTGCCAGAATTGCTCTGTTTTGGGCATGTCCCCCACCCAAACTATATAGTTTTCCCTGTATCATATATATGGTGTTAAAATAGTTCATAGTGTTAAAATCAGGGAGATTCACTTTTTTTGCACTTTTTCATATTTTCCATTCATTTATGTCAAGAACCCTATCAAGCATTTTAGAGAACAATTTTTTTTTTTTGGCTTATGTTTTTATGGAGAAGTTTCTTTCAATTAGAACAGGTTTTGTATTTCTTTTTTAAACTGACTGACCGTATGCCCTTGATCTGAGAATAAAGTTCATTTCTGTGATAAAGCCTGTTATACTCAAAATACTGTGTGTGTGTGTGTGTGTGTGTGTGTGTGTGTGTTCGGTAGCACGGGTGTGCATGCATCCACGCATGCACAGGTCCTAGGCTTTTTGCAAGCACACATGAAACAATTGAAACTGAATCTGTATGCCTTTTCTAAACAAGCTTTTGTGGTTTATTCTTTGTCACAGTTGTAAAAGTATGCTAAATTTCTCAAACCCAACAATTTTTCAAAGTTGCAAACATTTTTTTTTTTTTTTTTTACTACCACCAGGCAATTGTTTGGAAAACATAAATGATAAGCCAAGAATATAAGTATATTTCTTTTCAATTTTACTTTGTCTCACTTAATGTAAAAAAACTAGACATATTTTTCTGAGGAGCAAACTGGTATAAAATAGCTTTATGTTGTGTAAAAAACACCCTTTTGACCCATTCAATAAATGTCAGTCACAAATGTAACCCCTGGGATGAAATCGTTTTAGGGAACCAGCGAACAACAGAGTCATGAGAAAATATTCACACGCTGCAGTTGCTGATTTCCACAAGCAAAAAATGTCCTATGTGACATAAATGAAGACCACTTCCCTATTTGTTGTGTTTTATTGCTTAGTGACTCATAAATGATCAAATCTCATCACTGCAAGCAAGAGTCGTTCAGGCCACACTTTGTCAGTCCATCCAATCCAAATAACTGGGTAATCTATTCAAATTCTGTGGCATGTCGTCCAATTCAGTTTCCTATATGAAAGTTCCTGCCTGTGACAATGATTCTTCACTTCTTCAAGTATGCAAACTGAGTGACTCTGAATGAGCTCATTCTGTGCGTGTTGTTTTGACAGCACATGTTTGACCAGATGAATCACATCATCTCTGATGTCTCCATACCAGCGCTCACATACTTCACTATTACTGAGTAATAATCATGTGCGTCTCTCTCTCCACAGCTTCATGCCACTCTCAGGAGAAAGCAAGAGGAAATATCCGCCCTGAAGGAGACGAATGCCCAGCTGAGAAGTCTGGTGAAACAGACTGAGCATTACGCTACATTACTAGATGTAAAGCATTTTTTTTTATATATATAAATAAGAGTATAAATCAGAGTTCTTTATGATTGTGATTACACAATAAGAAATACTCTTCCATCCATGAAGGGCAAATGACAATCACAATTTTGAAGTCAACATATTTACCTTTTTACTGCACAACCCTGGTTTTATTGTGAACATTTCATCTGTTCCAAAGAAAAAACTGTCCATCCACCACCAACACAATCCTCCAATCAATTCCTGATCGAATCCAGTCCCGTCCAACCATTTTTCTAATTTAAGATCCTGTTTCACCCATAAATACATCAGATTTGGAAGTAAAATGCACTGTGAACGTTTGATCCTGGAACAACATTCCTGTCCTAACCATATCCCATAATTTATCCTTAAAATCAGAAGAAAACGATAGTTGAATAAGAATGGTGTAGAAGCCCCTAACCCTTGTTGTAAGCCTAAACTTGACATTAACTAAAAAACTATCCCTCAGATCTGTCTGATGGACTGGAAAGTTGTTCCAGGATGTTGATCCAGGAACATGTCCTACTTGGTGAAATCACGTTAACCACAAATGACGTTTGTCAGTTCCACTTCCTGTCTTCTAGATCTTGACAACTTCGTTCCAGAGAGACTCTGTGTCACACTGTACGCCTGTGAGCTCAACAGAGGATCATTCTTCTGAACACTCCTGGATCTCTCTGCTCACACTGGAAGAGCCATCGGATCCATCTTCCACAGCTCTACCTAACTCCACCAGTTCTGACACAGAAAGCCCGACATCAGGGGTCAAGCGGCAGCTGTGGTCCAGCTGGAATGAGCTTCTCTGTGAAGGACTTCTCAGTGAGGACACCAGCTTGAACTGTCCGTCAGGATCCAAGCAGCTCAGGCTTGATAATGAACTTGCACAGGTAGACTTGGAGCATCTGAAGGCCCAGCTGGACCAGGATGAACCGGCTCCTCAACAACTATTAGAAGATTCAGTGCTGACTAAGAATCAAAGCTTTGAGATGTCCTCTGAAGGGCTGGCCGCACAGAGGAAGAACATATTTGGGGCTTTCCAGGGACTTCGGGTGGTTACGGAAACCCCATCCATCAAATCTGATCTGAACATGAACAGTGATGATTGGAAATTTGTGTGCTTCAAGACCTCAATCAGAGACCACAGTACAGTAAAGACAAAGGTTTTCCCGCATGGAAAGGCATTCACCTCTCACACACCAATTGGATCTTGTCGGTTCCTTTGGGTTCCTAATGAGCATTGAACAGATACAGTATATGGTCCTGTTTACACCTGCATTTTGAACAATCAGATCACTACTAGACGGGGGAGACACATACCCGTTTACACCTAGTATTTTAATCTGTCTCTTTTGTCCACTTTCAACCACTTCTGTCCTGATTTATTTGAGGGGAGGGTCTATGGCTGGGTAAATGTATGTTTTTTTTTGTTTTTTTTTTTAGATCTTTTTGATCTAATGGAACAAATAAGCTTGCACAATTTACATATAAATGAGACCGGAGACGACGGAAAGACATGCGTAGAGCAGCAGAGTGTGTGAGTGTGTTATAAATCAGTAATGGTGAGAGAACATCATGCTTGGTACGTTTTTCGTCTTCAAACCAAACTTGGATCTTCCCATAATGTTTACGCGTTAGGTCAGTAGGCGGAGAGAAGACGGTCGCATTTGACCTCATGAGCGTTTACACTACGAAAACAATCCTGTCTAATATGTTTTCGACTACCTCTGGAAGTGGTCAAAAGTGGCTCAAAACGTTTTAGACCCCGTTTACACCTGTATTTAGCGTTGTCCACTTGTGATCCGATCAACCAAAACGCATCTTAATTCCAAGTCTTAACAGGACCTAAGATTCAAAGAGTATTCCATGTTTAGACCAGCCAGTCCTTATTTGATTAAGGATGCTTCTGAATTCACACACCTTCATAGTATTTACTGAATTTTGTCAAGAACTTCTCAGCCATTGGTCAACCTTAAGTCATGTTCATATCAAGAGTGATAACTACCTGTATAACGATGACTATATTAGCGTCCACACCAAGAGACAGAATCATTCTGTTTATTTCAAGCGTGCACTGCAGTTTTGTTGTACATCACTTTAAATGTTCGAGCTCTTTAAAGCAGGATGGATTTATCAGCTGGAAAAAAATATTCTGAAAGGGATTCCAACAATATTGTTCCTCTGTGCTGTTTTCATTTCAGTTGTAGTGTGGATTCTGCTATTCTGTTACATTTAGAATGATTTTTAGAACTAAATCTTTATCTTTATAGTTATCGTCCTTGGTGTGAAAAGGCCTTGACTCTTAAAAATAAAGTATAATCTATAGTTCAGTGAAGAACCTTTAACATCCATGGAATCTTTCCATAGCATAAAAAGCTGTATGCATATAGAGGACAAAAGTTCTTCAGATAATTAAAATATTTTTCAGATTAATAAAAAAAAAAGGTTATTTTTTTCTAAGAACTGTTCACTGTCTGAAAGGTTCTTTAGGGAACCAAAAATGTTTCCATTGCATGGCAATGCACTTTTGGATCCTTTAATTTTGATGTGACCATGAAATCAAAATTGAGTGTTCTTATTTTTTAAGGAATATTGCAGTATTTATTATAAATGACTAATTTGTGCTCATAATTTTTTTAAATTCATGTGTCCTCGTAATCTTTAATCAAAGTAACTTCCCCTCCCTCTTGCGGCTCATCTTTTCTCTTTTCTGATGATGTGTTGACTGACGTGAGGGCGTGGCAACCTGTCACTCACATGAGATCGTCCAATAGCAAACCACAATCATCCAATCAATTCCTCATGTACAAAATCAAGTCCCGTCCTACATTTTTTCTTGTTCAAGAAACCGTGTCACTCGGTTATTCGTCCAATAGGGAAGAAAAGACTATCGCAACTTCTGTTTCATGCCGACCTTAAGAGTGTATGCTGGTTATATGTAGTATGTATACCTTTACGGACGTAGTATATCCGTAATTTTAGAATTTTATTTATTTTACATATTAGCAAAAACAATTTAACCACAAGGACTTTCTCAGTTTCTACAGGTACAGCACTCACTGTTCAACTTTCAAATCTGACGGCTCCTCAGCTCCCATGGCCTTATGGGATGTCGACTGGTTGCGCACTCAAGTTTGTTCACTCGGCAGCCATCTTGGAAATGTTTTCTATTCATGACTCAAATGGACACTCCTCAACAGAGGAATAAAGCTGACATACCACACTGTTCATCAATGGACAATGGGATCAAATAATATATATATTTATTGAAGAAACGTATCCAGTGGTGCAGGACTATGTATTGACAGTGTCTAGAATATTACATAAGAAATAAATTATACTTTTTGTGGTCTTTTAAAAGCTGCTTTACAGGTGAAGTGTGTACCACTAGCTGAACCGAACAGAAATGTAAAAATAATGACAAAAAATAGTCCCCTCCTGTCTTCCATTGGCTAGCCAAACTGGTAGACCCGCCCCCAAATTCACGCCATTGGTTGAGCCTAAACAGGCTTCTCAAACAAACTGCAATTCCATTTGGAACCATTAGAGGTACAATGTTGTGCACTCCACCTTTAAATTCCTTAATCTAAATTAGTCAACCTTTTTTACAGTGATTAAAATACAAAGATTTATACAATGTTGTTTTGATGATCAATTGTTATCAATGTAGTGAGAACTTCAAGATTAGACTTTTTACCACTACGCAAACACAATAGTGTCAAAACTCACTCTGTTTGCAAGGGTGGTAGTTAAGATGCTTTTTACACAGAGATAAGAACACCCCTTTATGCCAGGACACAATATATATTCTCACTACACAGTGTGAGGATGTCGGCAACCGCAGTAGAAGATAACCAATGTGCTTTTCAGCCCTTGATGGAAAAAGTCGCAAATGCCTTCACTGTATTCCCATTGAGCAGCAGAAGGGTTTGCGAAGACTGGAAAAGAACATAACAATAACTGAAACACCATTTCCTCAAGGAAACATTCAAGGGATTCATAAACAACATTAGTAACTGTATAATACTTGCTCTAGCATTAATATTATTGTTTGTAAACTGTACGTCAAGGTTACATTCCTTCAAGAATTCTTACCGAATTACGCTCTTATTAGTATCGTATTAGGCTGTACCCTGGTTCCGCTACAGTTGAGTATAAAGGATCATCTGAAGGATGAAAGATACAACAAGAATTGGAATTGTACAAACATACAGAAGAGAATGCATAAACACATCGCTATATACATAATATTTTCATACTTTCTGCAGTTGGCGGTGGAGGAGCTGCTGCTCTCCTGAAATATAACACAGCAAGACATAAGATAATATAAAAGCAGGAATTTACGTAAGAAATAAAGTGACTAACTAAGCGTTGAATGTCAGTTTGCAAGAAACAGCTGTAGGGAGTGAGGGGTCACCTGCCAGCTGTTGGAAGTGAGCGAACTCCAGCCGATCTCTGATGATTGTAGAAGTTCTCATATGGAACAGGTGCTGAGGAAATATCAGTTTAACAAACATTACAGGGATAGTTTAACCAAACATAAAATGTCATCAAGCTCATATTTGAGTGGAACGCTGCTCTTTACTTTATTGCGGACCATCAAGCTCTGATAAGGACAAAAAAGCACAATAAAACTAGACCAAACTTTTCAGAAGATACATGATAGCTTGATGTGAGGAAATTTGAATCCCCACCACCTCAAATCTCATTTGCACATGAGCATATTCAAACTAGGTTTTGTCTTGTAATCAAACACAGTGTATCAAATTGGAATATGTAATATCAGAAACTTTTATGCTCAAAGTCATATAGATGAATTTTATGGTGCTTTTATGATGCTTTTTGTTATATACAGTAAGGACAAGAACAGAAAAATTGTTAAGGATAAGTACATTTATTTTCTATTTAAATTAAAGCTAAAAGTGTACATAGCAAAATACAAAGTAAAAGTACAGTTACATTGGTGAAATGTCTGCTCAATTTTGCGCAATAAAGATCCATTGTCCTTTCAATAGTGTTATAATCATGGCTTGATATTAAAACCCGCCAAATGCGGGTGGATTTCAGCAGTGGCGTGTAACAGTCACTCCTACTAGACACCTTGGTGGGTTGAATTTTATAATATATACACTTTTCAATTGTAGTCTTTTAAAAAGACATCTGAAATAATAAAGTGCAATGTAGTGTTATCAAAAATATAGATTTTTCGATACATATTGATAATGAAATAATCCTAATGCTTCCAATGCTTCTTTTTCTGCAGATTAGATATACGATACCAGCTGCACTTTCTTGCGAGTTGACACACAAACCTGCCTCCCCTCACTCACTTGTTTCATTTGCTCCGGATAATTATTGTTGGTGTTACAGGGTTTGAATTTCGGCACATTTGTGCTCATACCCAAAGTGAGCGCACATAAAGCTGCCTCTTAGAACTAAATTGAGCTCTTTTTCGCTGCAAATTGCGCTTAAACAGTCAAATACACACAAAATAATGTCCAAATGCCGGTCTTGACGAGTTTTCATGTAAACACAGTAAGTTTTGTTTTCAGTGAATGTAAACAGTTGAGAAAGAAAACGCATGTGTAACAGACGTATAATGGATCCGTGGGTCAGGTCTGAGAGTGACAGCAGCCTAATATTCCTGAAGCCAAATTATAGGATAATATTAAAAATATATATGTGGCAGTTTTCCCCCTATGATATCGATGTCAAAATTGTGGCCAGTGAAAATGCTGAGTGGCTAGTAACTTTGGAAAACCACTAGTCACAGTTAAAAAAGTTAATATCAAGCCCTGGTTTTAATGTTTGAAGTTCAGTTCACAAGAAAGTCACTTTCAAACCAAGCAGCTTTCTGTTGGTCAGTGTGGTAAATTCACTTGAACCCAATGTGAAATCTGTGTGGAATTAATATTTTTTTTTGTGGATTGTGACAAAAAACTCGCTGAGATTACCTGGTGGTTTGTCTCCGGTTCTTCTGAGGTTGACAAAATGCTCAATGTCTTCTTGAACGTTACATTGCTCCAGTGACTTCCTCACTTCCTCATAGATCTGCATAAAACAGAAGTGGATATGGTAAGGCAAGTTCCATATGTAGGTCTTAACTGATGGTGCACAGCTCAGGTTACCTCGTCGCTGGTGACACACTGCTGGGAGAGATGGTTGAGATGGGTCCACACTACGTTCCTCAGCATGTTGATCCTTTCCACTTCCTGTTTCTCAAAAAACTGCAGCAACATGCACATGAGATGTCAAAGTAGAAAGAGCATAACATTATAAAACAACCCCATAAAAATGTCTTTCCTTATTCACACTAGAACACCAGCCGGTAAGTCACTAACCACCTAATAACTTGTTAAAGCATGTTTGAATTCAGGCAGTTTGTGTCGTTCAATAGCAGTCATCAGTGTCGGGTGTGTGTTGCAGGCCGGGCGTAGCGCTCACCTCACATGCTTTGACATGCTCGTTCAGCCACTCCTCTCTCATCTTCCCTAGCGCCGACACATTCTGACTGTATATCCTGTCTAATACGCAGTCAAACAAAGGGCATAATTAGAAATGAAATAGAACAGTTGTGTTGTGTGTAGGGCTGGGCAATACAACTAAATAAAGACAATATTTGTAGGCCTTTTGCTACACATTAACTACACATTGACATATGAACAACTACTCAGTAACTAAGTAGAGAAGCCTTAACAACAACATAAAGTAGGTTTTAAAGATTAAGATGTATGTGTTTGATTCACTAAAAAGAACCGACTCATAAGACTTATTGGGAATCAGACTACACTCATTCATGCTGTATATTAAGTAGCAGTGCTCAAAATGACCAATAATCAGACAATTAATCCGTCTGGCCAATATATCGGTATATTATTCACTTGTCTTAATGCTCTCATATATACAAGCTGCAGAATTAGTCTAAAGCATAGACTGTAAAAAATATGGACGTAGTGTCCGTGACTTCACTCGTAGGTTTCTGAAGAGCATTTTTGAAGCCCAAAGTGGGCGGAGCCAGCCGTCGCCATCTTGGTAGCGCGTCACTCCCGGATAAACAGGATTTTAATATGGGGGGTCTATGGGATTGACTCTCATTTGCAGCCTGTCTCTAGCGGCCAGTCGATGAAATGCAGTTTAAGTCACTTCCGTGTTGGTTTCCGTGTTGGAGAGAGACAGGAAGGTTGCCGCTAAAGAATAATTGTATCCCTTAAAACTCATCTATGACCACCAAAACGACATATTTAAAAGTCACTTCATGCCTTTAAATAGCTTGAATGTAACTCTACACCCTTGTTTCATTTATTATAAGCGGATCTATGAATATGCTAATTAGCCACGCCTCCACTCACTCACACCAGCTCACCGATTCACTCGGCCAACTTTACTGTAGTAAACGCTGCACAATGGTCTTTACAACGTCGGACACATAACGGTAATTTAACCGATTAGCCTTTTGCAAACAGCTAATAATGTGTTGCTAATGTTACACAAACTATGTTCAAGTTCAGATCTCAGTCTGCTTTTCTAAAAATCAGTATCCTTAAAAACGCTTTGAACAACTAGGATTGTCAGTGGAGAAAGGCATATAGTTCATCATAACATCATAATATACATCATATACATAATTTACCCGCTATATTACTAAAATTACTAAAAACTATTTTTTATGTCAACAGAAAAATATACGGGGATAACCTGGCTTCTCTCGAGACTCCACTGCTTCAGAGAATAGTTAATGATATGCTAAAGCCCGCCGGCACGCTGATCTGATTGGTTACTAGGTAGTTTGTGACGTCAGAAACACCAGCGATTTCAAACCGCGTTTTTGAGACTGTCTTTGGTTCACTGCAGTTTTAAGGAAAAAATACTCAGCAATGGTGTTGACTTATGAATTTGCACATGGTTAGTCTTAAAGCATATCAAAAACACCACATAGACATATAAACAACATTAAAAACTGTATTTTCACCACAGGGGGTCTTTAAAGAAGCTTAATAGCCAGATAAAAAAAAGAGCATATAAACAAAATTTACAATATTCAATATTGCTTAGTTTTATATTCCCAAAAGAATCATTAAAAACTGAATCTATTGCCCAGCCCTATTTAAAGAATATTATTATTAGCAAGTACTAGTGCATCATCTTACCGGCTTCCTCTGCCGTCTGCTTGGCTTGCTGTGTTTTGGCGTACAGCTTGAGAGAGTATGAGAGAGTGACATCATTTATACAACAGAATGTCTTTGTACAGTCATTCACATCATACCAGCACATATTAAAGACAGCTAAACGGCACTTCTCTCTTTTTTAGCCGTGCTCCAAAAACAGTAGTTTCCTATCGCGTCTATTTTTACTCTCTGAATGGATGAAGACATATGGTTGACTCGCTACACATGCTTTATAGCCTTTCAAGAGTCTTGTCCTCAGGGTATCACAAATACTTCCAACATTACTGCAATGTTTTACGATGATTCACAGTACTGTACATGCTCTGGCAGTCATCTGTTCCCATGCGTGGCCTTGCTGGTTTGTTTTGCATTGCTGTCCTTACTCATTTGCCTTCTCTGGAGATATGCTGAATTTAGGCCTGAATTTATGTTTGCTTTTCTCTCCATTTAAAAAAAGAAAGTGTTCCAGGCATAATATGCTAATAACGTCATCTTACACACCAAACAGAAGTAGATTTTAATTTTCAGAAGGACATATGAGTGCTTGCAGGGCAGCACAAGAATAGTGTTACAGTTTTGTGTATGCATTATGCTTGTTTTCTGTTGACCGCACACAAGTATCTTAGCTTAATGCAATGCATCTGTGAAGTGTGAAAGCAGATTTAAAATGATAAAACAGATGCAAGAAAGAAAAACAAATGAGAATTCATATGCAAATGTCACAACGAATACAAGATAAGATGACAGCAGTTTCGTCTGTGCGCTTTGAGACACAAGTCATTTATGCTGTAGGATAAGAGAGTCACAGTGATTGCAACAACTTCCATTTTTATTCGATATTTTGTGCCAATATCCCAGGAAGTGTCGAGTTTTTTCTCGTGAATACATGGGATGGAAACGCTGCTTTTTTAATTTTTATTGGCAAATGTTTCAATATTCCAATTCCCATATTCCAAGTTAAATTCACATCTTTGGATGGAAACATAACTAGTGTCAGCTACGTTTGGATTGTATCAGGTCGCTCTAGAATCATTGGCTGGAAAGTGTTGAAATCCTTTAATCCAGAGGAAGTTCCAGTCAGGTACAGTCACTGTACTAAATGTACTAAACTAAACAAGTCCTCTTTTATCTACAGAAAGTACTTTCTATTTCGATTTCTTTTTCCTGTTCTCACTATTGCCCCCACACGCTCGCACGCACAGATCTTGTCAGTGCTGTCCTCCATATTTCAGTTTCTCTGCTAAATGACAAGTAGTGAGGTGGCTGATTTCTTTTCCTTTTTTAAACATACAGCTTCTCTATTAGAAACGCTGTCCAACACTTCTGAGCACAAACTCAAGTAATTCCCATACTGAAATGTCTTCTGAAATGACAAGCAGGCTTAATTCATTAAAAACAGAAATTACGCTTGGGCTTTTTATAAATAAGATGCATAAGCAACTAGCTCTACATACAAGAGGCAAAAAACCTCTAAAAAGTCTTGGTGTAACAGTGTAAGAGTGCAACAGTCTGGTTCCGGAAGTAAAACGCCAATCACTCTCTCCATTGAGAAACTGATTTTTAACGATAACTTATAAACCTTTAAAGACAAACTTGCTGTGAGCTACAGGGTTGTTAATCGTTGGTATTTGCTTCTGTTAAAGGGATGGTTTGGAGTAATTTCAACCCAGGGTCCTTTGCACCATGACCTCGAGCCAAACAATGGCTTTGTGCAGGCGCTAATGGATCCAAGGTTGTATCTCGTAAATGACCCCCCTAATAATGCCCAGAATGGTACCAAACTTCTACAGTAGTACAAATAGGTTCTGTACTCATAAAAGGTGTTTGGCTCGAGGTCATGGTGCAAAGGACCCTGGGTTGAAATTACTCCGAACCATCCCTTTAAAGATGTCAGCCCGCATTATTTCAATGTAGTTTTAAAATAATCGTGTTTAACAGTGGAATTCATGGTGAAAAACTACATTACCCATGATGCTGTGCAGAAAATTACACCAATCAGAGTCGAAACAACCAAAATGTGCCAAAAGAGCTCTTTTGCTCCGCCCACTCCAGTGAAGCACAGCGAATGACGTAATCAAGTCTCCCTACGCTCTCAAAATACTTAAATGTTTGAACATGCATATTTTGCAATAAACTTAAATACATTGTTTTTTATGTATACATAATCAACATTTGTCCATGAGTAGTTTTAAATTCCTCCATCGTTTTTAATTTGATTGTTGTTTGCAATGCATCATGGGATTGTAGTTCTTTCCCTCACTAAAGCTGTTAAGTACAGTCTTGTACCTTTACATTTTTGTCAGTTTTTCAAATAATTTTTTGCTTCAAATCAAAGTTATAATGTTGTGATTCACCTCCTAGCTGATTCGCTTGGTTCATCATGCCTTATAACACTTTAACAAAGACTTTTTTGAAATCCCTATGGGAGAAATGAACGGGAAAAATACGTCCGGAACCAACGCCACTGAAAAAGTGGGCGGGCACTGATACACTCTATAACCGTTCTAGTCTATGGATAGTCTATAACTTTTTAAATGCATTTCGTGGAGCAGCCGCTTTGTGTCGGGTAGTTCTATCCATGGACTGACATTCCATTACAAAATGGAGTCTGTTTGTAAATCGGTTCAGATTACTCATAGAAGTTTAATAGTTAACAGTTAAGGGTTTGGATCAATCTTTAACCAGAGGAATATCAATAAAGTGAGGCCTTGCTAACACTGTAAAAAGTGCAAGTAAAAGCAAAATGCATGAAGCCAGGAAAAGAAAAGAGGCTTCTAAATATGCACAACAGCAAAGAAAATGTAATTGAAAGCCAGATTCTTGCAGCGGTCATACAGGATAGGAAAAAACAGATGCACTCTCACTCTTCTACTTGCATACCTTTTCTTGCTGCTTGGAACTGCTAGTGGTGGCGTTTCTGTTCATGTTCTGCTCTGCTTCCTCTTTATCTCGACACTTTTGATCATAGGTCTTCTTTGCCTTAAAAATACCCATTGACATTTAACCAATGTATCTTATGTCTAACTATAATCTATATTATATATGAGCTATAATATTCCGTTCAAAATTGCATTACACTTTATTTTAAGGTGACGTAGTTACATTGTACTTTAGATAAATACTGAGTAATATTAATTAACTACATGAACTTACTATAGAGTTACGGTTAGGGTTTGGTTGAGGGTAAGTTACTTGCAATTATGCATAATTTACTGTTATTACTATAGTAAGTACATGAAGTAACGTTTAACTACGTTACCTTAAAATATAGTGTTACCCAAAACTGTCTATGCATCTTTATTATACTGTATACAGAAACACAATACTACACTACCAACTAAAAGTGGACACATTTTTCTGAACGCATGTTTCTCATTATCTCAAAAACATTGTGATCTAGAGATTAAGGCAGAAAAATATAGAATAAACAAACGTAGACAATGACTAATCATGTCTATGTATTAATCACCTTCTAATATTTGAATCATATTTATTTAAATGGATGAGTTGGAGCAGATAGTGAAGAAAAAGCAACAAATCTATTACTTAAATTTGTGTAATTTCACTATTTTGACAACTTTACTGTTATTCTAAATGTGGAAAATTATAATAAAAAGTCATTTTTAGAAAGCACAATTATCTTAGATAGGTACATAAATAAATTAGTTTATTTCTACAAAAGGGTCATGTGTTTTCTCAGCTAAGATGGAAACCTTGATGCTAAAAAAAAAAAAGGAAACCAACCTGAATATATCAAGTTCAAAACTTTTTTAAGTTTGAATAAGAAGCTGTCACTTTAATGAACAATGCCATTCAGCACTGATCACTTCCCATTTTGTATGGCTAAAATCAGGTGCACTTATTCACTTCCCTCCTGCCACTGCTTCAGAAAATACACTTCCCATAAAGGGCATAAGGTACCATATAAAAGTGGGGCTGAACCACCTATTATAGCAAAGCCCAGATGAATGGCAGTATATAGACAGTACATAGTTCCTGAGTACGCTTTGCTCTCTGATGTATGCTTACCTCAGCTGTTTTCTTATACTGAGCACCCTTCTGCTTATGAAGAGCGTCCATCTGCTGTTCTACCTGAAAAAAAAAAAACATCTTTTTAATTTCATTTCTTCAATTTAACATGAGTATCATTATGTACTGTAGAAAATTAAGTGTTATTTTTTCCTTTATTAAAATACTTTCTCCTATACTATAAGCAAGTAATTTGTAGGTTCATTCACCTGGAAAGTATAAACATTTTCTAACTCTATCAAAACACTGTGCTGTTTGTTTAGCGCATTCCGACCAGACAGCATAGCAACACAGGCTCAGCCAATCCTGTGAGTTGGAGGCCGGGCTATCTGTTTGTTTGACCAATGGCTGAGAGGATTTTTTTGCAACACGCTGCCCCCGGTTTGTATTTTCACAGCATGAAGATTTACGAAGAAACCACTCGTTTTAAAATCTTCCCAGTCTACTAACATTTTGTTATTGCATCCGCTTCAAACATTACAATATTCATGATAACTTTCATTAACTCTACAATAAGTAAATCCACTTCACCAGTTAAAAGGGTCCTATAATTCCCTTTTCACAAGATGTAAAATACGTCTCTGAAGTCCCCAGATTGTGTATGTGAAGTTTTAGCTCAAAATATCCCACTAATGTTTTTTTTATAGCATGTTAAAATTGTCACGTTTTGAGGGTGAGCAAAAAAACGCGCCGTTTTCGTGTGTGTCCCTTTAAATGCAAATGAGCTGCTGCTCCCGGTGCAGAGGGCGGAGCTTCCAAAGCTTATGTGTTAGCAGCTTTAATTACCTCACACAAACACGCACTGAAAATATAAAAAACTTTTAGCCTTTCATGTTCAAACTGGAGTTGGACAAAGATGGAGAGACTCAAGAAGAGGTGACAACATATAGAATGCAACAACAGGACATTTCTGAATGGTTAGTTGATGAATTGGTGTGGAGATCTTGTAGAATTTCTAGAATTTAAGGGTTAGTGAAGAAGCTCATTGGTTTGTTGTAGTCCTTAAAAAGCGATTTCTGTAAAAGAAAATATCTTCCTTGCGTTGAACTTTGAGTGTCGTAACTTTGCAGATGTTGTTTATGCTTAAACATTACACTCTAACTAAAGTTAAAAAAGTGAAATCATAATCAAACACAACTTTAATTATTTTTCGACAGTTATGCCATAGAAATATGTATAATGTGTATAATAATATGTTACTAATAATAGTATTACGTTATCAATTACATATAATTATTAATTAATTAATTAATTATAATTATTAATTATTAGTAATTACAATGGGTTTTTGGTTAACTGCCTATAAGGTCTGTGGTGAACATAAGCTCAATATATTTTCATGTTTTATTCTATGACATAAAATACACCAGAGGTACTCGGGACATTATATTATAACAGTTATCTACTCACTAGTCCGCTTTCACAGCCTCGTTGCGTTTATAATCTCGCTTTTGAAAACTACAGCCCCTTTCACACAGAGATTCCGGAAAATACACTGATAACGTGTCCAGGGATTTGTCCTAGGATCGTTTGATTTTGGTTCATTCACACTGCCAGTGATTTTTAGGAATCTGTGCATGCAACACACCCCTCACAGCATTGATCCTTACGCGTTCCAGGACTGATCCCAGCAATGTTACTAGGTCCCCATCCCAGGATCAATCCCGAGATGTGTTTGCGTTAACAAAGAAGGCACTCTAGCAATTATATGCCAATTTTCTTGGAATTAATAAAACGTGTAAGAATCATAAGCTTTTGTTGGTCAGAGAGCTTATTTTAATGCAATATTCCAAAAGCCAATGAAAAAGCCTTATTGGGTTTTTGTCGAGGGGCCTAGGGTGATGCTAACTACAGGTTTAGCCTACAAAAATCCCTCATCACTCTCAGCACACTATTGCTAATATTTCATTTTAGTATAGTAGCACTGTTTGTTGGAGGCTACATACATTCTTCCCTGCATGCAGCTTTTGTTTTCACAGTTCAGGATAGTCGAAATAGTGAAGTGTTCATGAAGAATTGCGTGTTTGTGTTGTGTCATCAGTATTGTAATTTCCTTGCAACACCAGAGCAAATTGGCGCTTTTACACCTGGGTAGAAAAAAAAAAAAACAGTGCCAAGGACTGGACACCCATATTTCCAAGAGGTCCACTGAGCAACAACCATCGAGATGAATGGAAACGCTAACGAATAACTTTCTCCAGATATGAAAAGTCTTTCCATTTAGTGACACTGGTAATGCAGATATGGCACACTTCACTTTTAATAAGTAAATTAGAAAGTATGAAATGCTGCTTGTACATCTTACCCTCTTCCGGGCCTCTTTCTGTTTCTCTCTGAAGTCTTCTAATTTTTTTGCTTCCTCCCTCATGGTTTGGGCCAAATGCAGATGAGACAAACTCATATTTTCTGTTTCTAAACATTCAATTTAAACATAAGGGAGGGTAACAATAAACTGCAATCATTACATTTTCAGACAGTATCTACTTACGTAATTTGAAAACGTCAAGTGATCGTTTCAGGGTGCTAAAAACAGACAAAATATTGATGAGTAACCGACATCCATTTTGTGCAATAAAACTATTGTAAAATTGCTGACATCAGTCACTTGTTAAGAACAGTTGCACTTTTTTTATCACCCCATAGTAAGAGGAAAGACACAAACCACAAACCAACTACAAACATGTGACCAACACAGAGACTGTTTAGGTTTTAAATGATCTAGTACATCAACATGGCACTGTTCAAATGTTATCTTCTTAAAGGGCATCAGTTGTATCTAACCAGAACAACACAATAATATTTCAAATCACTGTCACGTGAAGTACATTTAAGAAATTTCTGGCTAAACAAATCAAAGAATTTAACCACTGAAACAGACAAAAACCTAAAAAGTGTAAGTGGGGCATGCACACATTGTTGTAGGCAGTTGCTAGAACCTTCCTATGGTGCTATAATGTGGTTGCTTGATTACTGTTTACTGTCTCTAAAATGGCTCATGTTCCTCATTTTATAGTCTGATTTCTTATTATATTAATAGCACACTTCTCAACAAGAAACTTCATGATTTAATGTCCGTAGCACAAATGCTAATGCTTAAGAGTTACCGGTTTACCTTTACAATCCTTTCAAGCAATTGCAATTTGTAAAAACATAACCAAAATATTACCTGTAATTTCTAGACATTAGTACTTACTTCATTTCGCTGTGTCCACACACTTTCTTAGACAAACCAAGCAGATCCTTGGCGTATTTCTCCTCTATAGCAGCTCTGAAAAGTATTTTTTTTATATATTTTAGATAAATGTTTTGTATGTAAGCCAAGAAGAAATACTAATATTACTAATGAGTTTTAATCAGTCTGTCTGTTTGCCTAAAATCTATTTGTTAATATAATCAAATGTTCTACTAATGTATGAAACATGAATATTGAGCATGTTATAGCAATAAGAAGGATTTTATGTTTCATAACTTCTAAACTGAGGAAATATTTCCACACCGCTTTGATATGTTCTCTATCCTTGTTTAACATGCAGAAAACTATAAGTAAATCATTCATAGAGTTTTTGTGAGATTTACATAATTCTGTAGCACTATCAAGACATTAATCAGTCTGACTAGGCAAATAAGATTGAGATTGGATTACAAATAAACTGCATTTCTTTACAAATGCAATCACATTGGTTTTAGGGACATCATTTTAAAAACACTATTTCGGTTCATTTTGATTTCATGTTGACTTTAAACCCAGTATTTGTTGATGTAACTCTGAGGGGTTAGTTCACCCAAATATGAAAGTTTTGTCATAATTTACTCACCCTCATGTTGTTCCAAACCTGTATGAGTTGCTGCTGAACACAAAAGAAGATATTTTGAAAAATGTTGGTAACCAGACAGTTGACAGTAGCCATTGACTTCAATTGTATGAGAAAAATAATAATATGGAAGTCAATGGGAAACCGTTTGGTTACAGACATTCTTCGAAATATCTTCTTTTGTGTTCAGCAGAAGAAAAACGCATACAGGTTTGGAGCAACTTGAGGGCAAGTAAATGATGACAGAATTTAACTTTTTGGGGGAACTATCCCTTTAGCAGAGCATGGGAACGTTTTTTTTTTTAACCGTAAATCATTTTCACATGAATAACAGGAAATCTTGCAACAATGCTCGTCATGAGGCAGTGAAATTACATCATATTCGTGTGAATGCACTAAAGGTAAATTTATACGCGTGAGACCGTCAGACTAAAAGTGTTGACTGTGACTTCTCACCTGGCTTTCATGAAGTCCTCGATTTCTTTGCATGTCCTTTTTCCGTCATTCAAGTGCTGGATGATGCTGTCATACCCAGCTGTGCTGGTGATATCAGTGTTCTGCACGCACAATTGAAGAATAAACAAAAAATACACAAAACACATTCAAGTAACTTCACAAAAGTCACTCAGTTTTTGAACGAGCGACCCAGAAATCCACATAGTAGATCACTAATTCCTCACTCTAGTCTTCAGAAACATGGTGGTTTGAACTGTTGACTATCATTAACCATGAGAGCCCATCAGTCTATGTAATTTATAAGTCTGAGGGGCAGACATAGCATCATACCCAAAGCCACAGTCAACATGAAACATCTCCCAAAATAAAAGCTAAGAAAACAAAACTAAATTGCACTTTAGTGCCTGCTTTGCCAAATAAGGTCTCAAAGATCTCAAGCTGGAATCATGGGCAATAGTTAAAGACCATGCAGGTATATTTTTATTTTCAATGTATTATTTTAGAAGATAATTTCTATTTGGGTTGTTTTATGGACTACTTGGTTTCTCAGGATGTGCCGACCATACTTCCCTTAAGGGAATTGACGTTGTTTCGATATGTGACATATGAGCTTAAAATAAAGCGTTTGCTAAATAACGTAAACCACATCAGATAAATTGATTATCATTTAGTATTGAGTAAATAAACAGTATCTTCACTATGTTTCACTAAACATCGACTTCATTCATATTCCCCCCCAAAAAATACAAAACCCTTACCCAAAAATTATCCTTGAAGTGTAGTTCTCTCATCACGTCGGCTGCTGTTTGCTCAGACAGAAAGTGACTCTGAAGTTCCGTATCAGGCTGTAATAACGCAGTGACTGATTTCACTCAGCAGAGATGGTCTGGTGCACATGGAGAGTATAAAACACTCGCCTCAGGGTCCTAAACGCGCAACTTTCACGTCTGTCCGGAGAGCGAAAGTTGCGGTGGAGCAGCAAACGGACTTTTCTTAGACTTTTCCACCACCTAGTGGCCGAACTGTGGAGCTGCAGGTCAAATCGCCTTCGGTGACTTTTCGACTTAACACAACTTCAACTGAATACAGCATTTGCTTTAAACCTCTAGTTTATGGATGGATGTGTTAAATACTTCAGATGTTGACTTGCGATGATATAACAAGTTTCTTGTATATTTGTAAGTGCAGATAATGTTTGTTGAAGCAATGATGTATGGTGGACCTGCTCATTCCTGCGAGTCTGTTGAGCCTTATTAGATTTACTACGATAACTTACTATAATACTAACATCATTTATACTTATTTACATAATTAATTACATAATAGCATACTCAAATGAGACATGATAACTTATTAACACTTAATTTTGTATTCACATTCACTTAAAGGTGCCCTAGAATGTGAAATTGAATTTATCTTGGCATAGTTAAATAACAAGAGTTCAGTACATGGACATGACATACAGTGAGTCTCAAACACCATAGTTTTCTCTTTCTTATTTAAATCTCGTTTTTGAAAAACACCCCTGAAAAACAGGCGAATCTCCACATAACACCAACTGTGACGCAACAGTTGGGATCATTAATATGTACGCCTCTAAAAATTTGCATAAGCCAGCCCATGCTCAGTGCCAGGCGAAACTGCACAGCCGAATCATCGGAAGTTCTGCAGGTGAAGAAACAAGCGAGGATCATAGAGAAAATGGCAGATCTATCTATAATCGGATACCGCTACAGTTTAATTCGAAGTTGTTAGTTGCTCTGCCCATTTCACCGCGGACTGTTTTTCTAACCTGGAACAATATCAAGCAGCCAGGCTTCTCTCGGCGTCTCAAACGGACGAAGGGGGCAATTTAACGTTATATTCCCACAAGCGGTAAGTAGTGATTTTATTAACGATAATTTACACTGTGTTATCTAGATCCAGCGCGATATTGTTTTTACCTCGAGAGACATCGTGGCTTGCAGACGAGCGAACGAAGCATGGCAGTTGTTCAGTGTTTGGATGTAACTACAAATGAACACAAAAATATTTTTTTAGCTCCTTCATCCGAGCCTCTGGAGAACCAGTGGGTTATGTGAATTTATGATGTGTAATTGTTCAAGTCCAGACAGATAATCTTTCTCTCAAATTCGTTCAACACTGTTTATGCATCAGTAAATCGCGTTGCAGTGATAAGATCTTCATTCACGCGATCGACAGGCTGTCATCTGCTCAATGCTGGAATAGATCTAAATACTTAAAAAAATTATCATGATTCGTTCATCCCGATAGCTGTAATAGTAAAAACGTATAATCGCTGTAATAGTAAATGTTTTCCAGATAGCTCTACATGTAATGCCAGATATTTCATATGCAAGCATGTCAGCCAATCACAGCAGTGGGCGTTTACACTGAAGTCTCACAGCAGACACGCCCCTGAACACACAGAGTGTTCAGATCAGGGTATGAAATCAGGCTAGGAAATATGCCTTTTATTTCTAAATTATAACAAATTTTGATCTAATAAACATACTAACATTATAAGGGCACCCCAGGAAACATTATAAAATAATAAAATAATCCATTCTACGGCACCTTTAAATGTTATGGTATTTTAATTAGACTCAATTGAGCGAAATGACCAGTAGATGGCTGCAGTGATCCACACATCCTGCTCAAAACGCCTATTTAAACAAAGTTATACTAAATTAATCTAATCAAATATTCTAGTTATATAAAAATAATCTAACGGACGTAGATGTCCCAAATAATACCACAACCTACATATGATAGTAAACATTAAAATCTTTTATTCTTAAAGGGATAGTTCGCCCAAAAAAATGACAATTCTGTCATTTACTCACCCTCAGCCAAACCTGTATGAATTTGAAAAAGATGATGTTTTGAAGACTATTTGTAACCAAACAGTTGATGGGCCCCATTGACTTCCATAGTATTATGGAATGGTCAATGGGGTCCATCAACTGTTTGGTTACAAACATTCTTCAAAATATCTTATTTTGTGTTCAGCAGAAGAAACTCATACAGGATTACGTACCCATTTTTGAGTGAACTATCCCTTTAAGCAAGTTGCAATCATGCGCTTTAAAAATGTGTCTCCTAACCCTTAGAAATGGTTTTTATTGGTGTAACTAAATTCAACAACAAAAAAATTCTCTAATAAAAAAATATTTTAATATGTCCAAATGTGTCATACTAAGCTAACAAGCCAAAGTTGTGTATTGCATTTATTTTAAATTACTCTTTTTATTTATAACAGCCAATCCATTATAACATTTTAACAGCACCCATAATTCAACTCACTACAGGTCAAAAGTTTAATGCCAGCAAGATTCTTTTAATGTTTTTGAAAGAAATCCCACCAAATGATAACCAACACTGCATTTATTTGATCAAAAATACAGTGAAAACTTTCATCTAATTACAATTTAAAATGACTGTTTTCTATTGTACTGTATTTTAAAATGTAATTTACTCCTGTGATCAAAGCTGAAATTCAGTGTCACATGATCCTTCAGAAATCATTCTAATTTGATTTGATGCTCAAGAAAACAAATTATCGTCACTGTTGAAAACATTTTTTTTTTCAATATTCTTTGAATAGGAAGTTCAAAAAAACTATTTATTTGAAATAGAAATCTTTCGTAACATTGTTTTTACTTTAGTTCTATTTAATCCATCCTTGCAGAATAGCCGTATTGATTTCTTTTAAATGTTAGTGTATCATTTTCCATTACTTTATCAGTTTGTCCTGTACCTTTATAGTTTTGCGAGAAATAAAACAAAATCCTTGGTGTGTGAATTTTCCTCATCTTTATTGAAAATGAAGGGCACAAATTCACACCCTATCTCTCTAGCAAAACCCTTTGAAAACCCCAACCACGATACTCAAAAAAGAAAAAAGAAAATACAATGAACAACTACTTCAAAAACACCTAATCTAAAATATACATACAAAGTGTCCTGGTCCCCACATTTGCCTTGTGAAACATGACACTCTACAAAGGGCAAAAACATAGTAATTACACATTAAGTGTTACTTCAAATTCATGATTAAAATCAGGTCTCTAGACTTTGACCTGTCCCTTGACGGATGCAGAGAAGGTGTGGATACTGTGTTCGGGCTTTGGAGGGCAGCAGAAGCAAAATTGTAGAGTGAGAATCGGTTAAAAAAAGCATCCATGTTGACAGTGAACTGCAGGCAGGTCTTATATATTCTTCACGGCGTCGTCAATCTCACTTATCTGCTCTTTCAGTTGGTTCCACTGCTCTGGGTTCAGGGAAATACCTGTAATAAACACATCAAACAGAACTCTGGGTAATAAACAACTCGGATCACTTATACACAAAATGCATCTGAATATAAATAGTTTGTTTTTTGAGCACATAAATAAAAAAAAATGTGCGCACGGATAAATTCTGTAAAAAATGAAATAAGAATTGCGATTCATTTTGATTTCATGGTGACTTTAAAAACCAAACCCCAGTCAAGCAGCCCTGTCCCACTGATTAAAAAACAAATTGCTGAATCTCTACCAACTGGGATTTCTACTGTCACATGTGAATCCATGAAGAATAGACACATACCTTTCCTGCCTGGTTTCATTTCACCTTCCTGGTCCATCCAGTATTCCCGGATATCAATCAGCACTTTCCCCTTGAAATCCCGAACACTCACATACCTCATCTTTCCTATCTTAAAAACAAAAAAGCAATATAACATACAATATATGCAGTGTGGTAATGCTGTATCAAGTAAAGCTAAACATTTATGTGATTATATCCCTGTTAGATCATTCACCTGGAACATGTTATCTTTTTCACTGCTGCTGCTTTTGGAGGCAGACGACACTTTTGAAGTTTCTCCACTTTTTTGTTTCTTTGATGGCTTCTCTGGTGTTGCCTGCTTCTTTCTCTTTGGCTGAAATACAGAATTTTACATTGTATTGAAAGCCATTAACAGGAACTTAGGATTTCACATGAAGATGGTACTTCTAATCATGGCCGAGCGTGAATTTCAGAATGGCGCTTCGGTTTTAACAGTCAAAAATTAAGATGCAAGTAGTATAGCTAAACTTTTCATATTTGACAAATGCGCTATAGAAATGATCCAGAACAACAGCTCAACCGGATCCGTTTTCAGCATATTAGGCATATAATTGAGAATGAATGTGTGAATATTGTGAATTCATTTAATAAACTAAGTTAAACTTTCCTGATAGTCTCAAAAAAATAAATAAACGTAGATATATTCTGTGGAAATCTCAGCACAAAAAAAATACTCATCCTGTCAAACAAACGCTATTTTTTAATTATTTTTCAACTGAGAAAAACAGGACCGACATGGTATTAAAGCTATTGTTATCCAATCTTTGCAATCCAGAATTAAAATGCACATAATGCAGAATAGATCAAGGGAATCAAAATGATCCCTGGGGCCCAACAAGCTGTTTCCGGCCTCCATAATTCTAAAACCCTGTGTTCGGTCATGCCTCTAGTGTTCTGACAACATGAAACTGGTGAAAATTTTGCAGATGCAAATACTTTTGGATGAAATATACATTTATTTCAGTTAGTTAAAGGTGTAATGTGGGGGATATTCGTGTCCATACCTTTGTGTCAACGTCACTGTCAGAGTCACTGTCTGAGGAAGAAGACAACACTTCCTTTGACTTAGGCATTCTGAAAAGGACAACACAATTTTAATGAAAAAACAAACCACAATTGTTAAAAACATAAATTGCACTAATACATTAAGGACTATATTGCTTGAAAATAATTTTGGAATAAAAATATTCATAATCTAGGTGCAGGCAAATAATTTCATCATGGTTGCATCCTCGTGCTTTGCAATGATGTTTTCTAAGTCTATAAAAAATGCATTTATTTTCCGAAGAAGCAATGCTTGCATTTTCGCTTGTTGTGTTTTGCAGGTATTAAATTAGTGGAAGAGAACCTGATTCAAGGGCGTCAGTCGTTTACAACTATTATAAGAACAAACAAGGCCGAACATATGAACGCGCAGCAAAATGGCCATTTGCCAATAGTTTCCTTTCAATGAAAGATTATGTTATTGCGACATGTCGGCTGATAACATAGTCGTGCCGGAAAATTATACGAAGCTGCAAGTATCAAAATACTTACGTGATGTTGCAAGATAAATGTAGGGTAAACTCAGTTTAAAAAAAAACACAGGCTCAATTCAATGCGCGCGATCGTTCTGCGAAACCTGTGTTGCTGAGCGCGCGCTTGCAAGCTGTACCAGGAAGCGCCCTTGAAGAACTGAATTGTGGGAAGTGTAGTTTTGATTATCCATTTCCAGCGCTATACTGCCATCTAAAGCCAAAGTGCAATAACTACATATTTGGTAAAAAGTTGAGTAAAGGCTTGAAATGGGCTTCGTGAAATCTTTTCTGTCTTGTGAAAAAGTCTTCAAAGAACCGAGAGTGTCAAAATTGTGGTAACCTATGTCATTTATATATATATATATATATATATATATATATATAGGTTAGTTTTGCTAAGGAACAAGGTGCAAGTTTTGAATTTCTTTTTAAAAACGTTATCTCCGTGTAAACTTCAAAAACGTGAATCTGTGAAAACGGTGACGGCGTGCACATGCATATTATGTGTTTGGTCTATGCGCGTTTTAATATATGTGCACAGGCGCGTAGTCTTTCTTTACAAATTTACCTCACCAAATTACTTGTCTGGTCTGCATAATACAGAATTGTTTTACGCTTCTGCGTATCCATGCGAACTGGAATAATTTTTATAATGTTTTATCTGTACAGAGGTGAAGGGAAGGAGGCCTTCACAGGGGAGAGACAAGTTAAAACTTCAGGGCTGCGTTGTTGTCGTGTCCAGGCGCAGGTCCTTCATCAGGTCTTGATATGGCAGATTGCGCTAAACCTCGGTATAAACAGAGAGACTAATATTAGCGTAGACACCATTCTTCTTATGATGTAACGAGTACATCAGGTGTTATGGGAAATGTTCCCGGTTCCGGTTGACCTAGTTTTATGTATTAAGTTGATACTGTGTTGTGTATGCTAAGTTAAAGACATTTATTTTTAGTCTAGATTTCTAGTCTGCTTCCTGGACAATGTTACGAAGGCTGTTCCAAAGTTTTGGTACTAAATAGGAAAAGGATCTACCGCCTGATTTTGGTAATCTAGGTATTATCAACTGGCCATAATTTTGAGATTGCAATAGACATGAAGGACTATAATGTGTTAAGAGCTCACTCAAGCACTGCGGAGCTAAACTATGGAATGATATTCCGGACATTATTCAAAAGGAATTGCAAATTGTATTTGCAATTGCGTTTTCAAATTGTGCACGCATAAAATGTGACATAATCCAAACGCAAATGCAAATCGCGCATTACCATTTGCATTTTCGTTTAAGCGAACGCACAGTGACTGCCAAATTTAAAATGGAAATGCAAAGTCCATTTGCAACTGTGTTTCCCATATCTTACGAGTCTTGACCCTGTCATATTTAAATAGCAATTTCAATTACCAAGTCTGCTTTTTCACTTTCTCAGCGTCGCGTATGTAGCCAGCCAAAACTCAAATGAAATCGCAATTCCCTTAGCATTTCCATTTCCGATGCCTTACACAGAAACCTGTCAATCAGCGTCAAGGGTGGGATTAATATGGGGCGTGTTCGTGTTGGGACGTGACGTCACTCACAGTCGACGGTTAAGAGGTGATGCCCTGAACAGACAGACGCCGATTTATTTTAAACAATGGAGGTAGTTGGTGAAATTGTGGAGGACCTTATGATGCTCGCGCAGCAAGTTGATGACAGTACATCCTCTACAGATGTAGGTAATGTAACAAAAGTCACAAAATTCCATGACACTGAGATAAAGATTTGGTTTTGGTTTAGTTTAAAATTAATATTTCTTAAACCCTCATGTTGTCTTTGGGTTCTGTTTGGATCTCATTTGATATTTTCCCCCCATTCAAAAAAACATATCTCCCTTATCTCAGTGTCATGGAATTTTGTGACTTTTGTTACATTATTTGTCTAAACACACAAAAAAACCTGGGTTTGATTTAATTGGTCTGAAAGTAGCCTATGTATAATTTTGTTTTTGTCCATTTCACAGTTGAGATTAATTTAAAATGATTAAATCCCACATAAATCTAAACAAATAGACTACACCATAAATGTAAAGTGGAACAAACATTCTCTCTCTCTCACACACACACACCAGCCGCGGCGCTACATTTTAACTCCGGGCCCATCCATTTCTATATGGTTTTGTACGTTTCTTCATTCGGATCTATTTGCGATCCATTCAATTCTAAACAACGCAGTTTACATGCTTTGTCCTTGTTACATTATTCATTAAGTGATAATAATAATTAGTGATATTAATAATTAGTGACATAATTATCAGTGAACTTGATAAATGTTGCAGATATGTTTTACTATGCATGCAAACAAATGCCTTTCAACTTATGCATGCAAAATTCAGAATAAAATGAATGTGCAGCAATTTGTACAAATAGAGAGTCTGTATACTATACATGTTGTAGCCATTAAATAAGCTCATTTAGTTTCATATTTGTTAAAATATTATAATGTTATTTTTTCATCTATGTTGATTATGAAAAGTGAACCGCACGAGTAAGATAGGATGCGCAATATATCGAGAGATGTGGGTCAGACATGATTTTGACCACTTTTTGTTTTGTAGAAAGCCTTTTTTAGTGAATTTCGTTTTGTATAAATTGTATCTTAATTTTAATATTTTTTTTTATCAACCAATAATTTTTTTATTGCCTGGATTTAATAAATTAAAAAGGAAATATAGCAGACAATAAAATCATTGAGGCGCCCGCGCGGTCATTGCATTGCTCGTGAACAGGAGCGCATCTCATCCTAAATTAACGAAACTCAACGTATGCCTCACAGACATGAAATATATCTTAAGAAAGCCCAAAATGTATTTTTAACAATTTAAAACGAAAAGAAAAAGGCTACTCTCTGATTATGTAATCCATGATGTGCATTTCTCTCTATAGGCGCGTTCACTATATGGAGATGACGATCGTCAACTTCATCTTTACAGCTGTTGTTGCTGTTAATAAACTAAAAAAATAATAGGCCTATAATTTTATTAAACAATAAATTAAATTAAACTGTAATTGTCTTAAAAAAGCAGCAAAAAAAATCAGTTTTTTTTTTTTTAAACCTATGCTAACTACGCATTAAATTCAGGTATAGTTAGTCGCTGTCCTCGGTGCCGCAGAAAAGCACTGAAACGGAGATGAAGGGGAACCCGTTTTTTGTTTTTGGCTTATTTTAACTGGCCCATCCAGTTTTCTGGAGGCCCACCTACAATCAAAATCCTGCGCCGCTAGTGACACACACACACACACACACACACACACAGGTTTAACTGCAACAGACAGCATTTTTATTGAATTTCGCAAATTGAGAACACTTATTTGAAGGGGTGAGACCTAGCACCGACACTCATCTCTTGTGGTATGTCCAGTAAAGGACGTCCAGGTTCTTTAGTTGTCCTGTCCTTCACAAAAAGCCTATTATTAGCTACTTCACTGAGGTTGGCGAAGACAACATTACTTATGTTGCTGTTGGTCAAGGCCACGAAAACATTTAACTTATCCAAAATGAAATGGCTTCTGAGTAAGAGGACATCTGTAGAGGATGTACTGTCATCAACTTGCTGCGAGCATCATAAGGTCCTCCACAATTTCACCAACTACCTCCATTGTTTAAAATAAATCGGCGTCTGTCTGTTCAGGGCATCACCTCTTAACCGTCGACTGTGAGTGACGTCACGTCCCAACACGAACACGCCCCATAGCATAATCCCACCCTTGACGCTGATTGACAGGTTTCTGTGTAAGGCATCGGAAATGGAAATACTAAGGGAATTGCGATTTCATTTGAGTTTTGGCTGGCTACATACGCGACGCTGAGAAAGTGAAAAAGCAGAGTGGTAATTGAAATTGCTATTTAAATATGACAGGGTCAAGACTCATAAGATATGGGAAACACAGTTGCAAACGGACTTTGCATTTCCATTTTAAATTTGGCAGTCACTGTGCGTTCGCTTAAACGAAAATGCAAACGGTAATGCGCGATTTGCATTTGCGTTTGGATTATGTCACATTTTATGCGTGCACAATTTGAAAACGCAATTGCAAATACAATTTGCAATTCCTTTTGAAAAATGTCCGGAAAATCATTCCATACTATACCATTTAGTGCTTTGTAAGTAATCAGCAATATTTAAAAATGTATATGATGTTTAACAGGGAGCCAGTGCAGTGTTGACAGAATGGGGCTAATATGGTCATGGTTCTGGTAAGAACTCGAGCTGCTGCGTTTTGGACCAGCTGTAGTTTGTTTATTATGCGTGCAGGGCAACCACCCAGTAGAGCATTACAATAATCTAGCCTTGATGTCATGAACGCATGAATTAACTGTTCCTCATTTGTCATTAAAGTCCGCATGAACCGGAAGTTGCAAACGACTTTTCTCCAGTGTTGTGACGTATTTCCCAGTGAAACGGAATATTGAACAGAGGGCAGGGTTTTACTCTTGCGCTCCTCCTCTCCATCTCTCGCTCATTACAGACTAACGATTTGAGGGGAGTGGTTAAGCATTTCCCAACCCAAGTCCTCAAACCTACGTCATCAGAGAAGGGACGCCATTCCAGACCGGAAGTAACTTTTCAGACTTTGATTAAAGACTACGACGGCAAACAATTTTTTTCTGTGTTTTAACTTGCACGGATTAATTGTTCACCACAAGACTAGTAATATGCGCTAACAAAGTAAATAGGGTCAATTTTGATTTCAGTTGGACTTTAAGAGCATATGTTGTAATTTAGATATATATATATATTTTTTTTTTTTTTGAACTTTTCTTTTATTTCCTATTATCAAGTGCAGTCATACAGTATGTCACGAATTAACATTTTGATGGTACAATATTGATGGTGCAGTAAAGTGTCAAGGGCAAGTCTACAAATAGAATAGCAGTCCATAGATGTCTTCCATCCCAACAAAAATACATGTGAGGGGAAAGATCTTTATCTCTGCAAGTGCAATACCACATGTACATTTGGAAGATAGTACAGATTTTTTTTTTACAATACAAATGACCATTGGTAAATAAATGATAAATAAGTAAAATAAAAGTAAGAAAAATATAGTCTGCATAATAGTCATATCAAATGAAAATGTTGGGCAATGGAGGACCATTTATTTAGGAATACATCTGCTTTCAGTTGTAAGTATGTAGTGTGGCCACATAAGGGGAAGTATATTTATAGTAGATTGACCTTTGAGTGATTGGTTGATCATTTTGTTTTATATGCTTTCTCTTTTGTCTGTATTGTCTCCCTAACCTGTATGTGTTGTTGGTCTGGATCTCCCGTCTCGCGAGATGCGTTCCGAGCGAGACGGGTTGTCACGTGATTACACGTCACCCAAACAGGAACTGAGAGGGTGTTTTTAAATATATAGAACCGGCATACCGGCGATCGGGAGCGCGCTCATTCATTCTCGATACGGACACGGTCGTATGTGGATTACCTGTTTTTTTGCCTGGCTGTTTTGGGAGCTTGGATTGCCGATCCTTTGTGGAGTATATCCGATCTTTGGAGTGTGGATTACTCAACCAGGGGACTTTAAACAGCTGGAGACACACAGAATCTGCTCACGGACTTACCATCCTTGCCGGTGAGGCTGATCTGACTTTGTACATAGTACACGCTGGACTGAGTGACTTCCACACACACACACACACACACACACACACACACACACACACACACACACACACACGAACCTTTATTCACGAGTGTGAAATTGGTTTACTGGGTTTATACTGTTGTCTTATAAATACACTTTGGTTATTTTTTTTTGCTATTCGATTTGTCTTATTTTGTGTTTATTACTCCTCCATTCTTTTTGATTTATTCCAACGGGACGACGGTTCTCCTTTTACAGTGTAAGCTCCTCTTAGTTGCTTAGGGGAGTGTTACATATTGGTGGCCCGTACGGGGACCGTTCTGTTTCTTTTTGGATGTTTTTTTTTTGTAAAAGTCTGTAAATATGGAGGAGGAGACAAATGTAAATGTTGAAAATACCACGCCGGCTGCTTTTGACACTGATAACCCTGACCATAACGTACATGAAGAAAATAAATCTAGAGAGACACCCAATGCAGATTTTACTGCAGGCCCATTTGTCACTAGACGCAATCCAACTGGTGAAATAACGTCTATGCTTAGCTCATTGTATATTTCTGATGAGGATGATGATGATGATGATGATGATAGTTGTGTAGTGAATGGAAATGTGGTACAAACGATGCAAACAGAGATTGATAAACTCAAAGTGGATTTATTGGCTCTTAGTTCAAAAGTTACATCAGTTGAACAGGAATATAAGCACTCGGCTGACAGTTCACTTAATAGGGAAACTAGTTTCCGGGAGGCAGTGGACAATGGCTTAGCAGAGTTGGAGGATTATTTCCGTCGCTCCCTGGAAAAGTTGGAGAGATCTGTGGCTGATTGTTTCCTGAGAAGAGATGAAAGATGGGAAAATAAGTTGAAAAAATTACGTTTCACCAGTACCCCTTCTCTCTCTAGATTACCGCCATATACACCAACTACCTCCATTTCATCCATTCACGATCATAGGACTCCGATACCAGCAACTAGAGTGAAATTCCCTCCAACTAAGACTGTCAATGCCACGTATGACGTCGCTCATGTATCTTCTCCTCTTACTGATGTGCTTACCCCTCCTGTTGTTCCAAGTTCTTCGTCCTTCTACGGGCGGCCCCCGATTCGGTTGGAGTTTCCCACCTTTGGTGACTCCTGTGAGACGTCGGATGTGCTCAACTTCATCGAACAGTGCGAAAACTTTCTGGATATCAGGCCACTTCCCAGTGTGGAGCTTGTGGGCACCCTGAGCACGGTTCTGAAAGGACCGGCTCTGAGCTGGTGGAAGGCAGAGAAGATCAAGGTAACGGATTGGCAATCTTTCAAAGAGGCTTTTATGTGTGCATTTCTTCCAGAGGATTACCTCACGGAAGTGGAAGATAAGCTGAGGTCTCTGGTTCAGCAGCCACGTCAACGTCTGAGAGATTTTGCCTATGATTACCGAGCACTTTGCCTCAAGTGGAAGCCTGATATCACGGAGGAAGAGATGGTGAGCCGCATCCTTAATAACATCAACCCCAGAGTCGCGGGCTGTCTAAGAGGGACGGTGAGGACGGTGGAACAGCTGGTGAAGGTGGGCTCTATGGTAGAGAAGGATTGTATGGGGGCAAAAGATTACTGGCAGAAAGTGGACAGTCTGAATGGTAAAGAAAAGGCCAATAAAAAACCACCTGAACGTCATTTTCCCAAAAACTTGGCAGGACTCTCGGTTGCTCAACCCCATTCACTAAATTCTCTTCTCCTGGTGCCTGTAATAGTAAAAGGTAAAGAGGTGAAGGCAGTGGTGGATACAGGGAGTACGTACACACTGATGCAGGAAAACCTTTGGAGACAGCTAGGAGGTGGGACAACATCTGACACTCCAGGTTCCCCTCAGCGCTTCATCATGGCCGATGGAAAGGTGCACCAAGCTATGAACCAGAAAACCATCTGCTATAAATGGCATGATAAGGTATGCAGAGTGGAGACATATATAATGAAGGATGATCACCTGGCGTTTCCCATTATAGCTGGCTTGGATTTCCTGAGGGCAGCTGAGGCCATTGTGGATGTCGGCCAAAGTAGATATGGCCTGAAAATGGGCAAAGGATATATATATTATCCCTTCTTATCTGCCCTGATGAATACAGATCTGTCTACACTCAAAAAAATGCTGGGTTGTTTCTGTAAACAAATTGTTGGGTTGATTGTGCTGGGTCAAAAAGTTGGGTTGTTTGGGGTACTGTAAACACATTATTGGGTTGCTCATGCTGGGTCAAATGAGTTGTAAGGGGGTCATTCACAAATAAACCGCTGGTTGGGTTATTTTGACCCAGCAACTGTACTTTTTTCATTCTTTGCGGAACTTTCTGGATTCTTCACTTCTGACTCGAGGAGCACGCCACTCGGAGCAGGCAGTGTTTTATGGTAAGTTAATATGAATGTTTACCTATATTTTTAATAAGTTGTGGTGGTAGCAGCAAGCTAATTTCACTGTTCAACATACAGTCTTTGATGTGGAAGTGTGATGGGTAACGTATTTATTCTGTGAAACATTAAATAGCCACAGCTAGCCGGTTAGAATTTTTGACAAAATGCTGCATCGTTAAATCCTTAGTTGAAATTAAACCAGCTATATATGCAGCCTTTTTGAGTTTAAATTCGTTTAAATTCTAAATTCATCATGTAATTATCGTAGGCCTATTCATTGTGGACGTTGCGTATTTAAAAGTGAGAAAAGCGTTTTGTATGAAATCCATACGCGCAGTTTCCCTCACAGGGCTCGCACGTAAAATCAGCGGGAAATGAGTCTCTAATGTAGGCTAGCTAGTGTGAGTGAAAAATCTGCTGGCGTAGTTTTAGAAATACTCGTCAGATGAAGTGACTGAGGTAAGTTCCAGCACAGTCTACATGTGTCTTCTGTAATGTCTCGAACCATCGTTTCTGCCAAAAAAAGGCTTTCAAGAGCTTGATAGCCTAGTTTTTTTAGTAAATGTATGACTTGCAATCTTTATAAACAGCGACTGAGGAAAGGAGAAATAAATGGACAGGTTTTGAGAAGAAAATGATACCCGTTTAGTTGAACGAATGATCGTCAATATTTAAAACTTAAAAAATGTAAACTTACATGATAGCCTACCCTATCACCATGCATGTCATCTTTCATTTTATTGTGTAACATCTAAACGAGGCGATCATCAGCGCTGCCAGTCAGGAGATTAATGAGCAACTTTGTGGGTTTGTGAGTTTTAATGTTAAAGACACTATCAACATTACAGTAATATTTAACTTTTAATAAAGTAATGTTTTATTTCAATGCCTTAATGTTGATAATATTTGTCCAAATTACTCTTTTATTACTATTACTATAATTCAGTTTACAAATACTGAATACACATTTTGTTTATTTTTCACATTTGGTCATTTGGTAATGTTTGCAATAATTTTAATTGCATATTCAATAATAAATTGATACTTCCACAAAAAAAGCTTAACTTGCATGTCAGTTTTATTGCAACACTCTAAGTGACTGTCCGGGAAGCAGACACACTCTATCAGTTTAAATCTAGACTAAAACGCATCTCTTTTACCTGGCATTCATATAGAACATTATACATTTATATTATTCAAATCAGTTAAATGATTATTAGGACACTTTCCTATAACACCTGATGTACTCGTATTTAATAAGAAGAATGGCATCTATGCTAATGTTTGTCTTTGTTCATTCTAAAGTTTACTAAAGTCAGCCGGATCCGGGCCGTATCCAGATCAGAAGGTGGACCTGCGCCTGGACCCATCCATGACGCATCCCTGAAGTGCCAGCCTCATTAGCCCTGTGAAGGCCTCATCGACACGACTGATCCTCAACAAACTCGTCTCCATACCGGTGTGATGACTCCGACTTCCAACCAGATGGAACTGGATAAATATTCTGAATGTTCTTATTCAGTCTGACCTGTAATGCTGCCTGAATCATAATTATACACTGTTCGCTCGATGGCCAGAGGAGAACTGAACGACTGAGCCTTCACCCAAGGTTTTTTTTCTCCGTTCTGTCACTGATGGAGTTTTTGTTCCTTGCCACTGTTGCCTTGGCTTTTGGCTTGCTTAGTTGGGGACATTTAATATTCAACAATATTATTGATTTGCCTTAAGGTGGACGATGGCGCAATTTTCTTCTATAAACAAACTTTGTTGTATTATTTTCATGTTACAGTATCACTGTGAAGCTGCTTTGATACAATCTGTATTGTAAAAAGCACTATATAAATAAAGATGACTTGACTTGACTTGTATAATCAACAGGTGAGGACCAACATGGTTGAATATTTACAAAATGAGATGACTAGAGAATTGCTGCACATTCTGTGCCTCAGGGATGAGACGAGGGGGACATGTCAGACCTTTGACATTGATTAACATTTGTATTCGTTAAAGAAAAGTATTAAAGAAATGTATCAAATAAATAAAAATAAAAATGAGATTGAAATCACATATAAAGTGGCCTCTCTGGTTTATTGTATTACAGAGATAATAATTATTTTACATTCGTAATATAATAAATATTTGTTACTAATTTTATCAAGGCAATGAGACAAGAAATAACCCAGCACATGAGTAAGACTTAACCCAGCAAGACGGTTAATTTCACCCACTGGTTGGGTCAAATGAATGACCCAGAAATATGGGTTAAATGGTAAAACCCAGCACTTGGGTCAAACCAACCCAGCGCGTGTTCTGTCCAATAGTGACCCAGCGGTGTGGTTAAGGTTGGGTTATTTTTTAACCCAGCAGTTTTTAGAGTGTACAATCCCGGTGGGTGAAAGAAGATCCCAAACTGCTAGTGTGAGTCTTTACTATGCCTTACCTCCCACCTGGGAAACACAACTCGCTACCCTGGAAACTGAGGTTGCTCCGGGCTGGGATTCCGACAATCCGCAGGAGTTGCTGAAGCTGATGGATACCTGGCCTCGCACCACATCTAATGTCCTGGGCAAAACATCAGTGGAACATCACAAAATCATCCTATCGGATGAAGTGCCGATTAAATCTAGAGCATATAGGGTCTCACCTTTCAAGAAGAAGATCATAGATGACCAGGTTGACCAAATGCTAAAAGACCACATCATTGAACCATCCTGCTCTCCATGGTCATCACCAGTAGTCCTGGTCCTCAAACCTGATGGATCCTACAGGTTCTGTGTGGACTATAGGAGGCTCAACAGCAAGACCATACCTGATGCTTATCCAATGCCGCTTATTCATGACATCCTGGAATCACTGGACGGCGCCACTTGGTTCAGCACATTGGATCTGCAGTCAGGATATTGGCAGGTGGATATGGAGGAAAGGAGTAAAGAAAAGACAGCCTTCATCACCAACCAGGGACTATTTCAATTCCGAGCCATGCCATATGGGCTCAGGAATGCCGCTGCCACATTCCAGAGGCTTATGGAGAAGGTTCTGGCAGAATTGAGAGGAAAATTCTGTTTCGTATACATAGATGACATTATCATCTATTCACGATCCTTAGAGGAACACACCAAACACTTGAACTCCATAATGCAACGACTGGAACAGGCCTCTCTTACCCTTAACATGAAGAAGTGTCACTTCTTTAAAAGACAGTTAAAGTTCCTTGGGCACATTGTCTCAGTGAAAGGAGTGGAGGTTGATAGGGAAAAGACTCTTGCTGTTGCCCAATATCCTCTTCCCAAAGACCTCAAAGCTCTCCAACGCTTTCTGGGATTAGCAGGGTGGTACCACAAATTCATTCCCCATTTTGCTGACATCACTGCCCCTTTGAATCACCTAAAAAAGAAGGGAGTAAAATGGGACTGGACTTCTGAGTGTCAATCAAGCTTTAATACCATCAAACAAGTGCTACAAGACCCTCCGGTATTGACGCAGCCTGACCTCAACCAATCTTTTCAGGTGCATACGGATGCCAGTGATGTAGGGTTAGGAGCCATTCTCACCCAACAAACACCGGAAGGGGAAAGAGTAATAGCTTATGCTTCTAGGACCTTAAGAGGAGCAGAATTAAATTACTCTACCTCAGAAAAAGAGTGTTTGGCAGTGGTCTGGGCGGTGGAAAAATGGAGGCATTACCTTGAAGGGAGTCAGTTTGACATTTACAGCGATCATGCTGCTTTAACATGGGCTTTCAATAGTCCCAAAACTTCCTCACGACTAACCCGATGGACTCTTAGGTTGCAGCAATTCAACTTCCAAGTACACCATAGGAAAGGATGTCTCAACCTAGGTCCAGATGCCTTGTCTAGAGTCTGTGAACCTGAGGAGAGAGAAGACGCTCATTGTATGACCATAACAACGACGAGGTGCTCATCAGACATACCCCACACCCTAGCAGAAATTTCACTAGCACAAAGTACTGACAGCACTGTTGCTCACCTGAAGTCAGACCCCAAAGTCAGAAAGGTACAAGACCAACAGATTACCTTCGAGGTCCAACAGGGAGTGTTGTATCGTCGGGTACCGTTAAAGAACAACGGAGACAAATTCCAATTGGTTGTTCCTCAGGTATTAATTCCAGGCTTCCTACACTACTTTCATGACAACCCCCTAGGAGGACATCTGGGGCGACTAAAAACACTATTGAGACTCTTGGAGGTGGCTTGGTGGCCGACTGTCCGCAAAGACGTCTGGCAGTACGTCAAGGAATGCAATATCTGTCAAAAGTATAAACACGACAACACTAAACCCAGTGGTTTTTTACAGTATACCCAAGTGACAGAACCAGGGCATACATTGGGCATGGATTTGATGGGACCCTTCCCCAGCAGTAAGAAACAGCACACATACCTCCTAGTGATTGTAGATTACTACACCAAATGGGTAGAGATGTTCCCCCTTAGGGATAGCAAGACACAGAAGATTGTTAAAATTCTAAGGGAAGAAGTTTTCACTCGTTGGGGGGTTCCCAAATACCTGATATCAGACAGGGGAGCACAATTCACCTCCCACATACTGGCTGAGTTATGCAAGACCTGGGGAAGTATCCAAAAACTCACCACCAGTTATCACCCTCAGACAAACCTGACAGAGAGAATAAACCGGACATTAAAAACTATGATTGCATCATATGTGGGACAATACCATCAAGCCTGGGACCAGTGGTTACCTGAGTTAAGATTTGCTATTAATACTGCACACCAAGAAACCACCGGTAGAACACCGGCAGAGTTGATGCTTGGCAGACAGCTTCTCGGACCGCTGGAGAGGTTAATCCTCAAACCCCCCACACCAGACCAAACCTCGTACAATCTACTGGAACGACAAAACATCATTGCAGAGGAAGTAAAGCAAAGAGTGGGTGTGCAGCAAGCCAGACAAGCTAGATATTACAATTCCCATCGGAAAGATGCGCAGTTTCAGCCGGGCAATCTAGTCTGGATAAAAACTCATCCTCTCTCTTCTGCCTCTAATAAATTCTCTGCTAAGCTAGCGCCCAAGTGGGAGGGACCAGCTGAAATAATGGAAAAAATGGGGCCAATAAATTACACAGTTCGTTGGGGTGACCCACCTAAAACAGACATTGTAAATGTGGTTAACCTGAAGCGCTGGTTCGGACGATCTCCTCCGATGCCGATGGCTGGGGGGGGGGATCTATGTAGCGTGGCCACATAAGGGGAAGTATATTTATAGTAGATCGACCTTTGAGTGATTGGTTGATCATTTTGTTTTATATGCTTTCTCTTTTGTCTGTATTGTCTCCCTAACCTGTATGTGTTGTTGGTCTGGATCTCCCGTCTCGCGAGATGCGTTCCGAGCGAGATGGGTTGTCACGTGATTACACGTCACCCAAACAGGAACTGAGAGGGTGTTTTTAAATATATAGGACCGGCATACCGGCGATCGGGAGCGCGCTCATTCATTCTCGATACGGACACGGTCGTATGTGGATTACCTGTTTTTTTGCCTGGCTGTTTTGGGAGCTTGGATTGCCGATCCTTTGTGGAGTATATCCGATCTTTGGAGTGTGGATTACTCAACCAGGGGACTTTAAACAGCTGGAGACACACAGATTCTGCTCACGGATTTACCATCCTTGCCGGTGAGGCTGATCTGACTTTGTACATAGTACACGCTGGACTGAGTGACTTCCACACACACACACACACACACACACACACACACCCACACACACACACACACACACACGAACCTTTATTCACGAGTGTGAAATTGGTTTACTGGGTTTATACTGTTGTCTTATAAATACACTTTGGTTATTTTTTTTTTTGCTATTCGATTTGTCTTATTTTGTGTTTATTACTCCTCCATTCTTTTTGATTTATTCCAACGGGACGACGGTTCTCCTTTTACAGTGTAAGCTCCTCTTAGTTGCTTAGGGGAGTGTTACAAGTATGCTGTTGTATGCTCCATGTTATAAACATCTTGGATTCTTTCCCTCCATTGTGCAACCGTTGGAGGGTGTGGCTTCAGCCAGGAGGCTGTGATTACCTTATTCGCTATTAAAAGAAGGATTCTCAGCAAACATGTTTGGTTATTCTCTTCAAGGTCAGCTGGCAGTATCCCCAGCACAAAGTATGATGGTTCAAGAGGTAGATCAATACAAAGACATTTTTTTATTTCTTTTTGTACATTTTGCCAATATTCTGTTATCTTTGGGCAGTCCCAAAATATATGAGTGTGATCTCCCACCAAGCCACAACCCCTCCAACAGTCGTCTGAATTGTTACTCCATTTTGATGTTATGAATGGAGTTCTAAAATATCTCATTTTAATTTTCCATCCAAATTCCTTCCAGTTAGGACTACTGGTTACCCTGTGTCCTTGACTGCATGAAGTTTCCCACTGCTTATCTGTAATTATTGTGTTCATTTCTAATTCCCATTTTTCTTTAATATCTAAATTATTTCCTTTAAATTCTTCCTGCAATATTTTGTAAATATGTGAAATGAATTTTGACTTCACTATTCCTTCTGTTATTGATATGAAGAAGCACTCTATTTTTGTTGGTAGAGAGCAGAGCCTTTCCTGTTCTTGATGATTTTGGAGGTAATGTCTAATTTGTAAATACCTAAAAAAATCTTGTTTTGGTAAATCATATTTCTCTTTGAGCTGTTCAAATGATTTCAAGGCTGCTACGTCAAACAGTTGGTCCAAAACCACTAGACCCCTTTCTGTCCATTTCAGGAAACCCTTGTCCAGCCTAGCTGGGGAGAACTCACAATTGTTTGCTATCCTTATAGCTCTGGAAATAGTCATGGGAAGTTGTAGTTTTTTCCTCACAATTGACCATATTTTTAAGGTGTTTTTACTCCATACATTAGTAATCTTATTTTTCCCCCATACGTCTTGGTTTAGGAATGGGATTGAATCTAATGGGAAATTTGGGCATTTACTCTGCTCCATTCCAACCCATATAGTGTCAGTGTCTTGGGACATCCACGCAACCATTGATCTCAGTTGGGCTGCCCAATAGTATGTTTTAAAGCTAGTCAAGTCCAGGCCTCCATTTTTCTTTGGGCAAAATAGTCTTTTAAATTTAAGTCTGGGTCGCTTTCCTTGCCAAATAAATTTGGATAGCCATTTATCTAATGTAGTAAAGGTGGAGGCAGGAACATATAAAGGTAGTGATTGGAAGAGAAAGAGCAACCTTGGTAAAATGTTCATTCTTATAGTTTCTATTCTTCCTATCAGGGAGAGTGGAAGAATTTCCCATCTAGTAAGGTCCGCTTTTATGTTGCCCAACAATTTACCGTAATTGGCTTTAAACAGTTTTGATAGGTCTGTCGTTATGATAATTCCCAAATATCTAAATCCTTGCGACCAGTGGAAATCAAGTCTTTCTGATAAATGGGTTGGCCAATGTCCAACTAGCATCATTGCCTCAGACTTAGATTGGTTGATTTGATAACCAGAGAGTTCTCCATATTTTTTTAAGGTGTCTAGCAGTGCAGGGACAGAAAGCACTGGATCCCTTATATAGGTCAGGATATCGTCTGCATAAAGAGATACCTTGTGCTCCTTATTTCCCATGTCTTTTATGCCTTTTATTTCCTCATTCTGTCTTATAGATGCTGCCAAGGGTTCAATATTTATAGTAAAGAGCAGAGGGCTAAGACAGTCCCCTTGCCTCACCCCCCTCTGTAGATCAAAGAACTCAGAACAGCATCCGTTTACCCTGACACGAGATTTTGGATTTCTGTAAATAACTCTGACCCAATCAACAAATTTTGGGTGGAATCCCATTACTGATAGCGTTTTGTATAAAAAGTCCCAATTTACAGTGTCGAATGCTTTCTGTGCATCAAAGCTTATTAACATTGATGTTTGTTTGTCTCTTTTAGCACAAGTAATTATGTTTAGGGTTCTTCTTATATTGTTGGCACCCTGTCTGTTAGGAATAAATCATGTTTGATCTGGCTTAATCAGAGTAGTAATATGTTTTTGAACTCTATGTGCTAAAATACTTGTCAGTATTTTCTGATCATTGCATATCAGGCTTATGGGTCTATATCCTTCACAGAGTGTTGGGTCTTTCCCTTCTTTATGAATCACAGATATAATAGCCTGTGACCATGTCTCCGGAGGGTTGTTCTTAGAGAGGGAGTATCTAAACACCTTGGTTAGTATGGGCGCAAGGTCTTTTATGAAGCATTTGTAAAATTCTCCAGGAAGCCCATCGACTCCTGGAGATTTGTTGCTTTTCAATCTTTTTATAGCCTCTCTTATTTCTGTTTCTGTAATTGGTGTTATCATCTGTTTAGATGTTTCTTCTGATAATGTGGGGAGATTTAAACCAGTGAGGAAAGTATCAGTATCCTTTCCTGATGTTTGTAATCTTGGTTCTTTGTATAAGTTTTGGTAGAATGATGCAAAGGCATCTGCTACCTCTTTGGGTTGAGATACCGTTCTACTCAGTGTAGGATGACAAACCTTGCATACAGTACGATTAGCTTGAGCTTTACGAAGTTGAAATGCTAGAAGGCGGCTAGCTTTATTCCCCATCTCGTAATATCTCTGTTTAGAAAATCTTAAAGCCCCTTCCGCTTTATATGACAGGAGTTTGTCTAAGGCTTTTCTTGTCTCCTTAAGTTCTGTAGCAATGTTGCTCAATCTTGTGGTTTTGTGTTGTATCTCTAAAAGCTTTATTTTATTTTCCAAATTTAGTTGTTCCTTAAGTCGCTGTCTTTTTATTTTTGATGATATCTGTATTATTTTTACTCTCATAACTGCTTTTGCTCCCTCCCACAGAATTGAAGGATTAACTTCACCATTATCATTGATCTCAAAATATTCTTTTATGGTTTTGCTTAACTCTTCTACTATTTCAGAGTTATTCAGCAGTGATACGTTTAACCTCCAATATCTGAAAAAAGAGTGCATGCCTAGATCTACTTTCAGCACAATAGGTGCATGATCACTCAGAGTTATAGGTTCAATGAAACAGTCTGTTACTTTATGCATGTATTGTTGGGGGAGACAGAAAAAATCAATCCTTGAGTAACTATTGTGGACATTAGAGAAGAAACTGAAATCTTTCCCTTTTGGGTTTTTAGCTCTCCATGGGTCGGTAAGACCCAATTCAGACATAAAGTTATTTAAGTTTTTTGTTTTGGAGCACTGAGATCCCTTCTCAGTGGGCATCCTATCCAGTTTCCCATCCTGCACTGCATTGAAGTCCCCTCCTATTATTAATACCCCTTTTGCATTGCCTGCAATGATGTTAGCGATCTCTCTAAAGAACATTGGATCATACTCGTTCGGGGCATATACATTTAGTATGGATACCTTGTTTCCTCCAGCAGTCCCAACCACCATGACATAACGACCTGATTTATCCTGTATCACCTTCTCTGCATTAAAGGCCAAGTTTCTGTTGATTAAAATAGCCACCCCTCTTTTTTTCCCATTTGAGGCACTATATACTAAATTAACCCATTCTCTTCTTAATTTTATATGCTCACTCTCTGATAAGTGGGTTTCTTGTAATAATGCAATTGAGCATTGAATTTTTTTGAGCTGATTGAATATTTTCTTCCTTTTGATAGGATGGTTTAATCCATGGACATTATAGCTTACTACAATCAGTTTATCCATGTGGATAACAGTATCCCATGATTTTTACCTTTATAGTAGACATTAAATTTCCAAATGTAGACCCATACCCGTGTTTACAAAGCATCTTATGTGACTGCTTAATTGTAAGAATAACATATAACTTCCACCATTGTGGAGAACAAGAACTCACAAATACAACAAGAAGAAAAAAAAAAAAAAAAAAAAAAAAACTTCCAAAAACCCGACTGTTCTAACAAGCATAAACACAGTCTCAACAAGGACAGAGAGTTGTGACCGGTCTCTCTGGGGATGTGCACACAGTGCTGTTGCAACTAACGTATAGCTTACACGATAAGTTGCCTGTAATATGGCCTAATGTAAACTCCGACGGAAAAAATAAAAAAGTAAAATAAAGAATAGAAGAGAGAAAAAAATAAATAAAAACCGCTCAACTGAGGAGAACCCTTCCTTTCCTATTAGCTAGCTATCTTTAAATAATAAAACTAGCCAAACATGTGTTACAGGGTAAATCTTTTTTTTTTTTTTTTTTTTTTTTTTTTTAAATCACTTACTCACAGTTCAGTAATGTTTCATTTGTTTATCGATGGCCACCATGGAGAATGCTCTTCAAGTCCGCGGTGGTCATTGAATTCGCTCTGTTTGACGTTGAAGTCTCGGTCCATTTGTTTTTCAAAAGTTCCGCCTGTAGTGTCTCACGTTTGTTCAATTGAACCTGGATACCCAACTCTCCGAGCGTTGCGGCCGCGTCTGCGAGGGTCGTGAAGGTCTTCGTTCCAGATTTCAGGTGAATTTTCAGCTTGGCAGGAAATGGCGATTGAGCTTTGATGTTCTTCTCCTTAAGCAATTTCATCACGTCTCTTACTTGCTTGCGTTTCTTCTGGATGTCTGACGTGTAGTCCTGGTCAAAGAAAATCCTCTGTCTGTTATATGGCACTCCTCCGCGGTGTTTCCATGCTTCTTGGATTACCGTTTCTTTGATTCTGTAGTCCAGAAATCTAACGATAATGGATCTCGGGGGGCTCGCTGCGTCTTTCGGTTTCATAGTCAGTGAGCGGTGTGCTCTCTCTACATTTAAGTTGAGCTCTTCTGGTAATGTCAGTGAGGTTCGAATGAGATCATTTACGAAACTCAGCATATCTTTGTTGGTTTCCTCGTCTTCTTTCACGCCGTATATGCTACGTTATTCCGTCTTGCTCTGGACTCAAGGTCTTCACATTTTGCAGACAAGCTGGCATCTCTTTGTAGCAAGTAATGAAGGGCTCGCTCGTTTCTTTGCGATTTATCTTCTTCATCACTCAGCCTCTGTTCGTATTCAGTCACACGCTGTTCTAATTTCGTCATCCTTTCGTCTACTTCGGCCAGTGCGGCTTCTACTCTTGCTAAGGAGTCTTTAGTGTCTTTAGAGGCTTCAGCGTGCTCCTTTCTTAGTATTCGCAGCTCGGCTAGCACTGCCGCCATGTGCTCTTCTCCTCCCTCGTCCTTTTGGTTCGGTTGTTAATCTTTTTTCGACGCTTTACCCTTCTTATCCGTATCTTTTTGATTGCAGGCCATTTCGATTGATTATTGTGAGTGTTTTTTGCAAAAAATAAGGTTTATAATTAAGGTTTGGCTAGTTTTTACAAATTCTCCTCAGGGAGCTTAAAAATCAGGCTGCCGCCACAACCATGACGTCACAGGAAGTTCCAGATATATATTTTAAGATGAAAGAATGCGGTTTTACAGATACTAGAAACGTGACTTTCAAATGAAAGATTGGAATCTAAGAGCACACCCAGGTTCCTAACCGACGACGAAGACTTAACAGAGCAGCCATCAAGTGTTAGACAGTATTCAAGGTTATTACGTGCGGAGGTTTTTGGTCCAATAATTAGAATCTCTGTTGTTTCAGAATTAAGTAGGAAATTACGAGTCATCCAGGTTTTTATATTAGCCATGCATTCTGTTAATTTTGTCAAGTGGTAAGTTTTGTCAGGGCAAGAAGAAATATACAGCTGAGTATCCTCAGCATAACAGTGAAAACTAATGCCATGCTTCCTAATGATATCACCCAAGGGTAGCATGTACAGAGCGAACAGCAACAGTCCTAGTACTGAGCCTTGATCGATATGACATCTCTTCGTTTACTGCTACAAACTGATAACGGTCAGATATTTAAACTATGCCAATGCAATTCCACTAATGCAACATAATTTTCAAGTCTATTTAAAAGAATGTTGTGGAAGATAGTGTCAAATGCAGCACTAAGGTCGAGTAACACTAATAGAGAGATACAAGCACCATTGCTCCACGATCCAGGCCCACCACTGCTCCATCATCCAGGCCCACCATTTCTAGACCATCCAGGCCCGCCACTGCTCCACGGCCCAGGCCCGCCTTCTAGTTCTGCACTTGGATCCCCTACATCATTGTTTTTGTCTGCTTCCATGACAGCATTGTTAAATTGTGTAAATTAGTTTTCAAATAAGAAAGTTTTCTCAGTTTGGGGTTTGTCAACATTATATCTGAAGAGTTACTCCTGTATATTCTTTGTTTCATTAAAGTCTCTTGTAAATCGATCATTCTATGCCACTTCAGAATCAACTACAGAGCGCCCGTGCCGTGACAGTTTAAAAATTGGTGCTGGAATGACTGCATCAGAGTGATAATGTCATCTCTGTGATTCAGTCTGCAGATGGATCTGTGAGGGGACCATTTCAAATCAATCTTAACATAATCAAGCTTTTAAACAGCTGCATTTGTTTAGTTAGGGTCAGTCATTTTGAAAGTTGTAATCAAACAGCTTTTTTTTTTTTTTTTACATTTTTAATTTTTTTTTTTAAATGTTGGAATTTGTTTACATTTTTGTTAAAAAGTTAATTTGGTAACTCTGTATATGTATGTGACAAATAAGGTTTTTAACACCACAGAATGATGTTGTGAAGCCGTAATCTTCCACTGCTTTTGCTTTGGTATAGTCTAATAACATTTGCTGATTGTGTACAAATGAGAATTAAGAAATATTTTCACTTCGTCACCTGCTTCCGCGCTTCCCCTGCCTTTAAGATTAAACAAATATCAAATATTTATGAAAAATTTAAATAAAAACGATAAAGCCATTGTGTCGAGCAGGACGAGGCCGAGGGCTGTGAGAGAACGGCACAAGGCCGGTGGCGGGATTACTGATGAGTGACGCACTGGTCTTGTATCTCTCACAGAGGAGCAGAAGCATAAAAGGAGGAGCAATGACAGTGAAGGACGAGAGAGGCCAGGCCTGGACTCTTATGTTTTATTATATGTGGCAGCAGTCGTCCGTGACGTGCAGCTGCCTTTACTTTTGTATTTGTTTATTTTATTATTAAGTCTTTAAATGTTAGTCCTTAGATCTTTCAATAATAACTTCCTGCAACTTTTAAAAGTATGATAAACTATAGAAATTATAGACAAAACATGTTTTCTAATCAGACAAGAAATAAAATGCTTTCTCAGTTGGAGAACCACTGAACAAAATGATACACAAACATTGATAAGATGCCATTATAATGCTTTATTGATTCAAGAGAGGAGAGATTAATCAAACTTTTAGATTTGTTAATAATGACAGATTACTTTGAGGTTTCTGTTAATGATTGGGCTCCTCTGTTGCTGCAGTGACTCATAACAGACTATAAAGTACATCTACGGATGGAGCCGTCAACACAGACGACCCACAGAAAGCCCAGGTCAAAGCTCGCATGCTTGTGGCCATTGGGACAGGCAACCATCGAGATCCAGTCTGTGCCAGCGGGGTTGGATCGAGTGACACCAGTTCTGCAAAATCATAATTTCTTTAATGTAGCATTTGATTTATATCAGAAAATTAATAATCACTTTTGTTCATACAGCGTTTAATATGATGAAGGTTCTGGTCACCTTTGGTACAAGTTCCCTTGAGAGTTGACACCAAAGACACTGCCATCAGTTGCTACTTCAATCATGGACAGAAGTCCAGGAATATTCACAAAGCCGGACCCAGAACAGGAATTACTAGACACATCCTGCACCAGACCCAAAGAGACACAAACCAGTCAACCATAATAAAGTCACATGAAATAAAGGTTTGCTGCTTCCACACCAGTTTCTTTATTTAGTTATGTCAGAGAAAAAAAAAAAAAAAAAAAAACCAAACGTGTGTGTAAGGTCTAGTTTGTTAAAAACCTGGTGTATTTAAACTTGAACTCATGCCCTTGTATTTAACATTATGACATTACCTTCAAGATGTAGATTTGGTCAGCGCTGTTCACTCCCCAACAGCTGTACGGGCCACAGCTGTAATACTTTAGCTTTCCATTAATTGAAACCCAAGGAATACTGCTGGATGGCCATTTGTTATTAGCATCCATATTTAAGCAGAATATATTATCGTTCACATTGACACCTGAAATGATCTGATCACCTCCAGCATCCACCTGTTTGAGAAGGCCTAACAGTACAATCAACAGGTTGGATGAAAGATTAATTTGAGAATAACAATAAGATAATGTCTTAAAACAAATGAATGACAGATTAAGCATGTATTGGTCTCTGTAATTTCTCTTTTCACCTGGAATCTGCACAAAGCTGCTACCCTGCACCTTGAAGATCTTGTCAGCTGCATCCACCCCGAGCAGACCAGCAGGACCAACACTGAAGTGCTTTAGAGATGTGCAAATCTTTCTGAAGGCATTAATATTTAGGACAAACGCTTCATTTTGATCATTCACTCCAACCACTAAACCATATCCAGCATCTATCTGCTTCAGGGAGCCACTCATCACTTCACAGTTTAAAGCTGTGAAAACATGGAGCAAAATGAGTACAAATAGACACTTTCACAAATGAATTATATACTGTTATATAAAACACCATCAAAAAAAGTTTTTTAATGATTTATAATATATTGATGTTATCAAATCACATTAGCTTACCCAGAGTGGGAAGGAACTGGCAGCTGAAGAGTAGCAGGACGCTCTGAAAAACCTTCATTGCTCTGTTCATAACATAAATCATTTAAATATGTGAGTTCAATAGGAGTAAGGATAAAACATAATGAATATTAAATTAACATTAATTAAAGGAAGACAACCTTCTATTGATAGACCAGAATTCAGCAGTCAGTGTGGATTCTTCTTTTCTGCAATACAAGTATTAGAAATCTGCATCCAATGTTGACAAACGCTGTTGAGGGGTCATTTAAATAGCTGAAATATGTTGCCTGATTAGACTGGGGGCTGATATGTTGCCTAATTATGCCGTTTGTTTCTATAGTTACATATTGCTGTCACCTGCACCTAGTTTAGTTCCTTTGTTTGCACAGTGTTATACTTAGTTCAATCTCTTGTAGGTTGTTGTTTGGACATGTAAACCTGGCTCAATTGGCCCAATGGAGGCATCTGGTCAGCAGGTGAAGGTTTTTTGTGTGTTACTGTCTTTCCTTGTGGCAAAGTATTTTGATTAAATGAAATACATTTTCATTTTTAAATGAAAAGGTTTTAATGATATATGTTCATCATTAAATGTGAGCGAATGTTTGACTATTCTTTTTAACTCTTTCCTGAAAATAATGTCACAGTCCGTTAGAATAAAAATCAAATGTTTACAATTTATGTCAGGTAAATGTATAATGCCAATTTCATAATCAGTTCAAAGATAATAGATACAAAACATCAAATGCTCTGGAATAAAGAGAGAAGATGCGAACCTTGACATTAGGAAATAAATGAATCGCCCTGAGCCTTTTGCTGCATTTCATTATATAGACAGAAACTTCTTTCACATGGAAACATCTGCTAACAATGGCAATTTGCATTCAGAGTTTACACCTTTTGAGAACAGAATGCCATTTGCCTGGAAGACACACCCTCTTTTGTGTACAAGTTATCCCTAAAACTCTTAATAACTTATTACCTTTTGGTTTACTTCTTTGGGAATGAGACATTTGTACCAGTCGCACTGAGGCATTTCAAATGATAACAAACATGTATAATACTGTATGATAATTATTCACATCAAACCATATCGATTTTTGGGTGAATTTCAGGTGATCTCAGCATGAAAGAGAGAGAGTGGGAAAGACATGTAGATTAAGATTATTCTGAGGTGAGACTTGCGTCTCGAATGGTGATGCTACCTTCACGAGAGTGATTTCAAATGTTAATTTCCTTTGTTCTCTCAGAGAGTAGCCCTCTCTTCCAGTTCTTCCAGTTTTTCCAGTCTTACAGCTGTAGCCCAGGTGGGAATCTGTTAGAGGTTTTAGATCTAAATAGTTTTCTACAAAGTTGTATACAAAAATGTATAAAGTTTGGTTTAAATGTACTGTGGAAAAATGTGTTTAGAGATAACCTAAGGGCCTGTTATTTTTCTTTCTTTATAATGTGATTGGGTACTTTGTGAATAATAACCTATCAGATATGAGGAGGGGCGGGACGAGAAGCGGAAAGGGAGGCAGAGAATGCACGAGATAGGAAGGAAGACAGATGTGAGATGTCGGCGAGACAATTCTCTGGAAAGTGTAAATTGTGTGAAAAAATGTATGTATTATAGTTCATCTCAAGGATATTAGAGTGGACTTTGAACTGAGTTACTGCTGGCCAAGCGTGACAGCGAAGTTCGAGTTTATTTAAAAGTGCGTCACAGGCATACACGCACGAACCACTGGCGGCGAGCCAGTACATTCGGCGTGAACCGTCTATGGTCGCGTTCATTGTGAAGGAGAACGGCAACGGATGTTATTTCGGAGACTTTGGTGACTGGAGTCCCGTGAACTGCTGAACGGAGCGAGATACCGCGTTGGTAAGCGTCCGAGCCGCTGGATGAATGGTGCACTGCTGACGGCTGTTGAGTGCGTCTCGCGACGGTGAGATGGATTCCGATTAGGAGCCCGATGGACTGTGACCGATCGTGATTTAATAGATCCAAATCTTCAGCAAAGGTACCTATTTTGTTTTATTTTATTTGTGGCTCAATTGAGTGAAGCGGCCGTGTGTGTTTTTGGCCTCTACGAACCCAAGCAGCGGAACAGGCCTGCAACAGAAACTAAGGGGTATTTAAAGAATTATTTGCCGGCTTAGGAGGTTATCTATTTGTTTGAAAACTTTTATTTGTCTCCTTGATTTTATTGATTGTTGATTCACATGTGAATTTCATTTGAAAGAGAAAAGGACAAATTTTTTTGTCTTGACAGAAGTTTTATTGAAAAGAATAACACAGTAGGCTATATATTATTTTTTAGTTTTTTTTGTTTGTTTGTTTACCCAATATTGACAGATAATTCAATTTAATTAATTACATTTAATTTGGAGTTAATTCTTTGTATTGTGGTGAATTACATTTAATTTTTCCTTTTGGTTTGGAGTAAAATAGATAGCAGCACAAATTAAACTAAACCCATTATATTAAAGAACTTGGGCGTCACCCATAAAAATTCCCATTGACAGGAAGGGGACGTTACACAGCTATCACCCTTCACCGTCTGTTAGGGAGGCAGAAGAGGAAAAGGACATCTGCCCCGTGCCAGCCACGGACCCCAAGCCACAGCACACTCCCGCTATGGAGTCAGAGCCAGCCACCATGTCCATCCCGGAGCCTGAGCCAGTCACCATTTCTGTCCCTTAGAGCCTACCGCCAGATCCATCCGAGAGTCAGTGCTTGTGGCCCAGTCCATCCCAGAACCAGGAACGGATTACTGTCTGATTGATTTGTAGTCTGCAGATCCATGTCTCACCCTTTTCTTCACCCTCGAAATCTCTCCTTCTCTGCCGGTCCTGTCCGACTATATAGACTATCCGCTTCCGCCCAGAGTCCTCCCTCCTCCAGTGGTCAAGCTCTCCAGCTCTCCGGCTCCACCTCAGGCTTCTCCACTAAGTTCACAAAGGTTTTCACGGCTGCAACACAAAATGAAAAAAGTACACTGATGCTAAGTGCACTCTAAAAAAAGATGGTTCTTTAAAGGTTCTTTACACATAGTAACAGTTCTATTTAGAACTGTATCGTCCTGAAGAAGCCTTTATGTGATGAAGTTAATGGTTCTTTGTGTTCGAGTTTAGGGTTCTTTATTCCCGCCTTTTTGTTTTTCAAATCTGTAACTGTCAGTCACCTCATTACTTATGTTCTGGAGCTCAGCTACAACTACACAAACTGACAACAGACTCTCAACAGGTAAATGATTTCTTTCTTAAAATGTCCATAAAGTATAACTTTAAAAATTGTGGTTTCTTCTGCCCCGAGGGAAGGCCCGGTGCTGATGTATCCAGCTCTAAGGAGGTGGATGTGCTCAGCATCGAGGCAGGGAAGACCAGAGACTCGCCACCTCCCTCTCCGGCCTATGAGGAGCTAGTGGAGGTTGTTACTCATGCCGTTGCCCAATTAAATTTAAGTTAGCTGGGCACCAAGGTGTCAAGGTCTTGGAGCGAACTGTTTTCTGCTATTTTCTGCTATTTTTTTTCCAGCCCTCAAGTGTCTAACTAATAGTCAATTATGGGGCTTAATGAACACATTTATGGGTGGAAGAGATGCTTGTGATCTACCTCTCTGAGGAACAATCGTCCATGAAGGCCCCGACATTACACACCAAGCTGTGTAGAACAACTTCGGATTTGGTGGGTAAAGCTTATATGGCAGTGGATCAGGCTGGTGCATGTCTGCATACAATGTCAATATTACATTGGGTAGATGGGGCCATAGATGGGGGCTAACACAATGCTAAATCATAAATCAGATGTATGTACAATAACACTACGATGTCCAGCAATTGATTTAAAATTTGAAAGATATGAATAAAAGTGATGTTAATTCAGCCAGCGCACATACCTGTATTTTCTTCCTGTTTTCAGTCGAAGTCCACAGTAGTCGATTGTCGAGTTCATGCGCGATAACCTATGCGCGTGAACTCGACAATCGACTACTGTGGACTTTGACCGAAAACAGGAAGAAAATACAGGTATGTGCGCTGGCTGAATTAACATCACTTTTATTCATATCTTTCACATCTACTGCAGTCAGATTCACCCGTGTTAACTCTAAAGGAACCACTCACATGGCTGGGCACTTGTAATGACACATCAAGGATGTTAAGAGGCTAAAAGCAGGTTTAAAACTTGCCCCATTGAAGTCAACAGGGTGCAAATTTTAAAAAGAGGATAACACGGTGTAGGCAACACCGATTTTTGACGTTGTTCTCTGTACTGACAGCACTCCAAATTTACAAAAAAATGAGCTCAATGTTAAAATTGACCGGAGTTCTCCTTTAACATTTTTATTAAAAAGTCTTTTTGGTAACTCTGTATATGTATGTGACAAATAAGGTTTTTAACACCACAGAATGATGTTGTGAAGCTGTAATCTTCCACTGCTTTTGCATAGTCTAATAACATTTGCTGATTGTGTACAAATGAGTATTAAGAAATATTTTCACTTCGTCACGTGCTTCTGCGCTTCCCCTGCCTTTAAGCTTAAACAAATATAAAATATTTATGAATTTAAAAAAAAAATATATATAAAGCCATTGTGTCGAGCAGGACAAGGCCGAGGGCTGTGAGAGAACGGCACAAGGCCGGTGGCGGGATTACTGATGAGCGACGTGCCGGTCTTGTATCTCTCACAGAGGAGCAGAAGCATAAAAGGAGGAGCAATGACAGTGAAGGACAAGAGAGGCCAGGCCTGGACTTTTATGTTAGTTTTATTTTATGTGGCAGCAGTCGTCCGTGAGGTGCAGCTGCCTTTACTTTTAGATTTGTTCTTTTTATTATTAAAAGTCTTTAAAATGTTCGCCAGTTTCCACCTCCTTCCCACAACAACAAACTGGGTTACAGCCATTAATATACAAATTGCTACATTAGTGTATGTTTATAGAAATGAATGTGACAGAAACAACAGAAGTTAAACAGATGAATGTTTGCTCTGTTGAAGCTGCACAAAACAAGTTGCTAGTTTGAATCCTTAGATCCTTCACTAATAACTTCCTGCAACTTTTAAAAGTGTAATAAACTTAGACAAAAACATGTTTTCTAATCAGACATAAGAAACAAAGTGCTTTTTTTCTCAGTTGGAGAACCACTGAATAAAATGATACACAAAAGAAACAGATAAGGTGCTATCATAATGCTTTTTATTGATTCACGAGAGGAGAGATTAATCAAACTTTTAGATTTGTTAATAATGACTGATTACTTTGAGGTTTCTGTTAATGATTGGGCTCCTCTGTTGCTGCGGTGACTCATAACAGACTATAAAGTACATCTACGGATGGAGCCGTCAACACAGACGACCCACAGAAAGCCCAGGTCAAAGCTCGCATGCTTGTGGCCATTGGGACAGGCAACCATCGAGATCCAGTCTGTGCCAGCGGGGTTGGATCGAGTGACGCCAGTTCTGCAAAATCATAATCTCTTTAATGTAGCATTTGATTTATATCAGAAAATTAATAATCACTTTTGTTCATAGTGTTTAATATGAAGGTTCTGGTCACCTTTGGTACAAGTTCCCTTGAGAGTTGACACCAAAGACACTGCCATCAGTTGCTACTTCAATCATGGACAGAAGTCCAGGAATATTCACAAATTTGCCGGACCCGGAACAGGAATTACTAGACACATCCTGCACCAGACCCAAAGAGACACAAACCAGTCAACCATAATAAAAGTTACATGAAATAACGGTTTGCTGCTTCCACACCAGTTTCTTTAGTTATGTCAGAAAATCAAACGTGTGTGTGAGGTCTAGTTTGTTAAAAACCTGGTGTATTTAAACTTGAACTCATGCCCTTGTATTTAACATTATGACATTACCTTCAAGATGTAGATTTGGTCAGCGCTGTTCACTCCCCAACAGCTGTACGGGCCACAGCTGTAATACTTCAGCTTTCCATTAATTGAAACCCAAGGAATACTGCTGGATGGCCATTTGTTATTAGCATCCATATTTAAGCAGAAGATGTCATCATTCACATTGACACCGGAAATGATCTGATCACCTCCAGCATCCACCTGTTTGAGAAGGCCTAACAGTACAATCAACAGGTTGGATGAAAGATAATTATTCTCAAATTAATAAGATAATGTCTTAAAACAAATTAATGAACGATTAAGCATGTATTGATTTCTGTAATTTCTCTTTTCACCTGGAATCTGCACAAAGCTGCTACCCTGCACCTTGAAGATCTTGTCAGCTGCATCCACCCCGAGCAGACCAGCAGGACCAACACTGAAGTGCTTTAGAGATGTGCCAGTCTTTCTGAAGGCATTAATATTTAGGACAAACGCTTCATTTTGATCATTCACTCCAACCACTAAACCAGATCCAGCATCTATCTGCTTCAGGGAGCCACTCATCACTTCACAGTTTAAAGCTGTGAAAACATGGAGCAAAATGAGTACAAATAGACACTTTCACAAATGAATTACATACTGTTATATAAAACACCATCAAGAGTCTTTAAGTGATTTATAATATATTGATGTTATTAAATCACATTAGCTTACCCAGAGTGGGAAGGAACTGGCAGCTGAAGAGTAGCAGGACGCTCTGAAAAACCTTCATTGCTCTGTTCATAACCATAAATCATTTATATAAGCGAGTTCAATATGAGTAAGGATAAAACATAATGAATATTAAATTAACATTAATTAAATGAAGACAACCTTCTCTTGATAGACCAGAATTCAGCAGTCAGTGTGGATTCTTCTCTTCTGTGATACAGGTACTAGACATTTGCATCCAATGTTGACAAATGCTGTTGAGAGGTCATTTAAATAGCCGAAATATGTTGCCTGATTAGACTGGGGGCTGATATGTTGCCTGATTATGCCGTTTGTTTCTATAGTTACATATTGCTGTCACCTGCACCTAGTTTAGTTCCTTTGTTTGCCCAGTGTATTTATACCCCCAACTTAGTTCAATCTCTTGTAGGTACTTGTTTGGACGTGTAAACCCGGTTCAATCGGCCCAATGGAGGCATCTGGTCAGCGGGTGAAGGTTTTTGTGCGTTACTGTCTTTCCTTGTGGCAAAGTATATTGATTAAATGAAATACTTTTTCTCATATGCATTAACTCGTTATTTAATCTGACTCCATAAATGAAAATGTTTTAATGATATATGTTCATCATTAAATGTGAGCGAACCCATATGAAAAAAACCTGCATGCTTCATATACAGCAGCCATATATCTTCCTTACTTAAATCGGCCAGAATTATCTGCTGTGTTTCATATAAGGCCAATACATGTCATATACAAAATCAGACCGATTATGGCCCATTTCATACTAAATAGCATACATAGAACTTGTAGGGGATTTTTGCATTATATATGAATACTGTAAAAAGTATTATATTTACATGACAAAAGTAATGTGTATGGTATTAGTAGAAAATAACTGATATTCATAAATAAATCATTTAAAGTTCTTATATTGAATCATATGCTAGTCAAATTAAAGTCATATAGAATTTATACACATTTTGTGTCATTTGTTTATGTGTTTCATACAGATTTCATGTTTTGATGACCAACATCTGATTCACTTATATGCAGTTGGCAAATTTGAAATTGTACAGTGCAGAAGCCGGTTCGGGGATTATTGTCAGAATATCACTGATCTTTATGAAGACTATTAATTTTCCTACAGAATTTGAAAGAGCAGTTGAAAAGCAATGACATTGTAAGACCGTGTATTTACATTAATTGTGAACTGTCTGGGCCTGTTGTTTGTGAACAAATCATAACATATTATTGCAAATGAACAAAGTTGAGTCAAATATGTTTCTAGAACAGTGATTAAAATGTTGAAAATTGACTGGAATATATTTTTGTATATGTGACGAACTGAGGTGGTGATGTACTCTAAAAACTTTTAATATGATTTACTCATTTTTTTTGGTGAAACATTTTTACACTTAGAATATTGATTACATTTTTAAGCAGTGGAATCAATTACATACACTGCATTACCTGAGTAAATGTAAGTAAAACAAATTAAATAGATCTGAGTAACTGCATTTGGTACATTAACAAATAAAATTGAAATAATTGGGGGGGAAACATTTAAAAACAAATATTTATGAGTAATATTTACTGTGTTTATATGCGAGTAATATTAACTTTTTTATTTCCTCTAAACCTTTGTAAAAATATTCCATACAACAACTGGTATAAATACATAACATTGGCCTTTATTGTCATGAGTAGCCTACAGCAATTCAGTTATTTATAATAAGTTATTTTATACTATTTTTAACATGTATAGCCTACAATATTGCCTACATTTAAACTCATGTAACAAACATTTTCGAAGTAAAAATGAAACATTTAGGCCTAAACATTCAAGTAATTCAAGTGTAATCAACCGGTCTGTTATCCAATATCCACCAGATCAGCGCTGGTTCAAGAAGGGTCTGGCTGCAGACCCATGCTGCGTTCCAGTCCACTTTTAGACACGCACTTGCGAACTTCCCTAAGCACTTCCCCTCGGGGGAATCCCTGCCGCCATTTTGAAGTGCGTTCCACTTCGTGAAGTGGACGAGGGAAGTTTATATGGACAGGCCCTTGTTCCCTCGATTTTGACCGAGGGAGCGAGTCTACTTCAAATGTACACTTCAGGCACCTATATGTCCCACAATCAGGCCCGGCGTCAAGGGGGGGCTTGGGGGGGCTTAGCCCCCCCTAAGATGATCTCAAGCCCCCCTTGCGGTGATCTGAATGATGATTATGTGACTGAGCGTTCGTGCAGGGTTCGCCTAAACACTTTATGAATAAGATAACAATAAACGAGAACTGCCTGAACTGTTCTTTACTTTAGGCTATTAAACGTCTTTTCACACACATGTGAGAGGAAAATCCGAAGACCGTGACACCCAAAGTACGCAATGCATGACCTTAATTGCCTATCTACTAGCCCCGAGGTTAAAATGCATTGCACACATAGAACGAGCGCCAGCACATCCAGAATTAATGTGCATATACACAATCAAACATAAGGTCTGTTAATTATTAGGCTACTTTTATTATCAAATCAATATTAGGCTACAATTAATTAGCCCCGCAATAATCTCATATAGCGCATCACTGCATAACCGACGCGCAGCGATGAAGATGTTATATTAGTCCTCATTTAAAAAACAACGTGTTTAACATGAAATAATTCTCATTTTTTTCACCATGGGCCACAAGAGAAATATTAAGAAAATAAATTAAGGTTAGGCCTATACGTTATCAGCACATGTTAAGTAGATTCAGCTCTCATTGGTCAGTTTTTAGTTTCACTTTCTATAGTGAAAAATTGAATGGGATTTGATAGTACTTCTCCACCGACATAACTCACCTTCGCTCAAAGTGCTCGCCTTCATAGTTTAAAACGCAAATATGTCAAATGTTGCGACGTGACGTTTTTCTTTTTCAACAATTGCGCAGAATGATGGACAACAATCACATTTCGCCGCGATATCCCCACGAAATATTTCCAATCACATTTCGCGCACGTCTTATTAACCCCCCACCCCCCCACCCCCCCGTCGTCACGCAAGCCCACCTAAAAATTGTAAAAGCCCCCCCAAGTAGTTTGTCCTGGACCCGGGACTGCCCACAATGCAGTACGATTGTGACGTCACCACAGATCTCGTCTAATCACCACCACAACAGACAACTCTATGATATATTAATTCGATTTTTTTTTATTTAAAACAACCCATACACACATATAAACATTTGGATGCTGCATTAAACAAATTCTTAAAGGGAAAAAAAATGTAAATAATAAATCAACTCCACAGCTGATTCCAAGTGATCAAGGGCTTAGGACGTTCCAGTTCAGCCCATTAGAGTTTCCGCCAGTAGTGGGCACTCGTGCAACGTAAGCAATGACGTACATCCGAGTGAACGAGACGGAGGGAAGTTAGCAAGTGAAGGGCATGACAATTTTGGACTGGAACGCAGCACCGGCTGCACTTGCACTCTCAGACTTGCACCAGAGAATGTCTAATAAGGGGAGAAGTTTCACTCTCAGTAAACTTCCGGCTTCTGAACTGGTTGCAGTTCCACTCTGGCTCCATATGAGGGCGCTCACAGGACGAGTGCAGAATGAATGGAGGTCTATGGCGCTATACCCATCAAAATCCACTTTTCTCAGGATATAATTTTTTGTCTAGTAATTTGAATGTTGTATTCGAAAGGAGATGCAAAGAAATTACACATTGCTGGGTGTTAGATTTTTAGAGTCACATTTGCTTTAAAAAGCCTTTTAAAGTGTCAATGACGTCATACACATCGTACGACCAGAGAAAACCTACAATCAAATCTGAGATTTCTTAATGGCAATCGGATGAAAGACACAAATTTAGCCGTCTAGCCCCATAGACTCCCATTCATTTTGTACTTATGGGCGATCGCCCCCAGTGGAACTCCGGTGGAACTACAACCAAAATTTGGTACAATAGGACTTAATAGGGAGTGGGAAGGCTCTCCGTAGACGGGCTCTGCTTGCACTCTCAGACACCAGCGCTTCCTCTGCAAGTGATGTCACTTGCAATCGACGCATAGTGATTCGTGTCGGATTGAGAACAGCTCCCAGTGTCGTTCAAAAATCGTTTCTATACCATAGGAATATACATATAAATAAATATATATCGTCGCTGTCGGGCGGAAACCTCTTATGTCCAAATTTTGTCAATTTAATTTTTTTTTTTTTTTTTACAAATCGATGCTATTGGTCAGTCCCCACGTGGTTCTGTTATTTTTACAAATTATTAACCAATCTAAAGTGTTGAAAATAGCTAGAGAGCAAATCTCTTAACTCCATTGGACACTTCAACTGTCTGAGAAGAGAATCCTCGTAACTCCACCTCTTCTTCACTCTGTGGCATGAGCCTCACGGCATTTTGTCTCCTCAGGATTGAAAGTCGCAACGATTAAAGAAATCCTCGTCGAGCAACACGTAAAGCAAGCCTTAACTCTGATTTATCTGTGTTAAACTATGATATCAGTTATTGATATATTTTAAATGTCTCCTTATTACTAGGCTTATTATTGCTAGGCTTATTATAAGTTTATATGAAGTTTTAAAATGTATCTAATATAATACTTGAATTGAATTAAATGTTTTGGATACCAGCATTAAATTATTGTTTTTATTATTATTTTACTGACTCGAAGTTGGCACCGTGTAAGTTATGTAAAATACCCCAAGTAGCAAGGTTTTAATTTATGGGAGAAAAAAGGGCTGTCTAAGTTACTGGCGCCAAGTAAGCATATCTTTGGATAACTCTGTATGTTTTTTAGACAATAACGAGTGAAAATAGTTAGGTTAGATACATTTGAGTAGGCATGTTTTGTTAAAAATCGATAGCTGTAATGCTTCGGTGCAGAAGGAAGCCCGTGAGCCACGAAGGTAAGTTTGCATGCAGATTAGGCTAATTTCCGCCTATTAGAGTTACCTCATCGTTTTTTGTTCTGCTTCACTTATAGCTCTTACACCTTCAAAATGGAGTTTAGGAAGATGTATGTAACCACAGTCGTTAGCTTAGGTTAACTATTGAAGCCTTATCTCGTCAAAAGGCTCAAAGTGACCGCAGACTTTGATGAACACTGCTGGCAGCAGCGACGTCTGTGTCCGTATTCTAATCAATGACAGCGTAACCTCGTATCTCCCTGCTCGTATTTCCGATTAAACATAATTTTGGGGAAATGTTGTGTTAATGTTGTTACACAACAGTATAGACCCCTTTTGCGCCGACGTCACAGTTACGTCACGGCGCTAGCTGGAGGCAAAACAAACGGAAAACTGGAGGCGGCCAATACAAACCAGCACAGATTTGCAGTAGGGGTAAAATCTCTGCGTGGCAGGGGGAGCTGCCACTCCACCTGTCACTCAACCTGTCACCGCTAGAGGCAGCTGCCACTCGACCCTTCACCGTTAAATGCGCCTGCCACTCGACCAGTCACGGATATATGTGCCTGTCACCGCGCCTGCCACTCGACCAGTCACCGTTATATGCGCCTGCCACTCGACCAGTCACGGATATATGCGCCTGCCACTCGACCAGTCACCGTTATATGCGCCTGCCACTCGGCCAGTCACGGATATAACCAGTCTCGGCACCTTAGAGTCGCACCTGCCACAAGATCTCTCACTGTTTTCATCTACTAGACACTCCGATTGATTCACGAGAGCACACAGACAGTGCAATCCTGCTCTTATTTACCTTTTTGTCATATTATCTTATATTTTATTCACTAATTTTGCCCGTAATGGAGAGCGTTTCTTGGCTACTAAGTGTCGCTCCGGCCACTATAGCGTCGCACCTGCCACAAGATCTCTCACTGTTTACATCTACCAGACACTCCGATTGTACATGTGCAAACAGACATTAAAACACTGCTCTTATTTGCCATCTTATCTTACATTTTATTCGCTCTTTTTGTCCATAATTGAGCGCGCTTGTTGCGTCGCGCCAGCCTCAAGATCTCCCACTGTTTTACTGGCTGATACTCCGATTGACATGCTGAAGCGAAAAGCAGACGAAGAGTCTTCTTCACTACATCGATTTGTTTGTTTTATAGGCTATTTTATTTCATTTTATTTACAGAATTGCAGAATATCAATATTTAAGGATGAGGTCTTTGAATTTGCATGAGTCTGCACATTCAGGCAAAGAACAAAATTTTATTTTAATAATTAAAAAAATAGAAATTAGTGCATGGGGTTTTACCAATCGGTGACTCTACCAGTGGCCGTTAAAAAATCAACACCTGTATGGCAAATCCAACACAAATGGACTCATATACTGAATTTAGATTGTGAAATTGACAGCATTTTAATGATTAATCTAAAATATTAAAATAAAAGAGACACAGCAATATTTTGGACTTACAATTGTTATTTTGACAGTTTTTCACACAAACATCTAATGCGAAAGATGGGAGATAGGACATTACTTGGTTGACACAATCGTAATTTCTACATCAGAATATCGATCACAAGTAGCCTATATAACGATACCAACTTTAACGATACAATGTTTAATAATTCCAAAAATAAACCGTTTTTTTAATTTCCTGAAAAAAATAAAAATAATATTTACTGCTGGAAACATATTTCCGGTTAATTTGTGTCGATTGCAAGTGACGTCACAGGCAGAGGAAGCACTGGTGTCTGAGCGTGCAGGTCTGAGAGTGCAAGTCTGAGAGTGCAAGTGCAAGTCTGCAGCCAGACGCTATAGCTGGGTTTCAGTCACGTGATTATTAGGACGCACATAACTTACGTTAAAAATCCACTTTTTACGGCGTTGTTCTGTGAGCTTTTTACATTTCTCACCTTTATGAGTGACAATCTTCGGTACTCTATAAAAACCCTTTCCCTTTTCTCGATTAGAACGATTGGAGCAGCCGTAAACTACATAAAACATTGGCATTTTTTCACTTTCACCTCGGCTATTTCACTTCCTGCCCCTCATCTGAATTTCACGTTCTCGCGATGCAGCAGTGTGACGTCACGTGAAACCAACCTATTGGCTGGTTCCCGTGCCAGAGATGGACTCGCCTCTGCGGGGGAACCTCTAATGGTGCGTTAACATCGGACGCGAATAGCGCGTCAGGCGCGAGTGATTTCAATGTTAAGTCAATGCAAAGACGCGTTACGCGCGTAAAAAATTCCTGCGGCGCGAATGAGGCGTTTAACGCGGCATGGTAGACGCGAATTCGCCTCATTCGCGCGTCAAGTTCGCGCGAATGGCGCGAATTGAGCGTCTGGCGCGTTAAGCGCGTTACGCGTGAATGATTTTATTAGTGCTTTTTGTGCATTCACGCATTTGACGCGAATTCGCGTCTGCCGCACGAGTTGAAAAATCTGAACTTCTGAGTCAATTCGCGCCGCGTTAAACAATCAGGAGCCTGCTTGCTGCTGTCACGTGGTGAACTGACAGTTTATAAAGTTATTTTATGTTTGGGTTAGGGTTAGGGTTAGCCACCACTAAAATGACTAAAATGCACAACAAAGCAAATCTTTCACATAAAAACTCGATTTCAATATGAGAAATACTCATTTTTTATTGAATGCTATTTATTCCATATCTATTCTAGATTATATGAAACTTTATTAATCTAATGTAAAGACAACAAACACAATTTAGTGTATAAAAAGTTTTAAAAAAAATCACAGGACAGGTTTCACTTTTGGAGGCTGGCTCCATTTATTATCAAAACAAAAATAAATGACAGATTAGGTGGGTGCGGGCGAGGGTGAACCTCGTGCCGGGCTGTACAGCGCGGGCTCGTCAGGCAGCGACCACCACTCGAGGCCGAGGCTTATACGGCCTACGCTGTCCTCGTCAGCGTCCTCACCGTTAGGTCCACCAAACCTACCTCCTGGAGCAAATTGTGAAACTCCTGAAACCCTCCGGAGGGTTTGGTGGACCCGAGTACAGCGACGATGTCCCCTAAGCAGCTGTTTCTGCTCTCCAGAGCATATACGAGCGGTGACTCTCTCGATTAATGCTAATGCTAATGCTCGATAAACATCAAAAAAGATGGCCGCCAACAGGTTTCGAAACTTTCGTCTCTGACACGAGTAAATTTCGCTTCAAACTTTTGATTTTACACGCGTAAATTTCGCTCTTGGCGCGCGAATGCACACAAAGTGGTCAAGCGTATAACTAGATGCGGCAGGCGTGAATTTGACGCGCTATTCGCGTCCGGTGTGAACGCACAGTAACTTTAGACCGCCGTCCTGCGTCACTCAGCCGAAAAATGCTGCAACGCGACTGACTCCATAACCTGCCAATAAACAAACAGTGCACAGTTCTGAGGACATTTTATCATCCAAATTAGTTTTATTAATTATCTTTAGGAATATAGTCGTGTGTTTTTTATGCAAGGCGTTACAATCGTGCGAAAAGACAGGCGCGAATCAACACTCATTTAACTCGTTTAAGGTGAGTAACATTGCGTCTCTGTATGTTCTTTCGCATTAAATAAAATGATTTAAAGCACATTAATGATTATACAGATAAAATAAAACATACACACACTTGAATTTCACAGAGGAAATGCACCAATTCTGCGACGCTGAGAAGAGGAGAGGAGAACTGTTCTGGACTGGAGAGAGTTCAAACAGCGCGCGCTCACTCAACCGTTGAACTGTCGTCACGTCAGAGGGTGGGGGAGGGGTGCATTGTTTTAATTGAGTAAACTTAATTTCTTATGCGTGTTAAATATTAATAATATTGATTTTATTTAAGTAATATATGTGGTTCTTGAAACAGATCAGTTTAATTATCCATTCTCAAATAGCCTATTGTGATGGAAATTTCACAAATATATTAGCTAAGTGCATTTTAAATAAATAATTGGTTAGTCAAATACTAAATTATTTTAGTGAAAAACTTCAAACTTAAATATAACTGTAAATTTCAGACAAAATTAATTGTTAGAGCTTTAGTCAATTATTTCGGTATGTTCAACTCAAACTATCAAGTATTCAGAGATTTTATTAAAGGCAGGGTAGGCAGGATTTTTCTAAAAAACTTTTCCCCAAATTTGTTTAAACTGTCTTTATATACCAATACATAATTAAAATGTAAGTACTCTGAACAAGAGAGTATAAAAATCGAGTGTCTGTAGTCCTCGCAGGGCTGCAATAAACACAGCTACTTATTTCCATTCACTCCCACCCCCTCCCTTCTGGGCTACTTCCAAAGCCACGCCCCCAAAACACATGAACGCGCGATGCCGACCGCTCAGCTGGAGGACGCGTTTGCCAGCGCCGAGCGGAGAGGAGCGCAGTGCATGATCATGTCAGAATCACATGTAATAAAATACCTAACTTTATCATTATGAATATAAACAACTAACATGGCTGTTAGTATTCACTATCAAGCTAGCATATCGATACTGGTAAAGTTTAAAATATATTGAGTTTGATTCGGTAACGAGCTAGTAACATAAGGCAAAGCTAAAAACAGGTTGCATTGATACACGTTTTCCCATTACCATCAGTTACACTGTGATGAAGGTGAATTTCGTGTAAGATTCATAACATATACGGTGTTTTGCATGTAAGAGCTTCCACGATGAAAGCACTGTTGGCTCTGATGAGGACTAACGCTACACTCAGGTGACAAGTAGCCTTCCTTTCTACCTTACTAGTTCCTTTTTTTGCCTTGTTTGCCTTCGCTGACTGTATATGCAGGTACTGGGAATTTTGACTGCTCTTTCTCTGCCATAATTGTGATTCATCCTAGCTTCCGTGCCTCTTCGCCTCCTCGAGTCAAACAGGTGCGCGCATGTGGGCAGCTCCTGTAGCAGCAGGGGTGGTAGCCATGGTAGCGGGGGAGAGTGACAGTCGCCCAGCCAATCATTTCATTCGTTCCGAATAGCTGTTTATTGCAGCCCTGAGAAGACACTCGATTTTATACTCTCTTTTTCAGAGTACTTATATTTTAATTATGTATTGGTATATAAAGAAAGTTTAAACAAATTTGGAAAAAAAATTTTTTGAAAAAAAAAACTGCCAACCCTGCATTTAAGTTAATAAAGTCAATTATTACTGTGCCTAAGCAACTGACTTATTTTTTAGAGTGATAAGCATAAGAATCACTTCGACATTTAGGAAAGTTTTATGTTTGTAGGTTAAGAATAGCAATTATTATTAACCTGTAGGCTAAGTGTAGGTTGAGAGTAGTAGGTTAAGAATTGTATACAATAGTACTGTGATAAAGTTTAGAGAAATTGTCACACATGAAAATGAAATCTGGTGATGCAGGATTTAAAATGAAAACTAGTGATATGTGAAATATGCAACTGTATCTTTTAGAATACAATAAATAATTTTGTAATTAAAATGTGTGCTTGTGTGTGTAGTTTAGATGTTGTGTTTCATCTAAGGCTGGTTATACAGTATATAACTACAGGCATAGGGCTCGACTTGGGACGAGATAAGAACATGCATGAGTTAAGTACAGCCTTATTGGTAAACTGCACTGTGTTTTATACACGTCCATGCTGGACATTCATATTAAATTAGCATTATTTCCCTATGTTTTTACATCATGAAAATCTATATGGCTTTAGTTGTATGTAGGACATATATGACATAGTATGATTAAAAATACATTAATATTATGCAATTTATATGGTTTTTGCAGCATATATGTCCCTTACAATATTCTGTTGGAACATATAAGAATCACAGGTGTTTTTAGCAAACCTTTTCCATATGGGAATGTTTGACTATTCTTTTTAACTCTTTCCTGAAAATGTCACAGTCCGTTAGAATAAAAATTAAATGTTTACAATTTACAGTGCTTGCATAAGTTTAGACACCCATACTAAAGTTGACTAAAAAGAGGAATAAAAAATCATCTTTTGGAAATTGAACTTAATGCCTTAATTAAAAAAATTAGGAAAAATCCAACCTTTAAGGACACCAATTTTCTTTGTGAATGAATAATGTATCGTAAATAAATAAATGTTCTTCCTTAAAATACAGGGTGCATAAGTGTGTACACCCCTATGTTAAATTCCCATAGAGGCAGGCAGATTTTTATTTTTAAGTATTTTTTTTATCTATTTTTTAGGATACCATGCATCCTGATAAAGTTCCCTTGGCCTTTGGAATTAAAATAGAGATTGGCATGGGGTACTTTCCATAAGATCATCTCTCAATGCAAATCAAACTAGCTATTAGGCTAACTAAAATAAAACCATGCCAATCTCTAGGTATGGTGAAGGCTATGTGATGATGTGGGGCTATTTTAATTCCAAAGGCCAAGGGAACTTTATCAGGATACATAGTATCCTAAAAAAAAAAAAAAATACTTAAAAATAAAAATCTGCCTGCCTCTATGGGAATTTAACATAGGGGTGTCCAAACTTATGCACCCTGTATTTTAAGAAAGAACATTTATTTATTCACTATACATTATTCATTCACAAAGAAAATTGGTGTCCTTAAAGGTTGGATTTTTCCTAATTTTTTAAATTAAGGCATTAAGTTCAGTTTCCAAAAGATGATTTTTTATTCCTCTTTTTAGTCAACTTTAGTATGGGTGTCTAAACTTATGCATAGCACTGTATGTCAGGTAAATGTATAATGTCAATTTAATAATCAGTACAAAGATAATAGATACAAAACATCAAATGCTCTGGAATAAAGAGAGAAGATGCGAACCTTGACATTAGGAAATGCATGAATCGCCCTGAGCCTTTTGCTGCATTTCATTATATAGACAGAAACTTCTTTCACATGGAAACATCTGCTAACAATGGCAATTTGCATTCAGAGTTTACACCTTTTGGGAACAGAATGCCATTTGCCTGGAAGACACACCCTCTTTTGTGTACAAGTTATCCCTAAAACTCTTAATAACTTATTACCTTTTGGTTTACTTCTTTGGGAATGAGACATTTGTACCAGTCGCACTGAGACATTTCAAATGATAACAAACATGTATAATACTGTATGAAAATTATTCACATTGTGGCAGTTTGCAATTTTAGGTTAAGTCCGACTACGCCACCCGGAAATAGTCCGGGAACCCACAGATTGTTCGGGTACACAAAGCACGCAGATACGTAGTGGCTGAGTCAGATAACAGACAACGATGATAGTACAAAACAGTTTATTCAAAAAACAACATTGTAAGGACATTAACTAAAAGGGGAAATATTAATAATAATCCATAATTACCAATTATGATTAATTATTAATATTTGGGTCAGTTAATTAGATTAATTTTGAGGTAAGCTAAATTATTATTACAATCAATTTATCAGTTCCAAAGAACTCTTTGATTATTAATTTATTCTAAGAAAAGTGTATCTTTCATGGTCACTGAAAAATAATTATTCTTTAGCGTGTACAGCACTTAAAGCATGTAACAGGATCAAGACCGTAAAAGGGACTTTGTATGCAAACAGAGAATCAGAAACCAAATGCATAATTGTGCACAAGTTTTATTAACTAAATCACAAACATGACTAAACTAAACAAAACAAACAAACATACATACATTCATCCATACATACATGCATAGGTCAAGTGGTGAGTGTTATGGAACCGGAAACAGGAAATAGAACTATGGAGCAAGATCTATTTTAGTATGAAAAGAACCATCAGCTGATCATTTTCAGAACACCTCATTAAATTGATATACTGTACTTGCATGGTCAGTTCTTGAAGTGGTTGAAGATTGAATTCGTCGTTGGGCCCTTGAGTGTCAAAAGTCATGGTGCAAGTTGCAATCGTTGTTTCTCCGTTGGATGAAGAAGATAGGATGAACTGGTATTGTCGCTGTTCTCATGGCTGGAGTGCAGATTGTGGCCTAAACCTTCTGGGCCGGCAGGACACAAAGAGCACATGGTGAGAGTTGCGAGGGACTTTGTCCGTGTTGAATGACGTCACTGAACTCCTGAGGTTGTCCTTGATGCTGGAGTGAGCACATGTCCTGGATGCTTCGAAGCCTCCTGCCCTGGGCCTGTTGAGGCCACGCTGGACCGCACGGCATCCTTAAGGCAAGAGTTGTCCGTTTCCTTCTTGGTTGGATTTCAGAAAGGCAGTCTGACTCGGCCTGCAGAGGCCTGCTGGGCCCAGTGGGGGAGGAAAGGGGTCCCCCCCCACACAGGTTTCACTTGGAGCTGCAGTTTAGGTCCGAGGACAAGAGCTAAGAGGGCCGGATCTTGTGAAAAGGCCTTTTTAAAGCTTGACAAAGGACAGCCCTATGCAGGCTGGTTCACCCAATGAGAAGGGTAGAATTTCTGGCGGGAGTTTCCTCTGTCACCAGGATTTACAAGCCTTTGTCTTAAGCATGCTCACTTGCAACGTGTACCTTCATTGGGGGTTTAAGAAAAGAATCTTCCAGATTCTTATAATTCTAATGCGTCACAAAGTTAGCAAAATGTAATGTAAATTAACAAATTGGGGACGCAGATTGGAATTTATAGAGACCAAATACGCCACACATCTGATTTTGGTAAACCATAGTATGCAACAAAGTCTGAAAATCATGAGGTGGGAGAATTAGATACATGTCTACACATTTCTCAAGAGGTTATCCATAGGATACATATGATTAATAGGGTTTATCTCTCCTTCTCAGCGAGAATTAGGTGAGAGTCCCGTTTTGGTTGTATCATCAAATATATATCAAAGTATATACATAATAGTACACAAAACATCACACTCATTCACACAGTTTCTGGGATGCACTTTCATTCTATATCAGTTCGTTTCTGGATAATTCAGCGAAGTCTGCATGGAAGTTTGTTTCTGTCTCCCCATTGTCTCTCTCTTTCTTGCATGTGACCACATTCTTTAACACCCATAAAACCTTATCTGATTGTAAAACTCTCTGTGTTCCCTGTAACAAGACACCATCCTGCCAGTGTGTTGGCTTCCTTTGGGATGTTACTTTTTGGTGAAAGTTTCACAGTGAGTTTGCTGGAATATTCATTAAATAAATGAATAATTTGTGTGTGTCCGCTTGGTCCAGATGCTACAACATTTAATAAAATACAACACGATCTTCAGTAATAAATCGTAGAGTCAGATAGGTCAAACATCACACATACACACACGCCTACCACTTCAGAACCTGGGGGATTTGTCCTGACTATCAGATCAACACAGCAACCACTTGTGCCCTCACAACACTCCACCCGTTGTGAACACTGCATACTGTCAGTCAAACCACCACCACCACACCTAGAAGACTTCAGGAACCACGGGTACCCCAGATTCTGAAGGGAAAAGACAAGAACAATCAATATAAAAACAATAAACAAAAACACAAAAAAAACCACATACACATTCCACATAAAACTCTGTCAATGAAGCGTATAATCACAGCATAGAGGCCTGTCTTTCTCAGTTGCGATACCAGCCAACCAGCTGATGCTCGTGGACCATGATCAGCACGATAGCGGGCGATAATGGGTCATTCCCCCATTTCTTGACAAACACATATCCAAAATCACAAACAGAAAATCAATTCAACACAAACAAAACAAAAACCAAACCAAACACTCCTAATAATATAAAAATATAAGGGTGACACACATAGACCTTCGTCGCTGTAAGGTTACCCCCCCCCCCCATCCTCAGTCCACCCGTCGAGGAACACTGTCACAGCCCCAATTTAGATGTATCCTGGCAGGCTGTACGCTCAACGCGTATTTTGATCAGCTTAGACGTCGTCCTCCATCGGATGGAGACCGTCACACTGTCGAGTTAGAATTCACATACAAGTTCACAGAAACTGCACAGTTCGAACAAGAGACGGAAGGGTGGCGAACACAGCGACTTGTGAGTGAAACACCATCCAATCCATCCTGAGTCGTTCAGCGTCACACACAGATAAGGGTTACAGAAAGTAGCACGAGCCGACAGCGTCTTCAATGCTTCCACAATCTGCAAAGCCTGCTGCAACACTTCTACGCCTCATACCACTATTAAAATATAAGATTAGGTTTAGGAGGTGATCATCTCGTTAGCTAAGGCATAAGAAAAATACATCACATACCTGCAGTAAATAACTCACGCCACGCAGTGCACTCGAGGACGTGCTAATAAAAGGCTCGCAATGATGTGTTCACTCCACATTCTCCTCAGCCACACTGCAAGTTAAGCGAGTCCCAAATTACCCTTCCTGAACCAAACATTAAAAATGCACTTGCCACCAAAAGCCCTTACCTCCTGAACCTAAACCGGCACCCCAAAATGACGTCACTTCCCGGACCCGGAATAGCACGCTTGCCTAGATGTCTGTCGCATCTTTTTATACTCGCGGCACACCATATTTGGGAATTAACCCTATGATGGCTGATTACATCACCACAACATCAAACCATATCGATTTTTGGGTGAATTTCAGGTGATCTCAGCATGAAAGAGAGAGAGTGGGGGAAGTGGGAAAGACATGTACTGTAGATTAGGATGATTCTGAGGTGAGACTTGCGTCTCGAATGGTGATGCTATCTTCACGAGAGTGAGTTCAAATGTTAATTTCCTTTGTTCTCTCAGAGAGTAGCCCTCTCTTCCAGTTCTTCCAGTTTTTCCAGTCTTACAGCTATCACCCTTCACCGTCTGTTAGGGAGGCAGAAGAGGAAAAGGACATCTGCCCCGTGCCAGCCACGGACCCCAAGCCAGAGCACACTCCCGCTATGTAGCCAGAGCCAGCCACCATGTCCATCCCGGAGCCTGAGCCAGTCACCATTTCCGTCCCCTAGAGCCTACCGCCAGATCCATCCGGGAGTCAGTGCTTGTGGCCCAGTCCATCCCAGAACCAGGAACGGATTACTGTCTGATTGATTTGTAGTCTGCAGATCCATGTCTCACCCTTTTCTTCACCCTCGAAATCTCTCCTTCTCTGCCGGTCCTGTCCGACTATATGGACTATCCGCTTCCACCCAGAGTCATTCCTCCTCCAGTGGTCAAGCTCTCCCGCTCTCCGGCTCCACCTCAGGCTTCTCCACTAAGTTCACAAAGGTTTTCGCGGCTGCAACACAAAATTAAAAAAGTACACTGATGCTAAGTGCACTCTAAAAAAAGATGGTTCTTTAAAGGTTCTTTACACATAGTAACAGTTCTATTTAGAACTGTATCGTCCTGAAGAAGCCTTTATGTGATGAAATTAATGGTTCTTTGTGTTCGAGTTTAGGGTTCTTTATTCCCGCCTTTTTGTTTTTCAAATCTGTAACTGTCAGTCACCTCATTACTGATGTTCTGGGGCTCAGCTACAACTACACAGACTGTCAACATACTCTCAACAGGTAAATGATTTCTTTCTTAAAATGTCTATATAGTATAACTTTTTAAAAAATTTAACTGGTTTCCCAACAATCATGTCTTTTTCTCTTTTTAGTTTAACTGAACTGGGGCAAGTTTTAAGTGTGAGCAGCTCTGTTCAGTTAAGGATACTCATCTTCTCTTCTCCAAAGCAGGGTGGTTAAAGCCTCTGTGTATTCATCCAGATTGTTGGTAGCACTTCTGAATACATCCCAGTCAGTACAGTCCAAGTATGCCTGAAGTTCCTCAACAGCTTCTCTGGTCCACTACTTTGATGTCTTCACAAGCGGTTTGGAGAGTCTTAGGGTGTATTCACACCAGGAAAGTCCGATAGTTCACTTGCTTTGGTCCGGACCAAATGCAATGTTGATTTTTTTTGTTTGGTACGGTTCGCTTTCACACTGCTCTTTTTGCAAGTGAACCAAAATTTGTAAACAAAACCACACGTGTGCTAAGGTCGTCCATTCATTGGACAGGATTTTTTTTTTTTTTTTTTTTCCATCAACCTGCCAGTTGTCCTGATCGGGAATAGTGGTGTTATTCTTACTTATCTATATCTAAGGCTTTCTTATTGATATGCATTTATTGTATTGTTGTAGTGTATTTATTGTTTTCTCTTAACCATCAACCTAGAGACTGCAGATGAAAATGAGCCTGTATGGCTAAATCTGGCACATTTACATTTTGGACTTTGTCCTCATGTTGATTAATGTGCGCTGTCCCTTTTAAATAAAGAAATAATAAAAAAAGAATTCTCAAGCAGGGAAAAGCAGGAAGTGCAAAAACAGGCTCAGCATGGAGATATTTCGTAATGCAATATTTGTTCTTTTACTGATTTGGTGTTATTCCCTACAAACGCAATATTAAGAAACTATTGAGCATATGACAAAATGTCATCTATACGATGTTGTAATTAGATTTTGAGAAGACGACGATGTGCTGCAAGTACGGTTCCGGCGGAGAGAACGTGCTTTTAAACTATTTAAGCGCGGTAAGACAAAAGAGAACGCTCTGTCTGTGAATGCACACACGGCTCGCAGAAAGACGCGCAACAGTATCGCGTGCACTAGACAGCGCGCCAGAATTCTCTTTCTCTTTCGCGCTTGAACGAACAATAACACATGCACAGCATTATGCCAAAATGTCCGTTTTGTTAAGTATCCTCATAAGAGCAGTCAAATAAAAAGGCGCAGTTTTCTGCAGTTGGGTCGGTTCATGTTCACACCGTAAACGAACCGTACCAGAGTTCGTTTGGAACCGTACCGAGACCACCTCTTCAGCTGGGTCTCGGTTCGATTGTTTGGTCCGCACCCGAGTTCGATTGCTGTATTCACACCTGCCCAAAAGGTCCGCACCAAGGGGGGAAACGAACTTGAGTTCGATTCAATCGAACCAAACAAGGCAGGTGTGAATACACCCTCAATTTCTGTCCGTATGCAGGGATTAAATGGACCATGACGTGATCAGACCGTCCTAATGCAGCTCGTGACACAGCGTGATAAGCTCTACTTACTGTAGTATAACAGTGATCCACAATGTTTTCCTCTCTGGTCGGGCATTTAATAGATTGTTTGTATCAAGCACAATTATAAAGGAGTCTGTTGGGAACTTTTTCCTTCTTCAAAGCAGACCAGGAGACGTTGGGATCGCGTTCAAACAGAAGTTCTTCTTTATTGAGCGTGGCTGCAGTCCAACAATCTAACCAACTTAACTTTGCATGGTATCTTATAGGCATTTTAGGAGGAGGGACTTTTGGAGGTGGAGACAAATCAAGACAAAGCATATGGATGATTTGATTCTATCAAGTGAAAACCAGTTTGGCAGGTTATCTGGCTTGCTCAATAGAAACAGACCCAATCAGCATAACACTATCATTCAAATGATCCAATCAGCCTGACAGTATCACCCATACCTTCACATGATCACAGAGACAAAAGCACAGCTGTACATTGAACTTAATGGTCAGGAAATGCATAAAGACAAAGGGTGAGGGTGAGAGTCCCAGCAATTGACTCATTTAGAGAACAGGACTGGCAGGAATCTCTTGATATAATCATCATAACCGCTGCTAAACTTTCTCAGTTTATATTGGAATCTAAATTAAAACCTCAAATGCTAAAATCAATGTAGCCAAGTGGGATGATTATAACAAAATATGACACTAGGCATAAATTGGTCGTGGGTGCTTTAAGAGATGGTGTTGCGACACTCGTTTACGGCATTGCCTCGTGTAATGTGTATGTGCAGAGCCCGTCTACGGAGAGCCTTGGCACTTCCTATTAGCCCCATTGTATAGATGGTTGGTTGCAGTTCCATTAGAATTCCACTGGAGGTGATCGCGGGCGAGTACAGACTGAATGGGAGTCTATGGGGCTAGACGGCTAAATGTGTCTCTTTCACCCGATTACCGTTGAGAAATCTCAGATTTTATTGTAGATTTTGCAAGTTCAACATGGGTTATAGGTCGAAAGTTGAATGAACGAGTACTTATTTCTTTTCAATTTCTTACAGGTTGAGTTGTTGTTGCCCATAACACGCTAGCATTCTGCTAATGACGTCAGAAAAAAAATCTAACACCCAGCAATGTGTAATTTCTTTGCATCTCCTTTCTAATACAACATTCAAATTACTAGACAAAAAATTATATCCTGAGAAAAGTGGATTTTGAGGGTTTTTCGCCATAGACCTCCATTCATTCTGCACTAGCCTGCGAGCGCCCCCGCATGGACAGAGACGTGTTACTGCAGCCAGTCCAGAAACCGGAAATAAGCAGAGAGTGCCAATTCTCTTCCTATTAGACATTCTCTGGTATGTGCTAGTTTCAGCGAAGAGAGAGAGTGATAACATACGAGAGCTCCTGGTTTTGGTCATATACACCCAATTAAGGTTTGGTGAGATTGTCTTTTACGGACGCCTGTGAGTGTATGTGCGAGCTGGATCTGGTTTGATAACACGTGGGACACGTGCAAGGACTGGGTATGTGTTGTAATAAATGTTAATTCAGTTTTGTTTGCCTTATTCAAAGTCCAGCGTGAATGTTTAGATGTAATGTGCATGTTAAAAACAGTGGGTTCTTGAGACATTTAATATCTGTTTAAGAGCTATTGAAACTTATTGAATGCTGTTTGAACAGTGTAATTCATTTCTCTTTATTTAAAGTGTGTGTAAATAACTGAAGTTGATGGTAGACTAATGTAGTCTTTCATTTGACTATTAGCCTTTACCGTATTTCATTGCTGTTATTTTGTACTATACTCAATTGGAGCATTTCATTCTTCCAATGCATTTCATTTCATTTTGATTTAATCCAATCTGTTTTACCAATTGTCTTTAATACCAAATAAGTACACCCAAGAAATCAAAGACTTTATCATTTAAATTGTATTATTTTTGTTTATAAATATTTGCTCCTTTCGACCGCTGTCCTTCATAGAGGCAGCAGCCAGAATAAAGCCCCAAAAGTAATTTTTGTATCCTGTGTTGTTTCAATTAACCACTGGTCACATAATTTGGTACCAGGAGTGGGGTATCTGGCTGTTGGGAGCTTATAGGTAAAAAAAAATTTATTCGGTTTGAAATACGGTAGAGGTGAAGATAGGTTTCTGTGGAACGCGGAGTGGAGGCTGTCTTCTGGGGTCCAGGCAGTAGTCCAGTGAACAGAAGTCGGTTGGAGGTGACTTGGTGGTGACGATACTGCTGGAGGAGAGAGGAAGAGTGCTTTATTTCCACCGGAATCCACAGAGTGCTGTGTGCGGAGACACCTATCCAGAGACAGTCTAAGAGAGATACAGAAGTATCCAAAGAATTGAAAACATATCATTTTGCTTCCAAAAGAGTGACAAACTGATTAAGAGACTGGTTTTGCTCTGTCAACTGTTTTTGTCCTGTACAGCTGAGTTAATTTGTACATTTGAAAAATGTCACAGTCAGATGATGATGCTTCAGTTACACATGAGCATGATGATGCACAGGGTGCAGGAAGTAGTATGCATGACATTCAGGGACAAATTAAAGAACTTAGCCGTAAACATGAAGAGACTAGAGCAGCCATTGCTAATCTGAGCAAAGAGCAATCCAGGTCTTATATTTATGTACCTAGAGAACGTCAGATACAACCATTTAGTGGTGATTTAAGCAAAGATGGGAGAAATGTTGACGAGTTTATTGAAGAAGTTGAGAGGGTGCTACTGGTCCGAAGAGGTGCAGCTTTAGAGGAGGTCAGATTACGAATGGGGAATGAGCCAGACGAAACATGTGACCTTTTTGACTATCTGAGAGCAGCTTTTCGAGAAAAGCGCAGCATATCTCAGCTATTGCAGACCTTCTATAGTCGTAAACAAATGGAAGGTGAAGATATCCGTGCGTACTCGCATGCATTGTCACAGATTCAGAACTCCATCCTGAAACAGTCACCAAATGCAATGGCAAACGTGAGTTCAGCTATTCGGGACCAATTCATTGAGGGCATTAGAGATGCTAGCCTCAGAAGAGAACTTCGGAAGCTTGTAAGAGACAAACCAGAGTCCACACTTATTGATGTGCGTGACGAAGCCCTCATGTGGTTTTTAGAAGATCCAAAGCCTCGTGTCACGAAAGTGGTCAGCAGTCGAAATGTTGTTTCTGAGACCCCTGAAGCTCAGTGTGCTGCTATTAATGTACCTGAAACAAAACCAGTTAATCTGGAAGACGTTTTGAAAATTGTAGCAGAACAAGGAAAGGCTATAGGGGAGCTTACAAGAGCAGTTGAGAAACTCACAGCACAGGGCAGCAAGTCAGAACCTATAAACCAAACTAGACCCAAGGTGCAACCAAGGTTCACAGAAGATGGCCAACCAATATGTTTCCGTTGCAATGGTGTAGGACACATCGCTAGGAGGTGCGTGAGGAAAAACAGGCAGGCTGTCGCAGAGAATGCTACTACCTCTGTACCGCCGGGAAATGCCCACCCTCGTTTGCTGTGAGCCAGGCAGTTCGGGGGCAGTCCATTGGCTCAACTAACATGGATACTAGCCGTGACAGACTACTCGAGCGTGCTGTGGGAAAATGTCCTGTTGCTAACCTCAGTATCAATGGAGTGAGCGTTGCTTGTCTACTGGACACAGGGAGCCAAGTCAGCACTATTTCAGAGAGTTTCTTCAGGGAACACCTGTCTGGTGAAGATAAAGATATACTTTCAACAGCAGGCTGGTTGAAGCTGACTGCAGCTAATGGTTTGGACATACCTTATCTTGGTTACCTGGAGTTGGAAGTCAAAACCATGGGTAATGTCCTTCTAGAATGTGGCTTCCTGGTTGTCAGAGACACACAGAACTCCTCTCTAGTACCAGCACTAATTGGCATGAACATTATCAGCAGATGCAAGCAACTGGTCCATGCAGAGTTTGATACCACACTTGGTGGGAAATTGCAATCAGATTGGAGAGAAGCATTTCAACAGTTGCACAGTGCCCATAGCCAAGAGAAGAGAATAGCAGTACGGGTAGCTGGAAAAGACATGATCCACATACCTGCTTCTTCAGTTGCCACCGTGATGGCCAAAGGTGTGAAAGATGTGCTTCATGATGGTTCATCTGATTTCCTGTTGGAGCTCATGAACACACCATTACCGGGTGGACTCATTGTTGTCCCTTCTCTGGTGTCGTCAGAGACATCGTTGTTTCCTGTGCAAGTGGTGAATCTTTCCTCAGAATACATCTGGTTACAGGCCCGAACCAGGCTCGGGACTTTAACGCATGTTGAGAGTATGAAGTTAAATGAGACGTATGAGGTGAAATTCCAGCGTGTTTCAGCTGATATGGAGGAGATCACGGTTAATGCCAAAAGCAGTCAGGTATTGGAGAACAGCACAAAAGAGTTCCTCAGTAAGCTTCATATTGGTGGCACCATTGAGCAGCAGGCAGCGCTGAGTGATTTGTTAATGCAGTACTCTGATGTGTTTGCACTCGAAGATGAAGACCTTGGTTTTACCGATAAGGTGAAACATGAAATCCATGTGGCTGATGATGTCCCAGTTACACAGCCTTATAGGCGTATCCCACCCACACAGTACAGAGAAGTTCGAGAACACATCAGTAGGCTTCTCAAGAAGGGAGTGATTCAAGAAAGCACCAGTGCTTATGCTTCCCCTATTGTGCTAGTGAGGAAGACGGATGGCAGCCTCAGGCTATGTGTCGATTACAGACAGCTCAACGCTAAGACCCGCCGAGATGCATTCCCTTTACCCAGGATAGATGAGAGTTTTGATACTCTTCAAGGAGCAACATTCTTCTCTTCAATTGACCTGGCGAGTGGATACCATCAGGTTGCTGTTAACGAGCGTGACAGGCATAAGACTGCATTTACAACTCCCTTTGGGATTTTTGAGTACTCCCGTATGCCTTTTGGGGTGTGTAATGGGCCATCAACGATTCAACGCCTGATGCAGACTACAATGGGTGACCTAATCTTTCAGATCATGCTAGTGTATTTAGATGATATACTGGTGTACTCTGCCACTTTTCCAGAGCATTTGCAGAGATTGGAAATAGTCTTTAAGAGGTTGAAGGAAACCGGCCTTAAAGTAAAGCCTGAAAAGTGCCACTTCCTGCAGCAAGAAGTTACTTTGTTAGGTCATCGAATCTCAGCAAAAGGTGTTGCTACCGATCCAGGGAAAATTGAGGCGGTAAAGCAATGGAAAGTCCCCAACACTGTGAAGGAATTACGCTCGTTCTGTAGCTACTACAGAAAGTTCATCGAGGGTTTTTCTAGGATTGCTGGACCCCTTCATGATTTAGTGAATCTGTGTATTTCCCAGTTTGGCAGTGCGAGGAAGGATTTTAGTGCTTTGTGGTCATCTGAGTGCCAGTCAGCATTTGAGCTCCTGAAAGAGAAACTCACCTCTGCTCCTGTGCTGGGTTATGCAGACTTTAGTCTCCCGTTTATCTTAGAGACTGATGCGAGTAATGAAGGTCTGGGAGCAATACTACACCAGCAGCAGGGTGAGTCTAAGAGAGTCATTGCATTCGCTAGTAGGAGACTTCGTAATGCAGAAAGAAATGACCGAAACTACAGCAGCATGAAACTGGAGCTGTTGGCCCTTAAATGGGCCATCTCGGAAAAGTTTCGTGGTTATCTGCTGGGCTCCAAATTTGTAGTTATCACAGATAACAACCCTCTGTGCCATCTTAAAACAGCCAAGCTCAGTGCAATTGAACAAAGGTGGGTCGCCCAACTAGCAGTTTTTGACTTTGAGGTGAAATATCGCCCTGGCCGACACAATGCAGTAGCTGATGCTCTGTCTAGACACCCTTCAGCAGGGGAGCTTACCATTCCCGACGAGTATGACAACTGTGTTGCTATTTGTAATGTAGTCAACAAAGGGACAGTCCTGGAGCCTGACTTAGTGATTGCTGGTGAGAACTGTCGCAGGGTCAGACAAATTCGTGCCTTGGATTGTGGAGAAAATACAGGCAATGACAACCAGGGAAGTACGCATACCATGCCGGGCTATAAAGTAGAAGAGCTGGTAGATTTCCAGAAGAACGATCCTACCATCAGTTCTTTCAAAACCTTCTGGGAATGCAAGAAAAGCCCTCCCACTCTGAAAGATCTCGGCTTTCGAAGTCTACCTTATCTCTAATAAAGCAGTGGAAAAGTATCCAGGAACAAGATGGGTTGCTTTATCGCATTGTGAAGGATCAACATCAAGGTTAAATTGAACAGTTACTCCTACCTGAGTGTTTAAAAGAACCTGTCCTCTAAAGTGTGCATGAAAACATGGGACATCAGGGGATTGAGCCCACCATTAGTCTGTTGAGACCGCGATGCTTCTGGGTGGGAATGTACAATGATGTGGAGCAATGGATCAAAAAGTGTCAGAGATGCATCCTAACAAAAATGCCACAGCCCAGGATACATGCTCCAATGAAGCCCTTTCTAGCGTCCAGACCCCTTGAAGTAGTGGCAGTGGATTTTACTGTGCTTGAACCCTCCTCTGATGGTCGGGAAAGTGTGTTAATCGTGACCGACGTCTTCACAAAATTCACACAAACATTCCCAACTAGAGATCAGAAAGCTGAGACTACCGCTAAACTCTTGTTGAGGGAATGGTTCATGAAGTATGGCGTACCTGAAAGATTGCATTCTGATCAGGGAAGAAATTTTGAGAGCGAAGTGATTGCTGAGCTGTGTAAAATGTATGGTGTGAAGAAAACCCGCACTACACCCTACCGACCTCAGGGTAATGCTCAGTGCGAGCATTTTAATAGAACGCTCCATGATTTGCTACGCACGCTTCCCCCTGAAAAGAAAAGACGCTGGCCAGAACACCTTGCTGAGTTGGTTTATGCATACAATGTCACGCCACATGCGACCACTGGATACTCACCATACTACTTACTTTTCGGAGTCCATCCACATCTTCCAGTCGATACCCTGCTAGGTCATGAACAACCTGTGGACAGAAAACAAGACTGGTTAGTGGTTCATCAGGAGAGATTGAAGGAAGCACACAAAAAGGCAAGAGAATATGCTGAACACAAGGCCGCTGAGAGGTTAGCCCCTCTGAATGACAAGGTGTATTGTCCTGTGATCAGTGTTGGTCAGCAGGTGTATCTGCGTCACCGACCTTTGAGTAGGAATAAGATACAGGATTCATGGGGTCCTACCGTATACAAGGTCATAGATGTGCAAGGTACCACACACACCGTTGAGCCTCTTGAGGGTGGCCCTATAAAGAGAGTGCATAGAGCTGACTTGCGACCCTGTGTCATTTATACTCCTGAGCCAGAAGTGATGGAGAACCATCCTCCTTCAACACCACAGCCTAAAAAAGTTTCTGAACTGGTTGAAGTGCATTCTGATCCTGATTTTGTTGTGTTAGAGGAAGTCACTTACCCCAGTTTTCAAGAGACAACACCAAATGGAAGTTCAGCGGAAGAAGACGAATCACTGGTAGATCAATCCAGCTTTGTTTCAACTAGCACTGAACAAAAAGATTCTGTGCCTGAGCAGATTTCTCCTGACATTAGCTGTGCTCTAGAAGTGGATAAACCAGTACCAAGAAGGCCTGTACCAATGCCTAGGAGAACAAAAAGGGCCAATGCTGGTCTGCACTCGAACCCCTTTAATGAGCCGAGATCAGCATGTAATGCAGTGTCACTTAGCCCTGAAGTCTTTTCTCAGGTGTTAACCAGTTTAGGCAGTGTGTTCTTTAGAGAAGCTGTCAAAGAAGTGAAGAATATGTATTAGTCATCGAGGACAATGACATTTAGCAGGGGAGAATGTAGCCAAGTGGGATGATTATAACAAAATATGACACTAGGCATAAATTGGTCATGGGTCCTTTAAGAGATGGTGTTGCGACACTCGTTTACGGCATTGCCTCGTGTAATGTGTATGTGCTAGTTTCAGCGAAGAGCGAGAGTGATAACATACGAGAGCTCCTGGTTTTGGTCATATACACCCAATTAACGTTTGGTGAGATCGTCTTTTACGGACGCCTGTGAGTGTATGTGCGAGCTGGATCTGGTTTGATAACACGTGGGACACGTGCAAGGACTGGGTATGTGTTGTAATAAATGTTAATTCAGTTTTGTTTGCCTTATTCAAAGTCCAGCGTGAATGTTTAGATGTAATGTGCATGTTAAAGTGTGTGTAGATAACTGAAGTTGATGGTAGACTAATGTAGTCTTTCATTTGACTATTAGCCTTTACCGTATTTCATCTGTTTTACCAATTGTCTTTAATACCAAATAAGTACACCCAAGAAATCAAAGACTTTATCATTTAAATTGTATTATTTTTGTTTATAAATATTTGCTCCTTTCGACCGCTGTCCTTCATAGAGGCAGCAGCCAGAATAAAGCCCCAAAAGTAATTTTTGTATCCTGTGTTGTTTCAATTAACCACTGGTCACATCAGTATTCTTCACCGTGATGTTATGTAAGGAAGCATATCTGAAATAGATTTTTAAATTTGTAATCCTTCAAGTCCGCGTATATGCGGGTCAATGACGAATAAGGTTTTTAAAAGTGTAAAAAAAAAATTGCATTTGTTTAGTTAGGATCACCGACTTGTAATCAAACAGCTTTTTTTTTTTTTTTACTTATTTTAAATTTCAGAATTTTGCAAATATTAATTCTTTGGTATTTTGTTAGTTTGTTAAACATTTTAAAAAAATTTGTTAAAAATGTTGTAATTTAACATTTTTGTTAAAAAGTCTTTTTGGTAACTCTGTATATGTATGTGACAAATAAGGTTTTTAACACCACAGAATGATGTTGTGAAGCCGTAATCTTCCACTGCTTTTGCGTAGTCTAACAACATTTGCTGATTGTGTACAAATGAGAATTAAGAAATATTTTCACTTCGTCACCTGCTTCCGCGCTTCCCCTGCCTTTAAGATTAAACAAATATAAAATATTTATGAAAAACGAAAATAAATAAAAATAAAGCCATTGTGACGAGCAGGACGAGGCAGAGGGTCGTGAGAGAACGGCACCAGGCCGGTGGCGGGATTACTGATGAGCGACGCACCGGTATCTCTCACAGAGGAGCAGAAGCATAAAAGGAGGAGCAATGACAGTGAAGGACAAGAGAGGCCAGGCCTGGACTTTTATGTTAGTTTTATTATATGTGGCAGCAGTCGTCCGTGAGGTGCAGCTGCCTTTACTTTTATATTTGTTTATTTTATTATTAAGTCTTTAAATGTTCGCCGGTTCCCACCTCCTTCCCACAACAACGAACTGTGTTACAGCCATTAATATACAAATTGCTACATTAGTGTATGCACTGATGGGCAGTAACGCGTTACTGTAATCCAATTACTTTTTTCAAGTAAGAGTAAAGTAAGGGATTACAATTGCAAAAACAGTAATTAGATTACTGTTACTTCCCCGTAAGCAGGCTGCGTTACTGCGTTATTCTGCAAGACTGTCTCGCGACGTGAGCCGTGACTCGTGAGTGACAATGACATGAGCGCCGCGAAGTCAGTGGTAAACATTATGGCAAGCGTACGGTGTACATTTTAGTACATCGTCAGACCTCAGTCATACAATGACAAGGCGTCATGCCTCAGACTAAAAGACTTCAGTCACAGGACAAAACGGCATCGTGCCTCAGACTGAAAGGCTTCAGGTCTCAGGAAAAACTACGTCAGGTGTCAGGTCTGGTGCAATTAGACATCGGACAAAACGGACTCAGATTAAAAGTTATCAGACAAAAAGACATCAGCCAAAAAGTTATCAGACAAAAAGACATCAGCCGAAACGGACTCAGATTAAAAGTTATCAGACAAAAAAGACATCAGCCAAAAAGTTATCAGACAAAAAGACATCAGACGAAACGGCCTCAGATTAAAAGTTATCAGACAAAAAGGCATCAGCCGAAACGGACTCAGATTAAAAGTTATCAGACAAAAAGGCATCAGACGAAACGGACTCAGATTAAAAGTTATCAGACAAAAAGGCATCAGACGAAACGGACTCAGAATAAAAGTTATCAGACGAAACGGACTCAGAATAAAAGTTATCAGACTAAACGGACTCAGGTGGAGTGTGACGTGTCGCGTTGCCCCGCCCCATATGACGTCACGCGGTTCATAACAATTGGTGTGGAACGGTAGATGATGGCAGATGGAGGTAAGTCGCTCCTGATATATTTAATTTTAACGATTTTAATTAAATGCTAAACTAATTCAGTTGTACACACAGGAGAACATGCATTTCATGAGTATTGTGTGCACGTTTAAAAGTTTGTAATATTGCAATTAGCTAACGTTAGCTTGTACGTTGGCAAACTGTAGTAACAAGTTAAAGTTATCGTTAAAATGAATTCAGGAGCGACTTACCTCCATCTGCCATCATCTACCGTTCCACACCAGTTTGCTTGTTATGAACCCCGTGACGTCATATGGGGCGGGGCAGCGCGACACGTCACACTCCACCTGAGTCCGTTTAGTCTGATGTCTTTTTGTCTGTTAACTTTTCGGCTGATGTCTTTTTGTCTGATAACTTTTAATCTGAGTCCATTTCGTCTGATGTCTTTTTGTCTGATAACTTTTCGTCTGATGTCTTTTTGTCTGATAACTTTTAACCTGAGTCAGTTTCGTCTGATGTCTTTTTGTCTGATAACTTTTCGGCTGATGTCTTTTTGTCTGATAACTTTTAACCTGAGTCCGTTTCGTCTGATGTCTTTTTGTCTGATAACTTTTCGGCTGATGTCTTTTTGTCTGATAACTTTTAATCTGAGTCCGTTTTGTCCGATGTCTAATTGCACCAGACCTGACACCTGACGTAGTTTTTCCTGAGACCTGAAGCCTTTCATTCTGAGGCACGATGCCGTTTTGTCCTGTGACTGAAGCCTTTTAGTCTGAGGCATGACGCCTTGTCATTGTATGACTGAGGTCTGACGATGTCCTAAAATGTACACCGTACAAGCGATCGCGTTCAAAAGTCTTTAAACGAAACGCGTGAATTTTGACGCGTCACATGTTCAGACGTCATGTTTATTCATGAACGATGTCGTAATGGTAAACTGGTATGCACGTGCAAACATCAGACGTTATTTGTTCATGAGGGATAATGCATTGGTACGTTGATGTCAGTCTTATGTCATGATTTGTCATGCCTTTTTAAGTTGTTCGTTTAACGTTCTTTCCCAAGGTAGAAAAGTCAACAGCTCTTAGAATGGCTCTTTTATTTTAGCAAACTGCCAAAAAACCTTTTCAGACTGTGTGCAGCTGAACCAAGAAAAGCTTAAGATTGCATGGAGCTGATAAGCATGAATGGCAGAAGAAAAAGACTGCAATTAAAAAACAAGAGAAAATTATTTTAATGCAAGCAATAAAAAAAAAACTGCACACATCAGCTGTGGAAAAAAAAAGAAAAGAAATGCATGATCAACTAGATTAAGGCAAACTCCTGTCTTAATTTAAACCCTGTCCACCACCCCCAAAGGCTTCACTAAGTTATTCTTGCCACTGTAACTTATGGCTTCCTAAAGACAGGTTTATGGGTAAATAAATGAATAATAATAAAAAAATATATACGAGGGCTCAACATTTAAGCCTTTTCATTTGTCCTTCGGTCATTCACTTGTCTGAGTAAAAACATTTGTTAGAACAGGAAATTTTTTTTAATTTATTCCGAATCAGTATTCTCATCAGTTCAGTCAGCTTTAACATATATAAATCGGCATATTTATATTTTAACCTTTATAAAGGGCATTTTTCCCCTAATCGTTTGCTTGATCTTTCATTTAAAATTCTTAAATTTGATCAATAAATTACAATAGAATAATAAGATGCTAAAGGGCTGTTACCAATCAAATAAACTGCATTAAATAATGTAATGAGTCTTAAAATATTTTTTGAATATACTAAGAAATATTATTTGTGCATAGAAATATTTATAAACCGCCAGTAGGAGGCAGCAGGCGACCATCTTAATGAGCGAGTCATTGATGCAATGTGCATAAAGTTAAAATACTGAAACTAAAACAAGTTTAAAAAAAAAGTTTCATTTGATTCAGTTTTAGATGGAATACGCAGAAAGAATAGAATTAAGCAGAAAGGTCTATTGCTTTATAGTGTATTCATTTCATGCATCATGTTTTTGAAAAGCAACTAGTAAAGTAACTAATTACTTTTGAAAAATAAGTAATCAGTAAAGTAACTGGATTACTTTCTTGGAGAAGTAATCAGTAACTAATTACCTTTTCCAAGTAACTTGACCAACACTGAGTGTATGTATATAGAAATGTGACATATAGAAACAACAATGAAGTTAAAGATGAATGTTTGCTCTGTTGAAGCTGCACAAACACAAGTTGCTAGTTTGAATCCTTAGATCCTTCACTAATAACTTCCTGCAACTTTTAAAAGTGTGATAGACAAAAACATGTTTTCTAATCAGACATAACGTGCTTTTTTTCCTCAGTTGGAGAACCACTGAACAAAATGATACACAAAAGAAACAGTTGCTATCATAGATGCTTTCATAATGCTTTTTATTGATTCAAGAGAAGAGATTTATCAAACTTTTAGATTTGTTAATAATGACTGATTACTTTGAGGTTTCTGTTAATGATTGGGCTCCTCTGTTGCTGCGGTGACTCATAACAGACTATAAAGTACATCTACGGATGGAGCCGTCAACACAGACGACCCACAGTAATCCCAGGTCAAAGCTCGCATGCTTGTGGCCATTGGGACAGGCAACCATCGGGATCCAGTCTGTGCCAGCGGGGTTGGATTGAGTGACACCAGTTCTGCAAAATCATAATTTCTTTAATGTAGCATTTGATTTATATCAGAAAATTAATAAATCCCTTTGTTCATACAATGTCTAATATGATGAAGTTTCTATTTACCTTTGGTACAAGTTCCCTTGAGAGTTGACACCAAAGACAACGCCATCAGTTGCTACTTCAATCATGGACAGAAGTCCAGGAATATTCACAAAGCCGGACCCAGAACAGGAATTACTAGACACATCCTGCACCAGACCCAAAGAGACACAAACCAGTCAACCATAATAAAGTCACAACTGCGTTTGCTGCTTCCACACCAGTTTCTTTAGTTATGTCAGAAAAATTAAACGTGTGTGTGAGGTCTAGTTTGTTAAACCTGGTGTATTTAAACTTGAACTCATGCCCTTGTATTTAACATTATGAGATCACCTTCAAGATGTAGATTTGGTCAGCGCTGTTCACTCCCCAACAGCTGTACGGGCCACAGCTGTAATACTTCAGCTTTCCATTAATTGTAACCCAAGAAATATTGCTGGATGGCCAGTTGTTATTAACATCCATATTTAAGCAGAAGATGTTATCATTCACGTTGACACCTGAAGTGATCTGATCACCTCCAGCATCCACCTGTTTGAGAAGGCCTAACAATACAATCAACAGGTTGGATGAAAGATTAATTTGAGAATAACAATAAGATAATGTCTTAAAACAATTAATAACCGATTAAGCATGTATTGATTTCTGTAATTTCTCTTTTCACCTGGAATCTGCACAAAGCTGCTACCCTGCACCTTGAAGATCTTGTCAGCTGCATCCACCCCGAGCAGACCAGCAGGACCAACACTGAAGTGCTTTAGAGACATGTCAAGCTTCATGAAGACATTACGATTTAGGACAAACGCTTCATTTTGATCATTCACTCCAACCACTAAACCAGATCCAGCATCAATCTGCTTCAGTGTGCCATTCTTCACTTCACAGTTTAAAGCTGTGAAAACATGGTGCAAAATGAGTACAAATAGACACTTTCACAGATGAATTACATACTGTTATATAAAACACCATTAAAAATGTTTTTTTTTAAATGGATATATAATATATTGATGTTATTAAATCACATTAGCTTACCCAATGTGGGAAGGAACTGGCAGCTGAAGAGTAGCAGGACGCTCTGAAAAACCTTCATTGCTCTGTTCATAACCATAAATCATTTATATAAGCGAGTTCAATATGAGTAAGGATAAAACATAATGAATATTAAATTAACATTAAATAAATGAAGACAACCTTCTCTTGATAGACCAAAATTCAGCAGTCAGTGTGGATTCTTCTCTTCTGCAATACAAGTACTAGAAATTTACATCCAATGTTGACAAATGCTGTTGAGGGGTCATTTAAATAGCTGAAATATGTTGCCTGATTAGACTGGGGGCTGATACGTTGCCTAATTATGCCGTTTGTTTCTATAGTTACATATTGCTGTCACCTGCACCTAGTTTAGTTCCTTTGTTTGCACAGTGTATTTATACCCCTGCAGCTTAGTTTAATCTCTTGTAGGTTCTCGTTTGGACATGTAAACCTGGCTCAATCGGCCCAATGGAGGCATCTGATCAGCGGGTGAAGGTTTTTGCGCGTTACTGTCTTTCCTCGTGGCAAAGTATTTTGATTAGGTGAAATATGCCAGGGTTTTCTCATATGCCAAGGTTCACCAATCTCGGTCCTGGAGGGCCGCTGTCCTGCAGAGTTTAGCTCCAACCAGCTCCAACACACCTGTTTGAAAGTTTCTAGTATGCTTAGTGAGACCTTGATTATATGGTTCAGGTGTGTGTAATTGGGGTTGGAGCTAAACTCTGCAGGACAGCGGCCCTTCAGGACCGAGACTGGTGAACCCTGTCATATGCATTAACTCCTTATTTCATCTGACTCCATAAATGAAAAGGTTTTAATGATATGTTCATCATTAAATGTGAGTGCAGAGATGGGCACAAATACATCAAAAAGGGTACTATATGGTTATCCGGACCACACCTGACTACACGTGACCACAACCGCTCTTGGTTGGTCGTAACCCCAGTGACGGTAGGTTTAGGGGCGGGGTTGGGGTAGGTCTATCAGGTGTTGTCTGGATAAACGTATAGTAAGTAAAAAAGTATTTAATTAGAAATTACAAATACATACTCATCAAATGTATTTAAATAAAATACAAAATACTGCTGTGAAAAAAAGTATTTAATTAAAATACAAGTAATTTGTGTAATTTGAAAATACAAAAATACAAACAAAATGTACAGTCTTCTGTAGTGTGAGAGTAAGTGTGGCGTTAGATACATGAAAGAGTCTAGAATATTGCAATGTCATTGTTTAGTACAGAAGATGCTCTTTTAACATAGGCTACATGTTGCCACATACTGTCATAATAAAAGATTACGCATATAACACTATATTTGTATTATATTACACAAACTAGTTAACACTGCTGTGAGGGTGTTTCTAATAGCGCGGCTGTGACAAAGTTGACAACTTTCTCTCTTCCGACTGCCATTATCTATTTTTTTTACTCTTTTTGAAAGTTGTGAAAACGCTGTTGTGGCGTTTTTCTTTTGCTATTTGAATAAATTGGAACACAAAAAAATATATTTAATGTAGTCTTTCCTTCACTGCTATAGAAGTTTACCCAACTATGATGCCTTCCACTTCTGAGAAACCCAGAAATGTGAACAGGGTCAATAGGATGTGTCACATCACGTGATTTACTTGCCAAAAACTGTGATATGCAATTTGGTAGTCCTATTGTGTTTTATGTCTATGGTCCTAGGGATAGTTCACCCAGAAATGAAAATTAGCCCATGATTTACTCACCCTGACGTCATCCTAGTTGTATATGACTTTCTTCTTTCAGAAGAATACAATCAGAGTTATATTAAAAAATATCCTGGCTCTTCCAAGCTTTATAATGACAGTCAATGGGTATATTTTTTGAAGTGCCTCTATCCATCATAAAAGTGTTTCTATCCATCATAAAAGTGCATCTATCCATCATAAAATTGCCTCTATCCATCATAAAAGTGCGTCTATCCATCATAAAAGTGCCTCTATCCATCATAAAAGTGCATCAAAATACTCTGGAATAAACCTTGACATTATGAAATGCATGAATCGCCCTGAGCCTTTTGCTGCATTTCATTATATAGACAAACTTCTTTCACATGGAAACATCTGCTAACAATGGCAATTTGCATTCAGAGTTTACACCTTTTGGGAACAGAATGCCATTTGCCTGGAAGACACACCCTCTTTTGTGTACAAGTTATCCTTAAAACTCTTAATAACTTATTACCTTTTGGTTTACTTCTTTGGGAATGAGACATTTGTACCAGTCGCACTGAGACATTTCAAATGATAACAAACATGTATAATACTGTATGATAATTATTCACATCAAACCATATCAATTTTTGGGTGAATTTCAGGTGATCTCAGCATGAAAGAGAGAGAGTGGGGGAAGTGGGAAAGACATGTAGATTAGGATGATTCTGAGGTGAGACTTGCGTCTCGAATGGTGATGCTACCTTCACGAGAGTGAGTTCAAATGTTAATTTCCTTTGAGCCTACCGCCAGATCCATCCGGGAGTCAATGCTTGTGGCCCAGTCCATCCCAGAACATTTTGGCTGTCAGACATTTTGAATTTTGTGCTAAAATGCTGTATTTTAAGAACGCATGAACGGATTGTTACGAAACTTGGTATGGGTCATCAGCACGGTGCCCTGAAGGAGCATGAGAAGTTTCGGACCAGCGCCATCTTGTGGTCAAAAGTTATAACAAAATTCCCCAAACTGCTAATAACTTTTGAATAAATCTGCCTATCGTTATGACACTGTTCTTAATAGATTCCTTTGTTCAAGCCGATAATATAGATACCAAGTTTTCCTTATATGGCCTAACTTCCTGTCCGCCATCTTGATTTTCATTCAATGCATACTTTTTCGAACTCCTCCTAGACCGTTTGTCTGATTTCCACCAAAATCGAATCGTATCATCTCCAGACTGTGCTGACTAAAAGTTAGGGATTTCGTGTCGATAGACAAAACTGTTTTCATATACCGCAGCAGCAAAGTTGAGGCATGATGCCAAAAGCATTATTCAGGCTTTATCTCTGCAATGCCTTGACATATTGACACCAAACTTTGTATGTGTCATTGTTACTTCACTCTGACCACATCACATCAGTTTTGTAACTGCGCCACCTATTGGTCGAAAGTGATAATCATATTAAATAATATTTTTAATTACTGTTTTTATGATTTTTCAGCCATTTCGCCTAAAATCCTCTTTAAATGTCTTTAATTGCTCATTGTTGCAGTTGGTCTGACACTTTCAGCAATGCTGGCATGTCTTGTCGTCTTATTCTACTTGGCCCCGGTAATTGCTGCTTGCAGCTATATTTACCTTTTGGTTTACTTCTTTGGGAATGAGACATTTGTACCAGTTGCACTGAGACACTTCAAATGATAACAAACATGTATAATACTGTATGATAATTATTCACATCAAACCATATCAATTTTTGGGTGAATTTCAGGTGATCATAGCATAAAAGAGAGAGAGTGGGGGAAGTGGGAAAGACATGTAGATTAGGATGATTCTGAGAGGTGAGACTTGCATCTCGACTAAGTGAGACTAAGGCTTCTCCACTAAGTTCACAAAGGTTTTCGCGGCTGCAACACAAAATGAAAAAAGTACAATAATGCTAAGTGCATTCTAAAAAAGATGGTTCTTTAAAGGTTCTTTGCACGTAGTAACAGACTGTCAACATACTCTCAGGTAAATGATTTCTTTATTAAAATATTTATAAAGTATAACTTTAAAAATTGTAACTGGTTTCCTAACAATCATGTCTTTTTCTCTTTTTAGTTTAACTGAACATGTAAGTGTGAGCAGCTCTGTTCAGTTAAGGATACTCATCTTCTCTTCTCCAAAGCAGGGTGGTTAAAGCCTCTGTGTATTCATCCAGATTGTTGGTAGCAGTTCTGAATACATCCCAATCAGTACAGTCCAAGTATGCCTGAAGTTCCTCAACAGCTTCTCTGGTCCACTACTTTGATGTCTTCACAAGCGGTTTGGAGAGTCTTCATTTCTGTCTGTATGCAGGGATCAGATGGACCATGACGTGATCAGACTGTCCTAATGCAGCTCGTGGCACAGCGTGATAAGCTCTACTTAATGTAGTATAACAGTGATCCACAATGTTTTCCTCTCTGGTCGGGCATTTAATAGATTGTTTGTATCAAACACAATTATAAAGGAGTCCGAGTATGTGCGGGTCAATGACGAATAAGGTTTTTAAAAGTGTAAAAAAAATAAATAAAATTGCATTTGTTTAGTTCGGGTCAGTCATTTTGAAAGTTGTCATCAAACAGCTTCTTTTTTTTTTTACTTATTTTAAATTGCAGAATTTTGCAAATGTTAATTCTTTGGTATTTTGTTAGTTTGTGAAACATTTAAAAAAAATTGTTATAAATGTTGTAATTTAACATTTTTGTTAAAAAGTCTTTTTGGTAACTCTGTATATGTATGTGACAAATAAGGTTTTTAACATCACAGAATGATGTTGTGAAGCCGTAATCTTCCACTGCTTTTGCTTTGGTATAGTCTAATAACATTTGCTGATTGTGTACAAATGAGAATTAAGAAATATTTTCACTTTGTCACCTGCTTCCCCTGCCTTTAAGATTAAACAAATCGCAAATATTTATGAAAAAAAAATAAAGCCACTGTGTCAAGCAGGACAAGGCAGAGGGTCGTGAGAGAACGGCACAAGGCCGGTGGCGGGATTACTGATGAGTGACGCGCCGGTCTTGTATCTCTCACAGAGGAGCAATGACAGTGAAGGACAAGAGAGGCCAGGCCTGGACTTAATGTTAGTTTTATAATATGTGGCAGCAGTCATCCGTGACGTGCAGCTGCCTTTACTTTTGTATTTGTTTATTTTATTATTGAACATTTTAAATGGTCACCAGTTCCCACCTCCTTCCCACAACAACAAACTGTTACAGCCATTAATATACAAATTGCTACATTAGTGTACGTATATGAATGTGACAGATATAGAAACAACATAAATGAAGTTAAACAGATTAACTTTTGCTCTGTTGATGCTGCACAAACACAAGTTGCTAGTTTGAATCCTTAGATCTGTCACTAATAACTTCCTGCAACTTTTAAAAGTGTGATAAACTAGAAATGATAGACAAACATGTTTTCTAATCAGACACAAGAAACAGTGCTTTTTTTCTCAGTTGGAGATCCACTGAACAAAATTATACACAAAGAAACATTGATAAGGTGCTATCATAATGCTTTTTATTGATTCACGAGAGGAGAGAGTAATCAAACTTTTAGATTTGTTAATAATGACTGATTACGTTGAGGTTTCTGTTAATGATTGGGCTCCTCTGTTGCTGCGGTGACTCATAACAGACTATAAAGTACATCTACGGATGGAGCCGTCAACACAGACGACCCACAGTAATCCCAGGTCAAAGCTCGCATGCTTGTGGCCATTGGGACAGGCAACCATCGAGATCCAGTCTGTGCCAGCGGGGTTGGATTGAGTGACACCAGTTCTGCACAATCATCATTTCTTTAATGTAGCATTTGAGTTATATCAGAAAATTAATAATCACTTTTGTTCATAGTGTTTAATATGAAGGTTCTGGTCACCTTTGGTACAAGTTCCCTTGAGAGTTGACACCGAAGACACTGCCATCAGTTGCTACTTCAATCATGGACAGAAGTCCAGGAATATACACAAAGCCAGACCCAGAACAGGAATTACTAGACACATCCTGCACCAGACCCAAAGAGACACAAACCAGTCAACCATAATAAAGTCACATGAAATAACTGTTTGCTGCTTCCACACCAGTTTCTTTAGTTATGTCAGAAAAAAAAAAAAAAAAAAAAAAAAAAAAAAAAAAAACCCCAAACGTGTGTGTGAGGTCTAGTTTGTTAAAAACCTGGTGTATTTAAACTTGAACTCATGCCTTTGTATTTAACATTATGACATTACCTTCAAGATGTAGATTTGGTCAGCGCTGTTCACTCCCCAACAGCTGTACGGGCCACAGCTGAAATACTTCAGCTTTCCATTAATTGTAACCCAAGAAATAGTGCTGGATGGCCAGTTGTTATTAACATCCATATTTAAGCAGAATATATCATCATTCACGTTGACACCTGAAGTGATCTGATCACCTCCAGCATCCACCTGTTTGAGAAGGCCTAACAGTACAATCAACAGGTTGGATGAAAGATTAATTTAAGAATAACAATAAGATAATGTCTTAAAAACAAATTTTAATGACAGATTAAGCATGTATTGGTCTCTGTAATTTCTCTTTTCACCTGGAATCTGCACAAAGCTGCCACCCTGCACCTTGAAGATCTTGTCAGCTGCATCCACCCCGAGCAGACCAGCAGGACCAACACTGAAGTGCTTTAGAGACATGTCAAGCTTTAAGAAGACATTACGATTTAGGATAAACGCTTCATTTTGATCATTCACTCCAACCACTAAACCAGATCCAGCGTCGATCTGCTTCAGTGTGCCATTCTTCACTTCACAGTTTAAAGCTGTGAAAACATGGAGCAAAATGAGTACAAATAGACACTTTCACAAATAAATTACATACTGTTATATAAAACACCAATCAAAAAATGTGTTTTTTAAAATGGATTTATAATATATTGATGTTATTAAATCACATTATAGCTTACCCAGAGTAGGAAGGAACTGGCAGCTGAAGAGTAGCAGGACGCTCTGAAAAACCTTCATTGCTCTGTTCATAACATAAATCATTTATATAAGGGAGTTCAATATAAGTAAGGATAAAACATAATGAATATTCAATTAACATTAAATAAATGAAGACAACCTTCTCTTGATAGACCCGAATTCAGCTGTCAGTGTGGATTTTTCTCTTCTGTGATACAGGTACTAGACATTTGCATCCAATGTTGACAAATGCTGTTGAGAGGTCATTTAAATAGCTGAAATATGTTGCCTGATTAGACTGGGGGCTGATACGTTGCCTAATTATGCCGTTTGTTTCTATAGTTACATATTGCTGTCACCTGCACCTAGTTTAGTTCCTTTGTTTGCACAGTGTATTTATACCCCCATCTTAGTTTAATCTCTTGTAGGTTCTCGTTTGGACATGTAAACCTGGCTCAATTGGCCCAATGGAGGCATCTGATCAGCGGGTGAAGGTTTTTTGTGTGTTACTGTCTTTCCTTGTGGCAAAGTATTTTGATTAGGTGAAATATGCCAGGGTTTTCTCATATGCCAAGGTTCACCAATCTCGGTCCTGGAGGGCCGCTGTCCTGCAGAGTTTAGCTCCAACCAGCTCCAACACACCTGTTTGAAAGTTTCTAGTATGCTTAGTGAGACCTTGATTATATGGTTCAGGTGTGTGTAATTGGGGTTGCAGCTATACTCTGCAGGACAGCGGCCCTCCAGGACCGAGACTGGTGAACTCTGTCATATGCATTAACTCGTTATTTCATCTGACTCCATAAATGAAAAGGTTTTAATGATATATGTTCATCATTAAATGTGAGTGCAGAGATGGGCACAAATACATCAAAAAGGGTACTATATGGTTATCCGGACCACACCTGACTACACGTGACCACAACCGCTCTTGGTTGGTCGTAACCCCAGTGACTGTAGGTTTAGGGGCGGGGTTGGGGTAGGTCTATCAGGTGTTGTCTGGATAAACGTATAGTAAGTAAAAAAGTATTTAATTAGAAATTACAAATACATACTCATCAAATGTATTTAAATAAAATACAAAATACTGCTGTGAAAAAAGTATTTAATTAAAATACAAGTAATTTGTGTAATTTGAAAATACAAAAATACAAACAAAATGTACAGTCTTCTGTAGTGTGAGAGTAAGTGTGGCGTTAGATACATGAAAGAGTCTAGAATATTGCAATGTCATTGTTTAGTACAGAAGATGCTCTTTTAACATAGGCTACATGTTGCCACATACTGTCATAATAAAAGATAATTACGCATATAACACTATATTTGTATTATATTACACAAACTAGTTAACACTGCTGTGAGGGTGTTTCTAATAGCGCGGCTGTGACAAAGTTGACAACTTTCTCTCTTCCGACTGCCATTATCTATTTTTTTTACTCTTTTTGAAAGTTGTGAAAACGCTGTTGTGGCGTTTTTCTTTTGCTATTTGAATAAATTGGAACACAAAAAAATATATTTAATGTAGTCTTTCCTTCACTGCTATAGAAGTTTACCCAACTATGATGCCTTCCACTTCTGAGAAACCCAGAAATGTGAACAGGGTCAATAGGATGTCTCACATCACGTGATTTACTTGCCAAAAACTGTGATATGCAATTTGGTAGTCCTATTGTGTTTTATGTCTATGGTCCTAGGGATAGTTCACCCAGAAATGAAAATTAGCCCATGATTTACTCACCCTGACGTCATCCTAGTTGTATATGACTTTCTTCTTTCAGAAGAATACAATCAGAGTTATATTAAAAAATATCCTGGCTCTTCCAAGCTTTATAATGACAGTCAATGGGTATATTTTTTGAAGTGCCTCTATCCATCATAAAAGTGCGTCTATCCATCATAAAAGTGCCTCTATCCATCATAAAAGTGCATCAAAATACTCTGGAATAAACCTTGACATTATGAAATGCATGAATCGCCCTGAGCCTTTTGCTGCATTTCATTATATAGACAAACTTCTTTCACATGGAAACATCTGCTAACAATGGCAATTTGCATTCAGAGTTTACACCTTTTGGGAACAGAATGCCATTTGCCTGGAAGACACACCCTCTTTTGTGTACAAGTTATCCTTAAAACTCTTAATAACTTATTACCTTTTGGTTTACTTCTTTGGGAATGAGACATTTGTACCAGTCGCACTGAGACATTTCAAATGATAACAAACATGTATAATACTGTATGATAATTATTCACATCAAACCATATCGATTTTTGGGTGAATTTCAGGTGATCTCAGCATGAAAGAGAGAGAGTGGGGGAAGTGGGAAAGACATGTAGATTAGGATGATTCTGAGGTGAGACTTGCGTCTCGAATGGTGATGCTACCTTCACGAGAGTGAGTTCAAATGTTAATTTCCTTTGAGCCTACCGCCAGAACCATCCAGGAGTCAGTGCTTGTGGCCCAGTCCATCCCAGAACATTTTGGCTGTCAGACATTTTGAATTTTGTGCTAAAATGCTGTATTTTAAGAACGCATGAACGGATTGTTACGAAACTTGGTATGGGTCATCAGCACGATGCCCTGAAGGAGCATGAGAAGTTTCGGACCAGCGCCATCTTGTGGTCAAAAGTTATAACAAAATTCCCCAAACTGCTAATAACTTTTGAATAAATCTGCCTATCGTTATGACACTGTTCTTAATAGATTCCTTTGTTCAAGCCGATAATATAGATACCAAGTTTTCCTTATATGGCCTAACTTCCTGTCCGCCATCTTGATTTTCATTCAATGCATACTTTTTCGAACTCCTCCTAGACCGTTTGTCTGATTTCCACCAAAATCGAATCGTATCATCTCCAGACTGTGCTGACTAAAAGTTATGGATTTCGTGTCGATAGACAAAACTGTTTTCATATACCGCAGCTGCAAAGTTGAGGCATGATGCCAAAAGCATTATTCAGGCTTTATCTCTGCAATGCCTTGATATATTGACACCAAACTTTGTATGTGTCATTGTTACTTCACTCTGACCACATCACATCAGTTTTGTAACTGCGCCACCAATTGGTCGAAAGTGATAATCATATTAAATAATATTTTTAATTACTGTTTTTATGATTATTCAGCCATTTCGCCTAAAATCCTCTTTAAATGTCTTTAATTGCTCATTGTTGCAGTTGGTCTGACACTTTCAGCAATGCTGGCATGTCTTGTCGTCTTATTCTACTTGGCCCCGGTAATTGCTGCTTGCAGCTATATTTACCTTTTGGTTTACTTCTTTGGGAATGAGACATTTGTACCAGTTGCACTGAGACACTTCAAATGATAACAAACATGTATAATACTGTATGATAATTATTCACATCAAACCATATCAATTTTTGGGTGAATTTCAGGTGATCATAGCATAAAAGAGAGAGAGTGGGGGAAGTGGGAAAGACATGTAGATTAGGATGATTCTGAGAGGTGAGACTTGCATCTCGACTAAGTGAGACTAAGGCTTCTCCACTAAGTTCACAAAGGTTTTCGCGGCTGCAACACAAAATGAAAAAAGTACAATAATGCTAAGTGCATTCTAAAAAAGATGGTTCTTTAAAGGTTCTTTGCACGTAGTAACAGACTGTCAACATACTCTCAGGTAAATGATTTCTTTCTTAAAATATCTATAAAGTATAACTTTAAAAATTGTAACTGGTTTCCTAACAATCATGTCTTTTTCTCTTTTTAGTTTAACTGAACATGTAAGTGTGAGCAGCTCTGTTCAGTTAAGGATACTCATCTTCTCTTCTCCAAAGCAGGGTGGTTAAAGCCTCTGTGTATTCATCCAGATTGTTGGTAGCAGTTCTGAATACATCCCAATCAGTACAGTCCAAGTATGCCTGAAGTTCCTCAACAGCTTCTCTGGTCCACTACTTTGATGTCTTCACAAGCGGTTTGGAGAGTCTTCATTTCTGTCTGTATGCAGGAATCAGATGGACCATGACGTGATCAGACTGTCCTAATGCAGCTCGTGGCACAGCGTGATAAGCTCTACTTAATGTAGTATAACAGTGATCCACAATGTTTTCCTCTCTGGTCGGGCATTTAATAGATTGATTGTATCAAGCACAATTATAAAGGAGTCCGAGTATGTGCGGGTCAATGACGAATAAGGTTTTTAAAAGTGTAAAAAAAAAAAAAAAAATTGCATTTGTTTAGTTCGGGTCAGTCATTTTGAAAGTTGTCATCAAACAGCTTCTTTTTTTTTTTTTTTTACTTATTTTAAATTGCAGAATTTTGCAAATGTTAATTCTTTGGTATTTTGTTAGTTTGTGAAACATTTAAAAATTTTTTTTATAAATGTTGTAATTTAACATTTTTGTTAAAAAGTCTTTTTGGTAACTCTGTATATGTATGTGACAAATAAGGTTTTTAACATCACAGAATGATGTTGTGAAGCCGTAATCTTCCACTGCTTTTGCTTTGGTATAGTCTAATAACATTTGCTGATTGTGTACAAATGAGAATTAAGAAATATTTTCACTTTGTCACCTGCTTCCCCTGCCTTTAAGATTAAACAAATCGCAAATATTTATGAAAAAAAAATAAAGCCACTGTGTCAAGCAGGACAAGGCAGAGGGTCGTGAGAGAACGGCACAAGGCCGGTGGCGGGATTACTGATGAGTGACGCGCCGGTCTTGTATCTCTCACAGAGGAGCAATGACAGTGAAGGACAAGAGAGGCCAGGCCTGGACTTAATGTTAGTTTTATAATATGTGGCAGCAGTCATCCGTGACGTGCAGCTGCCTTTACTTTTGTATTTGTTTATTTTATTATTGAACATTTTAAATGGTCACCAGTTCCCACCTCCTTCCCACAACAACAAACTGTTACAGCCATTAATATACAAATTGCTACATTAGTGTACGTATATGAATGTGACAGATATAGAAACAACATAAATGAAGTTAAACAGATTAACTTTTGCTCTGTTGATGCTGCACAAACACAAGTTGCTAGTTTGAATCCTTAGATCTGTCACTAATAACTTCCTGCAACTTTTAAAAGTGTGATAAACTAGAAATGATAGACAAACATGTTTTCTAATCAGACACAAGAAACAGTGCTTTTTTTTCTCAGTTGGAGATCCACTGAACAAAATTATACACAAAGAAACATTGATAAGATGCTAGCATAATGCTTTTTATTGATTCACGAGAGGAGAGATTAATCAAACTTTTAGATTTGTTAATAGTGACTGATTACTTTGAGGTTTCTGTTAATGATCGGGCTCCTCTGTTGCTGCGGTGACTCATAACAGACTATAAAGTACATCTACGGATGGAGCCGTCAACACAGACGACCCACAGTAATCCCAGGTCAAAGCTCACATGCTTGTGGCCATTGGGACAGGCAACCATCGAGATCCAGTCTGTGCCAGCGGGGTTGGATTGAGTGACACCAGTTCTGCAAAATCATCATTTCTTTAATGTAGCATTTGATTTATATCAGAAAATTAATAATCACTTTTGTTCATAGTGTTTAATATGAAGATTCTGTTCACCTTTGGTACAAGTTCCCTTGAGAGTTGACACCGAAGACACTGCCATCAGTTGCTACTTCAATCATGGACAGAAGTCCAGGAATATTCACAAAGCCGGACCCAGAACAGGAATTACTAGACACATCCTGCACCAGACCCAAAGAGACACAAACCAGTCAACCATAATAAAGTCACATGAAATAACTGTTTGCTGCTTCCACACCAGTTTCTTTAGTTATGTCAAAAAAAAAAACAAAAAAAAAACCCAAACGTGTGTGTGAGGTCTAGTTTGTTAAACCTGGTGTATTTAAACTTGAACTCATGCCTTTGTATTTAACATTATGACATCACCTTCAAGATGTAGATTTGGTCAGCGCTGTTCACTCCCCAACAGCTGTACGGGCCACAGCTGAAATACTTCAGCTTTCCATTAATTGTAACCCAAGAAATAGTGCTGGATGGCCAGTTGTTATTAACATCCATATTTAAGCAGAATATATCATCATTCACGTTGACACCTGAAGTGATCTGATCACCTCCAGCATCCACCTGTTTGAGAAGGCCTAACAATACAATCAACAGGTTGGATGAAAGATTAATTTAAGAATAACAATAAGATAATGTCTTAAAATAAATTTTAATGACAGATTAAGCATGTATTGGTCTCTGTAATTTCTCTTTTCACCTGGAATCTGCACAAAGCTGCCACCCTGCACCTTGAAGATCTTGTCAGCTGCATCCACCCCGAGCAGACCAGCAGGACCAACACTGAAGTGCTTTAGAGACATGTCAAGCTTTAAGAAGACATTACGATTTAGGATAAACGCTTCATTTTGATCATTCACTCCAACCACTAAACCAGATCCAGCGTCGATCTGCTTCAGTGTGCCATTCTTCACTTCACAGTTTAAAGCTGTGAGAACATGGAGCAAAATGAGTACAAATAGACACTTTCACAGATGAATTACATACTGTTATATAAAACACCAATCAAAAAATGTGTTTTTTAAAATGGATTTATAATATATTGATGTTATCAAATCACATTATAGCTTACCCAGAGTAGGAAGGAACTGGCAGCTGAAGAGTAGCAGGACGCTCTGAAAAACCTTCATTGCTCTGTTCATAACCATAAATCATTTATATAAGGGAGTTCAATATAAGTAAGGATAAAACATAATGAATATTCAATTAACATTAAATAAATGAAGACAACCTTCTCTTGATAGACCCGAATTCAGCTGTCAGTGTGGATTTTTCTCTTCTGTGATACAGGTACTAGACATTTGCATCCAATGTTGACAAATGCTGTTGAGAGGTCATTTAAATAGCTGAAATATGTTGCCTGATTAGACTGGGGGCTGATACGTTGCCTAATTATGCCGTTTGTTTCTATAGTTACATATTGCTGTCACCTGCACCTAGTTTAGTTCCTTTGTTTGCACAGTGTATTTATACCCCCATCTTAGTTTAATCTCTTGTAGGTTCTCGTTTGGACATGTAAACCTGGCTCAATTGGCCCAATGGAGGCATCTGATCAGCGGGTGAAGGTTTTTTGTGTGTTACTGTCTTTCCTTGTGGCAAAGTATTTTGATTAGGTGAAATATGCCAGGGTTTTCTCATATGCCAAGGTTCACCAATCTCGGTCCTGGAGGGCCGCTGTCCTGCAGAGTTTAGCTCCAACCAGCTCCAACACACCTGTTTGAAAGTTTCTAGTATGCTTAGTGAGACCTTGATTATATGGTTCAGGTGTGTTTAATTGGGGTTGGAGCTAAACTCTGCAGGACAGCGGCCCTCCAGGACCGAGACTGGTGAACCCTGTCATATGCATTAACTCGTTATTTCATCTGACTCCATAAATGGAAAGGTTTTAATGATATATGTTCATCATTAAATGTGAGTGCAGAGATGGGCACAAATACATCAAAAAGGGTACTATATGGTTATCCGGACCACACCTGACTACACGTGACCACAACCGCTCTTGGTTGGTCGTAACCCCAGTGACGGTAGGTTTAGGGGCGGGGTTGGGGTAGGTCTATCAGGTGTTGTCTGGATAAACGTATAGTAAGTAAAAAAGTATTTAATTAGAAATTACAAATACATACTCATCAAATGTATTTAAATAAAATACAAAATACTGCTGTGAAAAAAAGTATTTAATTAAAATACAAGTAATTTGTGTAATTTGAAAATACAAAAATACAAACAAAATGTACAGTCTTCTGTAGTGTGAGAGTAAGTGTGGCGTTAGATACATGAAAGAGTCTAGAATGTTGCAATGTCATTGTTTAGTACAGAAGATGCTCTTTTAACATAGGCTACATGTTGCCACATACTGTCATAATAAAAGATAATTACGCATATAACACTATATTTGTATTATATTACACAAACTAGTTAACACTGCTGTGAGGGTGTTTCTAATAGCGCGGCTGTGACAAAGTTGACAACTTTCTCTCTTCCGACTGCCATTATCTATTTTTTTTACTCTTTTTGAAAGTTGTGAAAACGCTGTTGTGGCGTTTTTCTTTTGCTATTTGAATAAATTGGAACACAAAAAAATATATTTAATGTAGTCTTTCCTTCACTGCTATAGAAGTTTACCCAACTATGATGCCTTCCACTTCTGAGAAACCCAGAAATGTGAACAGGGTCAATAGGATGTGTCACATCACGTGATTTACTTGCCAAAAACTGTGATATGCAATTTGGTAGTCCTATTGTGTTTTATGTCTATGGTCCTAGGGATAGTTCACCCAGAAATGAAAATTAGCCCATGATTTACTCACCCTGACGTCATCCTAGTTGTATATGACTTTCTTCTTTCAGAAGAATACAATCAGAGTTATATTAAAAAATATCCTGGCTCTTCCAAGCTTTATAATGACAGTCAATGGGTATATTTTTTTTAAGTGCCTCTATCCATCATAAAAGTGTTTCTATCCATCATAAAAGTGCATCTATCCATCATAAAAGTGCGTCTATCCATCATAAAAGTGCGTCTATCCATCATAAAAGTGCCTCTATCCATCATAAAAGTGCATCAAAATACTCTGGAATAAACCTTGACATTATGAAATGCATGAATCGCCCTGAGCCTTTTGCTGCATTTCATTATATAGACAGAAACTTCTTTCACATGGAAACATCTGCTAACAATGGCAATTTGCATTCAGAGTTTACACCTTTTGAGAACAGAATGCCATTTGCCTGGAAGACACACCCTCTTTTGTGTACAAGTTATCCTTAAAACTCTTAATAACTTATTACCTTTTGGTTTACTTCTTTGGGAATGAGACATTTGTACCAGTCGCACTGAGACATTTCAAATGATAACAAACATGTATAATACTGTATGATAATTATTCACATCAAACCATATCGATTTTTGGGTGAATTTCAGGTGATCTCAGCATGAAAGAGAGAGAGTGGGGGAAGTGGGAAAGACATGTAGATTAGGATGATTCTGAGGTGAGACTTGCGTCTCGAATGGTGATGCTACCTTCACGAGAGTGAGTTCAAATGTTAATTTCCTTTGAGCCTACCGCCAGATCCATCCGGGAGTCAATGCTTGTGGCCCAGTCCATCCCAGAACATTTTGGCTGTCAGACATTTTGAATTTTGTGCTAAAATGCTGTATTTTAAGAACGCATGAACGGATTGTTACGAAACTTGGTATGGGTCATCAGCACGATGCCCTGAAGGAGCATGAGAAGTTTCGGACCAGCGCCATCTTGTGGTCAAAAGTTATAACAAAATTCCCCAAACTGCTAATAACTTTTGAATAAATCTGCCTATCGTTATGACACTGTTCTTAATAGATTCCTTTGTTCAAGCCGATAATATAGATACCAAGTTTTCCTTATATGGCCTAACTTCCTGTCCGCCATCTTGATTTTCATTCAATGCATACTTTTTCGAACTCCTCCTAGACCGTTTGTTTGATTTCCACCAAAATCGAATCGTATCATCTCCAGACTGTGCTGACTAAAAGTTATGGATTTCGTGTCGATAGACAAAACTGTTTTCATATACCGCAGCAGCAAAGTTGAGGCATGATGCCAAAAGCATTATTCAGGCTTTATCTCTGCAATGCCTTGACATATTGACACCAAACTTTGTATGTGTCATTGTTACTTCACTCTGACCACATCACATCAGTTTTGTAACTGCGCCACCTATTGGTCGAAAGTGATAATCATATTAAATAATATTTTTAATTACTGTTTTTATGATTATTCAGCCATTTCGCCTAAAATCCTCTTTAAATGTCTTTAATTGCTCATTGTTGCAGTTGGTCTGACACTTTCAGCAATGCTGGCATGTCTTGTCGTCTTATTCTACTTGGCCCCGGTAATTGCTGCTTGCAGCTATATTTACCTTTTGGTTTACTTCTTTGGGAATGAGACATTTGTACCAGTTGCACTGAGACACTTCAAATGATAACAAACATGTATAATACTGTATGATAATTATTCACATCAAACCATATCAATTTTTGGGTGAATTTCAGGTGATCTCAGCATAAAAGAGAGAGAGTGGGGGAAGTGGGAAAGACATGTAGATTAGGATGATTCTGAGAGGTGAGACTTGCATCTCGACTAAGTGAGACTAAGGCTTCTCCACTAAGTTCACAAAGGTTTTCGCGGCTGCAACACAAAATGAAAAAAGTACAATAATGCTAAGTGCATTCTAAAAAAGATGGTTCTTTAAAGGTTATTTGCACGTAGTAACAGACTGTCAACATACTCTCAGGTAAATGATTTCTTTCTTAAAATATCTATAAAGTATAACTTTAAAAATTGTAACTGGTTTCCTAACAATCATGTCTTTTTCTCTTTTTAGTTTAACTGAACATGTAAGTGTGAGGAGCTCTGTTCAGTTAAGGATACTCATCTTCTCTTCTCTAAAGCAGGGTGGTTAAAGCCTCTGTGTATTCATCCAGATTGTTGGTAGCAGTTCTGAATACATCCCAATCAGTACAGTCCAAGTATGCCTGAAGTTCCTCAACAGCTTCTCTGGTCCACTACTTTGATGTCTTCACAAGCGGTTTGGAGAGTCTTCATTTCTGTCTGTATGCAGGAATCAGATGGACCATGACGTGATCAGACTGTCCTAATGCAGCTCGTGGCACAGCGTGATAAGCTCTACTTAAAGGTCCCATGACATGAAATTTTCACTTTCTGAGGTTTTTTAACATTAATATGAGTTCCCCTAGCCTGTATATGGTCCCCAAGTGTCTAGAAATTTTAATCGGTGTAAATCGAGCTTTTGCTATCTTTCTCTGCCTTTGAGAAAATGGAAGCTCAATCGCGCTGACCTTGAATCTCCTCCTTGTGACGTCATAAGGAGGAATGTTACCTCCCCTGTCTCTGCTTTGCCCGCCCAGAGAATATTTTCCGCCCATGAGAAAATGAGCTAGGAAGTAGGAACGCGCGCGATTTTAGTTTGTCCACGAGAGATATCATGGCTTTTGAGCGAGCGAAGCATAACAATTGCTCAATAATTGGATGTAACGTTACAAATGAACACCGAAGGGTTAATACAGAGCTGGGCTTGCTGAACGTCTGAAACTAAAGTCTGGATCACTCTCTTTGGCTCAGCTACACACCTCGGACAAGTAAGTCAACTAATGATATATAAGTGTGTTGCTTTACTGTTTATGGTTGCCTAGACTGTTACACGTAGAATGTGGCTGTCACATTAGCTATGCAGTTTATGCGTGTGAATACACACACTGTAACGCGAGTGTTGTACACTACTATGTTATTTGGATAACCGTTTTCCTGTTGGTTATACGGCGCGCGCGATATCCACATTTCAAGATCGCAGAGCTTGATGATGTAATTGTAATAAGATAAATTACAGATGTTACAGATCTCTCATGAAAAGGCAACAGTAGGTTAGCGTTAGCTACATGATAATAACTGTAAACCATCCGAATAAAGTACCGTATCCAGACATAATATTTTAAACTAACCATTCGGAAACGTCCTGCTGGAACCGCAGAGTTGTTGCTTTTCCATCCGGATCAGATTCTGGGTCAAACTGAAATGCTTGAATGACTGCGTGTCCTCGTGCCATTGCTATATCCAACGTAAACATGCACGGACCGGTACCGTTGCGCAAGATGGTCAAGGCCACACCCACCCTCCACCTTGCGCCGCCTTTCTCCTCCTCATTAGTATTTAAAGCTACAGACACCGAAACGGCCTGTTGGAAGGAAGCTCATTCTGGGACTGGCTTGTAGTGGCTATAATTCTGCACCGAGGCTGAATTTTTGAAAATTGATTTCAGATACAGTACTAGGGACCACTAAGGCCTATATTAAAGCCTACAAAAAGTAGCATGTCATGGGACCTTTAATGTAGTATAACAGTGATCCACAATGTTTTCCTCTCTGGTCGGGCATTTAATAGATTGTTTGTATCAAACACAATTATAAAGGAGTCTGAGTATGTGCGGGTCAATGACGAATAAGGTTTTTAAAAGTGTAAAAAAAAAAAAAAGAATTGCATTTGTTTAGTTCGGGTCAGTCATTTTGAAAGTTGTCATCAAACAGCTTCTTTTTTTTTTTTACTTATTTTAAATTGCAGAATTTTGCAAATGTTAATTCTTTGGTATTTTGTTAGTTTGTGAAACATTTAAAAAAAATTGTTATAAATGTTGTAATTTAACATTTTTGTTAAAAAGTCTTTTTGGTAACTCTGTATATGTATGTGACAAATAAGGTTTTTAACATCACAGAATGATGTTGTGAAGCCGTAATCTTCCACTGCTTTTGCTTTGGTATAGTCTAATAACATTTGCTGATTGTGTACAAATGAGAATTAAGAAATATTTTCACTTTGTCACCTGCTTCCCCTGCCTTTAAGATTAAACAAATCGCAAATATTTATGAAAAAAAATAAAGCCACTGTGTCAAGCAGGACAAGGCAGAGGGTCGTGAGAGAATGGCACAAGGCTGGTGGCGGGATTACTGATGAGTGACGCGCCGGTCTTGTATCTCTCACAGAGGAGCAATGACAGTGAAGGACAAGAGAGGCCAGGCCTGGACTTAATGTTAGTTTTATAATATGTGGCAGCAGTCATCCGTGACGTGCAGCTGCCTTTACTTTTGTATTTGTTTATTTTATTATTGAACATCTTTAAATGGTCACCAGTTCCCACCTCCTTCCCACAACAACAAACTGTTACAGCCATTAATATACAAATTGCTACATTAGTGTATGTAGAAATGAATGTGACAGATATAGAAACAACATGAATGAAGTTAAACAGATTAACTTTTGCTCTGTTGAAGCTGCACAAACACAAGTTTCTAGTTTGAATCTTCACTAATAACTTCCTGCAACTTTTAAAAGTGTGATAAACTAGAAATGATAGACAAACATGTTTTCTAATCAGACACAAGAAACAGTGCTTTTTTTCTCAGTTGGAGATCCACTGAAAAAAATTACACAAAGAAAAATTGATAAGATGCTAGCATAATGCTTTTTATTGATTCACGAGAGGAGAGATTAATCAAACTTTTAGATTTGTTAATAGTGACATTACTTTGAGGTTTCTGTTAATGATCGGGCTCCTCTGTTGCTGCGGTGACCCATAGCAGACTATAAAGTACATCTACGGATGGAGCCGTCAACACAGACGACCCACAGTAATCCCAGGTCAAAGCTCGCATGCTTGTGGCCATTGGGACAGGCAACCATCGAGATCCAGTCTGTGCCAGCGGGGTTGGATTGAGTGACACCAGTTCTGCAAAATCATCATTTCTTTAATGTAGCATTTGATTTATATCAGAAAATTAATAATCACTTTTGTTCATAGTGTTTAATATGAAGGTTCTGTTCAAATTTGGTACAAGTTCCCTTGAGAGTTGACACCGAAGACACTGCCATCAGTTGCTACTTCAATCATGGACAGAAGTCCAGGAATATACACAAAGCCAGACCCAGAACAGGAATTACTAGACACATCCTGCACCAGACCCAAAGAGACACAAACCAGTCAACCATAATAAAGTCACATGAAATAACTGTTTGCTGCTTCCACACCAGTTTCTTTAGTTATGTCAGAAAAAAAAAAAAAAAAACCCAAACGTGTGTGTGAGGTCTAGTTTGTTAAACCTGGTGTATTTAAACTTGAACTCATGCCTTTGTATTTAACATTATGACATCACCTTCAAGATGTAGATTTGGTCAGCACTGTTCACTCCCCAACAGCTGTACGGGCCACAGCTGAAATACTTCAGCTTTCCATTAATTGTAACCCAAGAAATAGTGCTGGATGGCCAGTTGTTATTAACATCCATATTTAAGCAGAATATATCATCATTCACGTTGACACCTGAAGTGATCTGATCACCTCCAGCATCCACCTGTTTGAGAAGGCCTAACAGTACAATCAACAGGTTGGATGAAAGATTAATTTAAGAATAACAATAAGATAATGTCTTAAAACAAATTTTAATGACAGATTAAGCATGTATTGGTCTCTGTAATTTCTCTTTTCACCTGGAATCTGCACAAAGCTGCCACCCTGCACCTTGAAGATCTTGTCAGCTGCATCCACCCCGAGCAGACCAGCAGGACCAACACTGAAGTGCTTTAGAGACATGTCAAGCTTTAAGAAGACATTACGATTTAGGATAAACGCTTCATTTTGATCATTCACTCCAACCACTAAACCAGATCCAGCGTCGATCTGCTTCAGTGTGCCATTCTTCACTTCACAGTTTAAAGCTGTGAAAACATGGAGCAAAATGAGTACAAATAGACACTTTCACAAATGAATTACATACTGTTATATAAAACACCAATCAAAAAATGTGTTTTTTAAAATGGATTTATAATATATTGATGTTATCAAATCACATTATAGCTTACCCAGAGTGGGAAGGAACTGGCAGCTGAAAAGTAGCAGGACACTCTGAAAAACCTTCATTGCTCTGTTCATAACCATAAATCATTTATATAAGGGAGTTCAATATAAGTAAGGATAAAACATAATGAATATTCAATTAACATTAAATAAATGAAGACAACCTTCTCTTGATAGACCAGAATTCAGCAGTCAGTGTGGATTTTTCTCTTCTGTGATACAGGTACTAGACATTTGCATCCAATGCTGACAAATGCTGTTGAGAGGTCATTTAAATAGCTGAAATATGTTGCCTGATTAGAATGGGGGCTGATACGTTGCCTGATTATGCCGTTTGTTTCTATAGTTACATATTGCTGTCACCTGCACCTAGTTTAGTTCCTTTGTTTGCACAGTGTATTTATACCCCCAGCTTAGTTTAATCTCTTGTAGGTTCTCGTTTGGACATGTAAACCTGGCTCAATTGGCCCAATGGAGGCATCTGATCAGCGGGTGAAGGTTTTTTGTGTGTTACTGTCTTTCCTTGTGGCAAAGTATTTTGATTAGGTGAAATATGCCAGGGTTTTCTCATATGCCAAGGTTCACCAATCTCGGTCCTGGAGGGCCGCTGTCCTGCAGAGTTTAGCTCCAACCAGCTCCAACACACCTGTTTGAAAGTTTCTAGTATGCTTAGTGAGACCTTGATTATATGGTTCAGGTGTGTTTAATTGGGGTTGGAGCTAAACTCTGCAGGACAGCGGCCCTCCAGGACCGAGACTGGTGAACCCTGTCATATGCATTAACTCGTTATTTCATCTGACTCCATAAATGAAAAGGTTTTAATGATATATGTTCATCATTAAATGTGAGTGCAGAGATGGGCACAAATACATCAAAAAGGGTACTATATGGTTATCCGGACCACACCTGACTACACGTGACCACAACCGCTCTTGGTTGGTCGTAACCCCAGTGACTGTAGGTTTAGGGGCGGGGTTGGGGTAGGTCTATCAGGTGTTGTCTGGATAAACGTATAGTAAGTAAAAAAGTATTTAATTAGAAATTACAAATACACACTCATCAAATGTATTTAAATAAAATACAAAATACTGCTGTGAAAAAAAGTATTTAATTAAAATACAAGTAATTTGAAAATACAAAAATACAAACAAAATGTACAGTCTTCTGTAGTGTGAGAGTAAGTGTGGCGTTAGATACATGAAAGAGTCTAGAATATTGCAATGTCATTGTTTAGTACAGAAGATGCTCTTTTAACATAGGCTACATGTTGCCACATACTGTCATAATAAAAGATAATTACGCATATAACACTATATTTGTATTATATTACACAAACTAGTTAACACTGCTGTGAGGGTGTTTCTAATAGCGCGGCTGTGACAAAGTTGACAACTTTCTCTCTTCCGACTGCCATTATCTATTTTTTTTACTCTTTTTGAAAGTTGTGAAAACGCTGTTGTGGCGTTTTTCTTTTGCTATTTGAATAAATTGGAACACAAAAAAATATATTTAATGTAGTCTTTCCTTCACTGCTATAGAAGTTTACCCAACTATGATGCCTTCCACTTCTGAGAAACCCAGAAATGTGAACAGGGTCAATAGGATGTGTCACATCACGTGATTTACTTGCCAAAAACTGTGATATGCAATTTGGTAGTCCTATTGTGTTTTATGTCTATGGTCCTAGGGATAGTTCACCCAGAAATGAAAATTAGCCCATGATTTACTCACCCTGACGTCATCCTAGTTGTATATGACTTTCTTCTTTCAGAAGAATACAATCAGAGTTATATTAAAAAATATCCTGGCTCTTCCAAGCTTTATAATGACAGTCAATGGGTATATTTTTTGAAGTGCCTCTATCCATCATAAAAGTGTTTCTATCCATCATAAAATTGCCTCTATCCATCATAAAATTGCCTCTATCCATCATAAAAGTGCCTCTATCCATCATAAAAGTGCATCAAAATACTCTGGAATAAAGAGAGAAGATGCGAACCTTGACATTAGGAAATGAGTGAATCGCCCTGAGCCTTTTGCTGCATTTCATAATATAGACAGAAACTTCTTTCACATGGAAACATCTGCTAACAATGGCAATTTGCATTCAGAGTTTACACCTTTTGGGAACAGAATGCCATTTGCCTGGAAGACACACCCTCGTTTGTGTACAAGTTATCCCTAAAACTCTTAATAACTTATTACCTTTTGGTTTACTTCTTTGGGAATGAGACATTTGTACCAGTCGCACTGAGACATTTCAAATGATAACAAACATGTATAATACTGTATGATAATTATTCACATCAAACCATATCGATTTTTGGGTGAATTTCAGGTGATCTCAGCATGAAAGAGAGAGAGTGGGGGAAGTGGGAAAGACATGTAGATTAGGATGATTCTGAGGTGAGACTTGCGTCTCGAATGGTGATGCTACCTTCACGAGAGTGAGTTCAAATGTTAATTTCCTTTGAGCCTACCGCCAGATCCATCCGGGAGTCAGTGCTTGTGGCCCAGTCCATCCCAGAACCAGGAACGGATTACTGTCTGATTGATTTGTAGTCTGCAGATCCATGTCTCACCCTTTTCTTCACCCTCGAAATCTCTCCTTCTCTGCCGGTCCTGTCCGACTATATGGACTATCCGCTTCCGTCCAGAGTCCTTCCTCCTCCAGTGGTCAAGCTCTCCAGCTCTCTGGCTCCACCTCAGGCTTCTCCACTAAGTTCACAAAGGTTCTCTTACGAGAGGTTCTCTCGTATTGCGTAAGTTAGCTTACGCTACGGGAAAGTTGTCTTTTCTCGAGATCTGAAGCCAAAAAATTATCCTTAATTTTGTATTTATTGTCAACGCAGTGCGGCAGCCGGCAGACCATGGCAGGCTACATAAGCGTGCTCATTGGCTGTCCAGCGGCAACTGCTGCAGCCTACCAGTGAGCCCTGTGTGACGTCACGCCCAATGAGGGCGCTTCGCACCCTCCACACCCCTCTAACCGTCAGGATGGGTGTGGCTAACGTGTATATAAGTGTAGCAGGAAGGGTTATGACCCCTCCTACTTGTCATGGTTTGGCCAATGGCCTGGCATCCGGTGCGTATAAGAGCATGGGTTACCGGTTCCTTAGTGTGCGTCACTATCCGGGGCCGTGACGTCATCCACGCGCCCTGCTGCTTTTTGTTGGAGTGCAGTGTCATGTGTTGTTGCTCGTAAAAGATCGCTGAAGCTGCTTATCCATTGTCGGTGCTGTTTGCCGGTTTGTGTGCTTTCTGGAGTGTTGAATGTGGACATTTGAGACAGTGTAAGATCTACCTGTGCTTTCTGCCAACGAGCTTTGTCGGAGACATCTGGCTCCATCCACCGCATAGTTTGGGGATAGTAATCCCGGGACAGCATGTTTTGTTGCACGCGATAAGGACAATAGCGGCGTTCTGCGTGAGAATTATCTGCCCTGTGCTTCATTGTAAAGTGTTGTTTGCTCTGTGCCTCATCGGCTGCTGTTCTGTTTCGAGAGAACCGTCTCAAGTGAACCGTCTCGAGTGTTCTGTTTCGAGGGAACCGTCTCGAGTGAACCGCCTCGAGTGAACCGTCTCGAGTGTTCTGTTTCGAGGGAACCGTCTCAAGTGAACCGTCTCGAGTGAACCGTCTCGAGTGTTCTGTTTCGAGTGAACCGTCTCGAGTGAGTTCTGTTCTCAGTGATATGCTTTGAGTTTTTTTTTGTTTGTTTTCCTTTGTTTATTTCTTTAATGGTTGGGTATTCTTGAATTTGTATGTTTATTTTGATTCAATTATTGTATTAGTGAATTTAGGTATTGCTTTCATGGAACCATTATTATGGTCGAACTATACTGTTGAATTTATGTAATCATTTGTTTATAGTGGTCTTTTTTGAGTTTTTGCTTTGTCCTTTTGTTATTTTTTTGTCTTGATTTGACGACCGGGTCGGGACCAAGTAGTTGGCTCCTTCCTGGAATTGTATTAAGTTATTCATTATATTGTCATATCATTTTGTTTTTGCATATACTGCTTTAATGTCTTTTTTTCTCTTGTTTGTTGGCAGGGCCTGGGCTCCCGGGGGTAGACGAGTGACCATATAGGTGGTGGCGTCCTCACTGTGTGTCGTGGTCTTCTCTGACATGAGTCGTTGAGTGTGTGTTAGTGTGCGCACTGTGAATAGAGTAATTTTCATAAGGGTGATATCTTGAGACTGCCCCGTGGGTAAGCCCAGGTTCCTCTGCTGCCAACGATAGAATTAAGCAAATAGATGAGAGTGATTGCTGGTCAACGCCTTTTTATAACAATTATGTCTTTTAACAATTAATAAAATCTTTTTCATTACCTATGTCTCTGATTCCAACAGTGATTAGAACCTGTGTGTGCCAGTAGTTTAGAGGTTGTGTTAAATTCGGCTTTGACGGCTGTTTCCTTCATCGCCGCCGCCGAACACCAGCATCCAGGACTGCGCCTTTCCTGCCTGAGCTCCACAGCAAGCTTTCTAAATCATGGAATGCACCATTCTCCGCGAGAGTCTCTTCCCATACCTCATCGACACTCTCACAGGTTGACGGCGCCGCTGAGAAGGGGTACAATGCTATTCCCCCCGTGGAAGAGGCGGTTGCAGCGCACCTTAGCCCGCCTTCTGGATGGCGCTCAAAGGCTGCCCTCCCGTCAAAGGCTTGCAGGCCAAATCAGCCCTCGTCTGCCGCGCTTTCACCGCCGCTGGACAGGCTGCATCTGCCCTGCACTCGATGGCCGTGCTGCAGATTCTCCAAGCCGATCTTCTCCGCGATCTGGACGAGAAAGCCTCGGAGTCTGCTTCCATCACGGATTTACGCAGTGCGACGGATCTCTCTCTTCGCGCCACGAAATCCGCTGCCCAGGCCCTAGGAAGGTGCATGGCCTCTCTGACTGTTACAGAGAGGCATCTCTGGTTAACACTCGCCGACATGAGGGAGTCCGAGCGCGGTGTTTCTCAACGTCCCTCTCTCCCCCACCGGCCTGTTCGGCCCAGCGGTAAACGGGATCGTGGACCGCTTCTCGGAGGTGCAGAAGACTACTCAGGCAATGAACCTCTTTCTGCCTCGACGCTCGAGCTCAGCCGCACGCCGTCCTCGCGACCAGCCTGCGCAACGCTCCGCCCAGCGTCCAGCTCGACCTCCGTCCTCGCAGCGACGACAGGGCTGTAGCGAATACGACTTTGGGTAAATTTGAATTAGCTCAAGAATATAGGGAATTTTGGAAATATTAATAAGTATTAATAATTCATAAGTCGCATGTACCTTTATTTTATCAATTATAGAGATTAACTGGTTCTGTAACTGATCTAATCGTTATTCGTCCAGCGAATAAAGGTGAGATTATCACAGTTAAGAAGGGTTATCTCTTTACAAACTCCAAGAAAGTTTGATCTCCTGGCCACGGACATCAAATCTTCTGAGTTTATTAATTAAAACTACTGAATGTAGTCTAATATCGAGCTTGTAGCTGGATCTTTTGTTTCATTGACTTTAGAATGGTGGGTTTTCAAACACAGAGACAGTGAAAAGTATAAATGGATTTTAATAAATGTGACTAAAGATTATATGAGCTACGAATAGAAACGTACGTAAAAATGCAAACAATAAACACAAACAAACATTTAAACAATAATAACATACGTGATAAGAATAAAATGAAATGAAAGAAAGAAAGAGAGAAATAGAGAGAAGGGAAAAGCTAGTAATTGTTACCTACAGAAACCTAAACGACGGACCCCAGAAAAGCAGCTTTTATCAGATAAATATACTTGCACGTCTGTTCTCTGTTTGGTTGATGCTGAAAGCGCGGACGAGGTCCTGTTTCGACTGCGTCATCCGGTGTCGCGGGAAGCTTGAAAAGGCTCACTGAAATGTAACGTTACCGAGAAAGTTCGTCTTCATCTTCCGTGAAGGAAGAGGCAAATATAACTTAGTTGCAAAGGAACGGCTGCTACGACTCGAACATGTGTTTGTCCGAGGCCTTCCGGGATGTTCCTCGGGGAAGCGTCGCGCCGGTAGAAGAGGAGGAAGGATGAGAGCGAGGTGAGAGAGAGAGAGGTGAGAGAGCCCGCTGTGTTTTGAAGGAGCTCAAGTCACGCCCCCTTGCGTGCGTGACCCAATCGCCTGGGAGGACGTATTGTGGTCATGTCCTTTCATTTGGAAAGGTACACGCCTCTTCTAACTAATGCTGGCGGAATAAACTTCGTTCATAAACATTTATAAAACTGGTATTAATCAAATAATGCATCCTCTAATATTCTGTGCTAAATATTCAACACCGTTGTGTTCTTCTGAACAAAACAATACCGCGAATGACAATTCTGTTAGTCAACAACACAAAGAAACAGGATTTCTCGTGATTACATGCATATTAAACTGATTACATATCAATAAAGCTTATAGATATCGTATTTCGGGTATAAGTATCATAAGCACAGCAAGAAATACATTTTAAACATTTTAAAAAGGTAATTTTGACCACAAGTGGTCGGGCATGATAAGGAGTCTGTGTTTTGTGTGTGTGTATGCAGAGTCGTGCACACGTGGAACCGCGTGGTGAACTTTGTCCTTCCTTTTCAGGGTGAATATCTTCTTGAGTTGATGAGATTAACTCAGGGGACCTGACCGAGCATCTGCTAACACTGTTGTTTTGTTTTGAGGGGTTAATCAGTACCTTTTGTTTGTTGATTAGATTTGATTGATCAACACAAAGGCAGACCTGATCATCTGCTTTCCGTTACAGGGCGGCCGCCCTAGATCGCGCTCGACCAGCCGAAACAGGCCGCCTCCCCCACGGGGACCCCGGCCGCGGATAGCGGTGAAACCCAAGCCCGCGAAGTCCTCCTAGCCCGAGGAAGGAAAAGACGGTTAAGTCCCGCTGTGGCCGGACCACCGTCAAAGCTTCACGCTCTGTCAGTCCCTGTTGCCACGGCTACTGCAGATGTTTACCTCGCAGCCAACGAGCCAGTAAATCTACCCTCTCGCCTGCACACAACTGCCGTTTTCACGGCGACCCAGAAAAATCTCAAAAAGAGTGTAATGTCTGGTTGCACGGCTCACGCCTCATGTTTTTCAAGTGTACTGAATGTGCCCACGTTTCTGTGTTCACCCCTGCACACAAGCACTATAAATCCCGTGTCTCTCACAGAGCCCACTCTCATAAAGCGGGCAAAAGCTGCTCGAGTGTTAGAAGTAGGTCACTTGTCCACCCCCCCGTGCCCACACCTACTCACTGCCCACTCTGTTACACGGCCTCTCACTACCGGTCATGTTTCAAATGTAAGTCCTGTGCCTGCCCTCGAGCGCTCACACATACTAACAAACATTTCGCCCCCGACGCCGCCCTTGCACGTCGCGCTTCACACTATATGTTCCCCGTCCAAAGCCACCGGGACACTGTGTGTAAAACGGCCAGCCATCGCTGCATGCGAGCCGCAGTATTTAAGCACCGAGAGTGCGCGCGCTGCGCCCGCGCCTCCGTACCAAGCTCTCGAGCCCGCGATACGTGGCAATCAGAGCCCGGAGGCCATTCTGCCCCTAGCTGCACACGCGAAAGCGTGGGAAGCTATTCCAGGCGCGTCAGAATGGGTGCTGAGCACAGTAAAAAAGGGCTATACTCTGCAGTTCGCTTGCCGCCCCCCGCGCTTTCAAGCGCGAACCGAGACGAGAGTGAATGGGGAAGTAGCACATCTACTTCGGGCAGAAATAGCGACACTTCTGTGCAAAGGGGCTATAGAACCGGTACCCCCTTCTCTGAGCGAGTCAGGCTTTTACAGCCGTTATTTCCTCGTTCCCAAGAAGGACGGAGCTCTCAGACCGATTTTGGATCTGAGATATTTGAACAAAGCTCTTATGAAAAGACCGTTCAAAATGCTCACAACCAGGCAGATCCTCGCGCAGATTCGCCCGAGGGACTGGTTTATCTCCCTCGATCTGAAAGACGCTTACTTTCAGATAATACCCCGTCAAAGGCCATTCTTGAGATTCGCCTTTGACGGTCAGGTATATCAGTACACCGTCCTGCCGTTCGGCCTGTCTTTAGCACCCCGTACATTCACAAAGTGCATGGACACGGCTCTCGCTCCCCTGAGAGGTCAGGGAATGCGAATTTTGAACTATTTGGATGATTGGCTGATTCTAGCACAGTCAGAGGAAGAGCTTATCGCTCACAGAACAGTGCTTCTCAGCCACCTGGAAAGCCTGGGTCTCATGGTCAACTGGACCAAGAGCTCATTACTGCCCAGTCAGTCAACCTCTTTTCTGGGTTTGGATCTGGACTCTGTGGCAATGACGGCCCGCCTGTCGACACAGCGCGCGCGCTGCATCCGACGCCTTGCCGCGTCTTTCCAGCCGGGCAGCACCGCACCTCTCAAGACATTTCAGAGGATGCTGGGTTGTATGGCTTCAGCTGCAGCAGTGCTTCAGCTGGGTCTACTGCGTATGCGCCCGTTGCAATGCTGGTTGAATGCCCGAGTGCCTCACAGAGCCTGGGCTTCCGGCGGCTTTCGAATCAGAGTGACTCAGAGCTGCGTTTCAGCACTGAAGCCCTGGTTAGCGGCCGACTGGTACCAGCAGGGAGTGACAATGGGAGCCGTCTCGCACCGCAAAGTTATCTCGACGGACGCATCCAACTTAAGTTGGGGCGCTCTTTTCGAGGGCAAACCGGTCTTTGGCCTGTGGTCAGACCAGGAGAAATGCCTCAACATAAACTGTTTGGAGATGATAGTGGTCGAGAACATACCACCCAGTGCTCCTTAGAGCCCCGCGATGGGAGAACCAAATCTGGTACCCAGAGCTAGTGAGGCTGTCGCACTTAGCCCCATGGCCGATCCCGGTGAGAAAGGATCTCCTCTCTCAAGCCGGTGGATCAATCTGGCATTCCCTTCCAGAGCGCTGGTCTCTGCATGCGTGGATAATCAACGGATACCCGTTGACCTGCCAGAAGGGGGTCGTAAACACCCCGTGGACCTGAAATACCTTTCGTTCAAAACCGTTTTTCTGATAGCTTTGTCTTCAGTAAAACGCGTGGGGGATCTACACGCGCTATCTGTTAGCCCCGCATGTCTTGAGTTCGGACCAAATGACTCCAAAGTCATCCTTAAACCGAGACATGGTTACATCCCCAAAGCGATTGGTACCCCCTTTAGGGCGCAAATCATCTCCTTGTCGGCTCTGCCAGCATCCGATAGCGAGGACAGTGATAACCTCTTATGCCCCGTCAGGGCGCTGAGAGTTTACATCACGCACTCCGCCGCCTTTAGGCGTTCCGAGCAGCTCTTCGTTTCGTTTGGTGGGCGCACCAAGGGTCTCGCCGCCTCGAAACAGAGCCTGTCCAGGTGGATAGTGTCGCGATCGCAGCAGCCTACGCCTCCAAACACCTGCAGTGCCCTAATGGTATCAGAGCCCACTTCACTAGAGGCATGGCCTCGTCGTGGGCTTGGTCCAGCGGAATTTCTATTCACAATATTTGCATGGCAGCGGGCTGGGCCTCCCCATCTACATTCGTGAGGTTTTATAACCTGGAAGTTCCCGCCTTGCAGGCTAAACTGTTATCAGTATAAGTGATATGTATGTTCTGCCCAGTTGCTCATGTGCAGACTACGTTCATGTACTGTTAATATTTCTGGTAATGGCACCAAGGGAAGAGTTTTTCTGTACACAGACCGGCTGAGCCGCTCTGTCTTTTTGTCCCCATTACGCGCTTGTGTACCGGTGCTGGCCCGCGCCGCTGGCCGCCCATCCTCCACTTAGTTGCGCTGGGGATTATTCTCTCTACACATAGACCGGCGGGACCGCTCTATTTTCCCCTGTGATGTGCTTATGTACTGTGCTGGCCCGCGCTGCTGGCCGCATTGCATACATTGATACATAGACCGGCAGTGCCGCTCTATTTTATATGAAGTGCTTATTACATGTGCTGGCCCGTCTCTCCGACTGGCCACCTGTTCTAGCATGTGGTTTTCCCCGGTTTCCCTGGGACTCATGCACTGGATGCTCAGCGCGCACGGCGTTGACAAAGGGTTCCCGTAGCGTAAGCTAACTTACGCAATACGAGAGAACCTCTCGTAAGAGAATGTACTCGGTTACCTAATGTAACCTCGGTTCTCTCTAGAAGAGGGAACGAGTATTGCGTAACCTGCCGTGTCGCGCCACAAGCTTTTGCGCTTCAGACTATGAAAACCAGATTTTCAGCCTGTGAGCCCTTCCTTATATACACGCTAGCCACACCCATCCTGACGGTTAGAGGGGTGTGGAGGGAGTGAAGCACCCTCATTGGGCGTGACGTCACACAGGGCTCACTGGTAGGCTACAGCAGTTGCCGCTGGACAGCCAATGAGCACGCTTATGTAGCCTGCCATGGTCTGCCGGCTGTCGCACTGCGATGACAATAAATACAAAAGTAAGGATAATTTTTTGGCTTCAGATCTCGAGAATAGACAACTTTCCCATAGCGTAAGCTAACTTACGCAATACTCGTTCCCTCTTCTAGAGAGAACCGAGGTTACATTAGGTAACCGAGTACGTTTTCGCGGCTGCAACACAAAATGAAAAAAGTACACTGATGCTAAGTGCACTCTAAAAAAAGATGGTTCTTTAAAGGTTCTTTGCATGTAGTAACAATTCTATTTAGAACTGTATCGTCCTGAAGAAGCCTTTATATGATGAAATGAATGGTTCTTTGTGTTCGAGTTTAGGGTTCTTTATTCCCTCCCGCCTTTTTGTTTTTCAAATCTGTAACTGTCAGTCACCTCATTACTGATGTTCTGGAGCTCAGCTACAACTACACAGACTGTCAGCATACTCTCAACAGGTAAATTATTTCTTTCTTAAAATATCTATAAAGTATAACTTTAAAAAATGTAACTGGTTTCCTAACAATCATGTCTTTTTCTCTTTTTAGTTTAACTGAACATGTAAGTGTGAGCAGCTCTGTTCAGTTAAGGATACTCATCTTCTCTTCTCTAAAGCAGGGTGATTAAAGCCTGTGTATTCATCCAGATTGTTGGTAGCAGTTCTGAATACATCCCAATCAGTACAGTCCAAGTATGCCTGAAGTTCCTCAACAGCTTCTCTGGTCCACTACTTTGATGTCTTCACAAGCGGTTTGGAGAGTCTTCATTTCTGTCTGTATGCAGGGATCAGATGGACCATGACGTGATCAGACTGTCCTAATGCAGCTCGTGGCACAGCGTGATAAGCTCTACTTAATGTAGTATAACAGTGATCCACAATGTTTTCCTCTCTGGTCGGGCATTTAATAGATTGATTGTATCAAGCACAATTATAAAGGAGTCCGAGTATGTGCGGGTCAATGACGAATAAGGTTTTTAAAAGTGTAAAAAAAAAAAAAAAAAAAAATTGCATTTGTTTAGTTAGGGTCAGTCATTTTGAAAGTTGTCATCAAACAGTTTTTTTTTTTTTTTTTACTTATTTTAAATTTCAGAATTTTGCAAATGTTAATTCTTTGGTATTTTGTTAGTTTAAACATTTAAAAAAAAAAATTGTTAAAAATGTAATTTAACATTTTTGTTAAAAAGTCTTTTTTGTAACTCTGTATATGTATGTGACAAATAAGGTTTTTAACACCACAGAATGATGTTGTGAAGCCGTAATCTTCCACTGCTTTTGCTTTGGTATAGTCTAATAACATTTTCTGATGGTGTACAAATGAGAATTAAGAAATATTTTCACTTCATCACCTGCTTCCCCTGCCTTTAAGATTAAACAAATCTCAAATATTTATGAAAAAAAAAGATAAAGCCATTGTGTCAAGCAGGACAAGGCAGAGGGTCGTGAGAGAACGGCACAAGGCCGGTGGCGGGATTACTGATGAGTGACGCACCGGTCTTGTATCTCTCACAGAGGAGCAGAAGCATAAAAGGAGGAGCAATGACAGTGAAGGACAAGAGAGGCCAGGCCTGGACTTAATGTTAGTTTTATAATATGTGGCAGCAGTCATCCGTGACGTGCAGCTGCCTTTACTTTTGTATTTGTTTATTTTATTATTAAAAGTCTTTAAAAATGGTCGCCAGTTCCCAGCTCCTTCCCACAACAACGAACTGTTACAGCCATTAATATACAAATTGCTACATTAGTGTATGTAGAAATGAATGTGACAGATATAGAAACATAAATGAAGTTAAACAGATTAACTTTTGCTCTGTTGAAGCTGCACAAACACAAGTTGCTAGTTTGAATCCTTAGATCTGTCACTAATAACTTCCTGCAACTTTTTTAAAGTGTGATAAACTAGAAATTATAGACGAACATGTTTTCTAATCAGACACAAGAAACAAAGTGCTTTTTTCTCAGTTGGAGATCCACTGAAAATGGAACAAAATTATACACAGAAACATTGATAAGATGCTATCATAATGCTTTTTATTGATTCAAGAGGAGAGATAAATCAAACTCTTAGATTTGTTAGTGACTGATTACTTTGAGGTTTCTGTTAATGATTGAGCTCCTCTGTTGCTGCGGTGACTCATAACACACTATAAAGTACATCTACGGATGGAGCTGTCAACACAGACGACCCACAGTAATCCCAGGTCAAAGCTAACATGCTTGTGGCCATTGGGACAGGCAACCATCGAGATCCAGTCTGTGCCAGCGGGGTTGGATTGAGTGACACCAGTTCTGCAAAATCATTTCTTTAATGTAGCATTTGATTTATATCAGAAAAATAATAAATCACTTTTGTTCATACAATGTCTAATAGGATGAAGATTCTATTTACCTTTGGTACAAGTTCCCTTGAGAGTTGACACCGAAGACACTGCCATCAGTTGCTACTTCAATCATGGACAGAAGTCCAGGAATATTCACAAAGCCGGACCCGGAACAGGAATTACTAGACACATCCTGCACCAGACCCAAAGAGACACAAACCAGTCAACCATAATAAAATCACATGAAATAACTGTTCGCTGCTTCCACGCCAGTTTCTTTATTTCTTTAGTTATGTCAGAAAATCAAACGTGTGTGTAAGGTCTAGTTTGTTAAAAACCTGGCTATTTAAACTTGAACTCATGCCCTTGTATTTAACATTATGACATCACCTTCAAGATGTAGATTTGGTCAGCGCTGTTCACTCCCCAACAGCTGTACGGGCCACAGCTGTAATACTTCAGCTTTCCATTAATATGAACCCAAGGAAAAGTGCTGGATGGCCAGTTATTATACGCATCCATATTTAGGCAGAATATATCATCATTCACGTTGACACCTGAAGTGATCTGATCACCTCCAGCATCCACCTGTTTGAGAAGGCCTAACAATACAATCAACAGGTTGGATGAAAGATTAATTTGAGAATAACAATAAGATAATGTCTTAAAACAAATGAATGACAGATTAAGCATGCATTGGTTTCTGTAATTTCTCTTTTCACCTGGAATCTGCACAAAGCTGCCACCCTGCACCTTGAAGATCTTGTCAGCTGCATCCACCCCGAGCAGACCAGCAGGACCAACACTGAGGTGCTTTAGAGACATGTCAAGCTTCATGAAGACATTACGATTTAGGACAAACGCTTCATTTTGATCATTCACTCCAACCACTAAACCAGATCCAGCATCTATCTGCTTCAGTGTGCCATTCTTCACTTCACAGTTTAAAGCTGTGAAAACATGGAGCAAAATGAGTACAAATAGACACTTTCACAAATGAATTATATACTGTTACATAAAACACCAATCAAAAAATGTGTTTTTTAAAATGGATTTATAATATATTGATGTTATCAAATCACATTATAGCTTACCCAGAGTAGGAAGGAACTGGCAGCTGAAAAGTAGCAGGACGCTCTGAAAAACCTTCATTGCTCTGTTCATAACCATAAATCATTTATATAAGGGAGTTCAATATGAGTAAGGATAAAACAAAATGAATATTCAATTAACATTAAATAAATGAAGACAACCTTCTCTTGATAGACCAGAATTCAGCAGTCAGTGTGGATTTTTCTCTTCTGTGATACAGGTACTAGACATTTGCATCCAATGTTGACAAATGCTGTTGAGAGGTCATTTAAATAGCTGAAATATGTTGCCTGATTAGACTGGGGGCTGATATGTTGCCTGATTATGCCGTTTGTTTCTATAGTTACATATTGCTGTCACCTGCACCTAGTTTAGTTCCTTTGTTTGCACAGTGTATTTATACCCCCAGCTTAGTTCAATCTCTTGTAGGTTGTTGTTTGGACATGTAAACCTGGCTCAATTGGCCCAATGGAGGCATCTGGTCAGCAGGTGAAGGTTTTTTGTGTGTTACTGTCTTTCCTCGTGGCAAAGTTTTTGATTAAATGAAATACATTTTCATTTTTAAATGAAAAGGTTTTAATGATATACATACAACCGGCGTAGCGTCATAGAACGTCTCTGAAAAGGTTCACGCCCACTTTTAGGGGAAAACAATCCGGCGAGCGCCATAGCCTACACAGTAACGGATTGAGGACGTGTACTAACCCTTACAAACATGTAATTTGTATTTAAACGTTTTTTTTTCACACAGTAGGCTACCCCTATTATTTATTTGTATTTAATTTTTTTTTTCCACACAGTATTTTGTATTTTTTATTTTATTTTAAATACATTTCCATGTATTTATGCCCATCTCTGCCTGCCATCATCATCAATATCTTGCTGTTATGGAAATATCATGAATTACGGATGATGCTATCGGAAGCTAAATCAGGCTAGTTGTATAGCTGGACAGAAAAGTGCACTCAGTAGCTACTCTAAATATAAAGACACAATATTATACATTTAAAGATGTTTACTTCTTAAAACCGAAGTAAAATCATTCACTGGCTACCTGGTGACTCAATGTAAATGTCCGGGTAAACCACTGGGTGGGGTTGTTAGACCAATTTGACGCTGGTAGAATGAAACGGGATATGTTTTTAAGTTGCCCAAATTAAGTTTATAAATGTATCGTTCACGCTCTATGGAAGGCAGGGTGGACATATAATTACTCGACATATTTCATCTAAGTGATTTCTGAAGTTATACACGTCTGCCGGCTGTGTACGGACGTTGTTTTGTGCCGCTATTTTGTATTGAAGTCTATGGGAAGTCTGGCTTGTTTTCCCCTAAAAAGGGGCGGTTATGAAATTGACAGTTAAGTTCCCGGGTGTGCCGGTTGTATGTATTTATTCATCATTAAATGTGAGCGAATGTTTGACTATTCTTTTTAACTCTTTCCTGAAAATAATGTCACAGTCCGTTAGAATAAAAATCAAATGTTTACAATTTATTATGTCAGGTAAATGTATAATGCCAATTTCATAATCAGTTAAAAGATAATAGATACAAAACATCAAATGCTCTGGAATAAAGAGAGAAGATGCGAACCTTGAAATGCATGAATCGCCCTGAGCCTTTTGCTGCCTTTCATTATATAGACAGAAACTTCTTGCACATGGAAACATCTGCTAACAATGGCAATTTGCATTCAGAGTTTACACCTTTTGGGAACAGAATGCCATTTGCCTGGAAGACATTTGTACCAGTCGCACTGAGACATTTCAAATGATAACAAACATGTATAATACTGTATGATAATTATTCACATCAAACCATATAGATTTTTGGGTGAATTTCAGGTGATCTCAGCATGAAAGAGAGAGAGTGGGAAAGACATGTAGATTAGGATGATTCTGAGGTGAGACTTGCGTCTCGAATGGTGATGCCTCCTTCACGAGAGTAAGTTCAAATGTTAATTTCTTTGTTCTCTCAGAGAGTAGCCCTCTCTTCCAGTTCTTCCAGTTTTTCCAGTCTTACAGCTATCACCCTTCACCGTCTGTTAGGGAGGCAGAAGAGGAAAAGGACATCTGCCCCGTGCCAGCCACGGACCCCAAGCCAGAGCACACTCCCGCTATGGAGCCAGAGCCAGCCACCATGTCCATCCCGGAGCCTGAGCCAGTCACCATTTCCGTCCCCTAGAGCCTACCGCCAGATCCGTCCGGGAGTCAGTGCTTGTGGCCCAGTCCATCCCAGAACCAGGAACGGATTACTGTCTGATTGATTTGTAGTCTGCAGATCCATGTCTCACCCTTTTCTTCACCCTCGAAATCTCTCCTTCTCTGCCGGTCCTGTCCGACTATATGGACTATCCGCTTCCGCCCAGAGTCCTTCCTCCTCCAGTGGTCAAGCTCTCCAGCTCTCCGGCTCCACCTCAGGCTTCTCCACTAAGTTCACAAAGGTTTTCGCGGCTGCAACACAAAATGAAAAAAGTACGCTGATGCTAAGTGCACTCTAAAAAAAGATGGTTCTTTAAAGGTTCTTTACACGTAGTAACAGTTCTATTTAGAACTGTATCGTCCTGAAGAAGCCTTTATGTGATGAAATAAATGGTTCTTTGTGTTCGAGTTTAGTGAGAGGTTAGCAACCCCTAGTGGTGAAAAATTCCATACTGGACGTTTAATAGATTGTTTGTATCAAGCACAATTATAAAGGAGTCCGAGTATGTGCGGGTCATTGACGAATAAGGTTTTTAAAAAGTGTAAAAAAAAATGTAATCATTTTTTAGTTTTACTAAATGTTAACAATGAGATTTTGTGGTTTTTACAATCAATTAAGTCTGCTTATGCCATTTTTTTTTCAAGATGGACAACAATTTTCACCAAAAAAGTCATTCGGTTTAACCATGAATATATCTAAAATTATTAATTTGCAGATAATTATTAATGAAAAAACCTGATTTGACATTGATGTTGAGATAGTAAATAGCCTATTGTGTACCACAGAAGAAATATAAAATAACATAATCACTGATCTCATGAATGTAATCATTTTATTGGACTACTCTAAACCCTCCTACATTATTCAAGTAAAACATTGCACAGGGAAATGAGAAAAGGGGAAATGTAGAAAACAAGCCTAATCTGCCTTATATTTGTATCATTATAGTTCCTTTAGTTATTAAAACAATATTATTCTATTTACATATTTACTATATATCGGATTTACCGAATGATCAAGGCTGGTTATACCAAATGACTGTCTGCTGCTGCCCTTGACATTATGAATATTTAAGACAATACACAGACAAAAATAGTTACAAAAGCACATTTTATTTTTTATATAATATTAATGTAAAAAAGTTAATCAAACATGAAAACATTTCTGTCAGGACCACTATCATCAAATACGATTGACAATTAGCATACAGTTTGGATTGCCGGTATGGTTCCGTTCTGGGCAAGAACTCCCTGCGCATACATGCAGCCTAGCATGGATAAGAGTAGAAATAACACCCCTTAGGGTAAACAGAACAGAACCAACATGAATGTATGCAGATATCATTAATTCAAGATTTTAATGTACAACATAATTTGAGAATTTAGTCTGATTCAAAGGGGAATCAGAGTGCCATATCCTGACTGACGAGAGGAGGAGCTGGGGTTGGAGGAGGGTAATTAGCTCCCGAGAAACACGATTGCTGTTGATAATGCTGAAAGAGCTTATATAGTGATAGGCGTCATATTCCTATAGGTAGACGTAGATCAGCTGAGAGTCACTAATGAGAGCTTGACTAACATGACCTAACAGAACAGAACTAACGCTACGCTTGATTTCATTGTTATTGGAACGAACATATTTACATACAACTCATATTGTTAATGGTATTAAAGTAATTAAAACATTGAAGCATTCAACTGTTCTTGGAACTAATGTGTAAATTGTTAAAAATTTAGATTAGATTAGATTGTTAGATGCTATATTCATGAAAGTCATCCAGTCTTTGGAGCATAACCTTGAGGACCGTGAATTTAGAGGTTCTGGCTCACTAATGGTTGTATGCACGTCTTCTATAAAGTAGAAGATTTTGTCTCGGTCTGATGCCAAAGGTGGTTCCTGTTGTACAGTACGTCATCCACTGGGATGTCAGGTGTCACATCACCTGCAGCTCAACCTGGCAAAGACTGAGCTTCTCTGCCTCCCTGCCAATCTGTCTCTACAGCACGACTTCACTATCAAGCTAGATTCAGCATCAATCACCCCATCAAGAAAGTTCCTCTTCATGATAGTTCCTCTTCACACAAGGAAATGTTCCCACTTCAGATAACAAAATCTGATTTGCTGGGCCTCAAAAGAGGACGTAAACAGATGTCTGTTAAAAGGCAGAAACCCCCTCATCTCGCTCTCTTCTCCGGCCTCTCTCACCCTTCCTCCTTTTCTCCCCGGCGCAGCGCTTCTCCAAGGAACATCTGAAGAAGGCCCTGGCCTTCTCTATCGAACGAACACATGTTCGAGTCGTAGCTGCCGGTCTTTGCAACTAAGTTCATACGTGCCTTTCCCCTCCAAAAGGGAAATGATCTGAACTTCCTCGGTAATGTTAAATTCAAGTGAGCCTTTACATCGTCTTGCGAAACGACCCAGAAGACGAAGCTAGACGCAAACCAGCCGGACACGCGCGCGTCCCTTTTCCAGCATCGCACTGAAAGAGTACAACAGCTCGCAAGTATCTCTCGATTTAAAAGCTGATTTCCTGGTGTCTATCTCGTAGGTCTGTGAATTAAGTTACCCCTTTTCCTCTTCTCTTTCTTTCTTTCTATCTTTCATTTCATTTTATTCTGATCACGTATTTTCTTGTTTGGTTAAATGTTTGTTTGTTTTATTGTTTGCATTTTACGTACGTTTATATTTGTAGCTTATATAATCTCTAGTGTGTGCCATTTTATTAATAAACCCATTTATACTTTTAATTGTCTCTGTGTTTGAAAAACCACCTTATAAGTCAATGAAATCAAAGATCTAAGCTATACGCTCTATACAGACTACTTTGAGTAGGCCTAGTTTTAATTTATAAACCCAAAAGGTTTTATGTTCGTGGCCAGAGGATAAACTTTCTCGGAGTTTGTAAACAGGGATACTCCTTCTTAACTGTGATAGTCTTACATTTATTCGCGGGACGAATAGCTGATGACAAGACCAGTTACAGAACGAGGTATTTCCGATAATTGATAAAGTAAATGCATATGCGATTTATGAGTTATGACCATGAGTTATGATTATTAATATTTCTAAAATTCCCTATATCCTTGAGCTAATTCGCATTAACCCAGAGGCATTTACCCTGCAGAACAATGCCTGAACTTTGTATTTTGAGCACTTCTTGCGTTGTTTTTGCCTCTTTACGATGACTCACTTAATTTAGTCCTAAATTGTAAGTCGCTTTGGACAAAAGCGTCTGCTAAATTACTAAATGTAAAATGTAAATGTAAATGTAGTAACACTGTTGTCCGTTAAAGCAGCAGTTAATAGCTGCACACTTATACCAGGTGGTCCACATTGGATCAGCTCATAATCAGCTACAGCACATTTGTCAAGCAGCTCTGCCTGTGCCACTGGCTGCTTAGGCTGAAACTGCTGAGGAAACTGTTGACTAGCTTGCTGTTAAACTGGCTTAGAAAACTGTAGACTAGCTTGCTGTTGAACTGGCTGTTGAAACCACTTGTGGTGATCTGCTCTGAAGAGTTGGAATCCTGCCACCTATAGCGCAGAGTCTGGTATATGTCCAGACTGCCACATTTTGGTGAAGCACAAGATGGAGGATGAAACAAAGTCAATGATTTTCCCTACCAGTTCATTGTTGTCATTAGTCTTTGTGTATTAAAGCCCTCATGTTTGCCATGTAACTATGTTCCAGAATTATGATTTCTAGACCATGTTTATTTTGTGTTTCATGCTTTGGATTAACTCAGGGTTTATGCGTCATGTTTTTTTTTTTTTTTTTTTTTGGGGGGGGATTATCACCATTATAATAAACTGCACTTGGATCCCCTACATCATTGTTTTTGTCTGCTTCCTTGTCAGCATTGTTAAATTGTGCAAATTATTAGTTTTCAAATAAGAAAGTTTTCTCAGTTTGGGGTTTGTCAACATTATATCTGAAGAGTTACTCCTGTATATTCTCTGTTTCATTAAAGTCTCTTGTAAATCGTTCATTCTGTGCCACTTCAGAATCAACTACAGAGCGCCCGTGCCGTGACAGTTTAAAAATTGGTGCTGGAATGACTGCATCAGAGTGATAATGTTATCTCTGTGATTCAGTCTGCAGATGGATCTGTGAGGGGACCATTTTCAAATCAATCTTAACATTATCAAGCTTTTAAACAGCTGCATTTGTTTAGTTAGGGTCAGTTATTGTGAAAGTTGTAATCAAACAGCTTTTTTTTATTTTTTATTTTTTTTTACTTATTTTAAATTTCAGAATTTTGCAAATGTTAATTCTTTGGTATTTTGCTAATTTGTTAAACATTTTAAACAAATTTGTTAAAAATGTTGTGATTTTTTAACATTTTTGTTAAAATGTTAATTTGGTAACTCTGTGTTCTCTGTATTTTTAACACCACAGAATGATGTTGATGAATGTTTGCTCTGTTGAAGCTGCACAAACACAAGTTGCTAGTTTGAATCCTTAGATCCTTCACTAATAACTTCCTGCAACTTTTAAAAGTGTGACGACAACTAGAAATTATAGACAAAAACATGTTTTCAAATCAGACATTATAAATAAAACACTTTTTTTCTCTCAGTTGGAGAACCACTGAACAAAATGATACACAAAAGAAACAACATTGATAAGATGCTATCATAATGCTATATTTATTAAGAGATTAATCAAACTTTTAGATTTCTGTTAATAGTGACTGATTACTTTGAGGTTTCTGTTAATGATTGAGCTCCTCTGTTGCTGCAGTGACTCATAACAGACTATAAAGTACATCTACGGATGGAGCCGTCAACACAGACGACCCACAGAAATCCCAGGTCAAAGCTCACATGCTTGTGGTTATTGGGACAGACGAGCATCGAGATCCAGTCTGTGCCAGCGCCCAGCGGGGTTGGATTGAGTGACACCAGTTCTGCAAAATCATCATTTCTTTAATGTAGCATTTGATTTATATCAGAAAATTAATAATCACTTTTGTTCATACAACATTTAATATGATGAAGGTTCTGTTCACCTTTGGTATAAGTTCCCTTGATAGTTGACACCGAAGACACTGCCATCAGTTGCTACTTCAATCATGGACAGAAGTCCAGGAATATTCACAAATTTGCCGGACCCGGAACAGGAATTACTAGACACATCCTGCACCAGACCCAAAGAGACACAAACCAGTCAACCATAATAAAGTCACATAAAACAACTGTTCGCTGCTTCCACACCAGTTTCTTTATTTCTTTAGTTATGTCAGAAAATCAAACGTGTGTGTGTGTAAGGTCTAGTTTGTTAAAAACCTGGCTATTTAAACTTGAACTCATGCCCTTGTATTTAACATTATGACATCACCTTCAAGATGTAGATTTGGTCAGCGCTGTTCACTCCCCAACAGCTGTACGGGCCACAGCTGAAATACTTCAGCTTTCCATTAATTGAAACCCAAGGAATAGTGCTGGATGGCCATTTGTTATTAGCATCCATATTTAAGCAGAAGATGTTATCATTCACATTGACACCTGAAATGATCTGATCACCTCCAGCATCCACCTGTTTGAGAAGGCCTAACAGTACAATCAACAGATTGGATGAAAGATAATTATTCTCAAATTAATAAGATAATGTCTTAAAACAAATTAATGAACGATTAAGCATGTATTGATTTCTGTAATTTTTCTTTTCACCTGGAATCTGTACAAAGCTGCTACCCTGCACCTTGAAGATCTTGTCAGCTGCATCCACCCCGAGCAGACCAGCAGGACCAACACTGAAGTGCTTTAGAGATGTGCCAGTCTTTCTGAAGGCATTAATATTTAGGACAAACGCTTCATTTTGATCATTCACTCCAACCACTAAACCAGATCCAGCGTCTATCTGCTTCAGTGTGCCATTTATCACTCCACAGTTTAAAGCTGTGAAAACATGGTGCAAAATGAGTACAAATAGATACTTTCACAAATGGATTACATACTGTTATATTAAACACCAGCAAAAAAAAAATTTTTTTAAATGGATTTATAATATATTGATGTTATCAAATCACATTAGCTTACCCAGAGTAGGAAGGAACTGGCAGCTGAAGAGTAGCAGGACACTCTGAAAAACCTTCATTGCTCTGTTCATAACCATAAATCATTTTAATAAACAAGTTCAAAATGAGTAAGGATAAAACATACTGAATATCAAATTAACATTAATTAAATGAAGACAACCTTCTCTTGATAGACCAGAATTCAGCAGTCAGTGTGGATTCTTCTCTTCTGCGATACAAGTACTAGAAATTTGTATCCAATGTTGACAAATTCTGTTGAGGGGTCATTTAAATAGCTGAAATATGTTTGGGGGTGGGGCTTCTACAAGGAAAATATCCAACTGAATTGTAGATACAGGCTAATACAGTCTTTATCTATACATAAAATATGGGTGTATATTTTAGAGATGAGGAAAGTCAATATAGACATTTTGACCAGTCAAGATAACTTGTTAACTTATTTCCCTGTGTCTACAAATCTTCATTCCATTGGATAATTCCCTGTTGTACATTTTCCTCTATCAGGTGAAGGTGAAGTATGTAGCTTTTGTGACAGTAGTGGCACCTGCCTAAAAAATAAATATATATATATATATATATATATATTTTTTTTTTTTAAGCAACTGTCACGGTTGTGTTCTGTGGACTTTTATTTTGACATTCTGTTTTGTTTCCTTTAGTTCCTGTTTCTCTGCTCTGTTTAGTTTTGGTTTCCTTGGTTACTGATTATGCCCTCAGTTGTTTCTATACACTGTAAAAAGTTTAACTATTATTTACTCAATTTTATTGGTGAAACATTTTTACACTCAAAAAAATTGAGTAAATTTTAAAGCTGTGAAATCAATGAAATATACTGTATGAATTGAGTAAATGCAAGTAAAAAAATAAGTAAATCTGAGTAACTGCATCTGGTACATTAACAAATAAAATTGAGTAGAAATAATTTAACATTTAAACATTAAAAAAACAATATTTACGAGTAATATTAACTGTTTTTATTAATGAGTAATATTAACTTTTTTATTTTCTCTAAACCTTTGTAAAATAGTACTCCAGACAACCACCAGTATACATTACATTGGCCTTTATTTTCAATGAGTACAGCAATACAGCACATTTTAGACTGTTTTTTCATGTATACAATATTGCCTGCATTTAAACTTATTTAACAAGTAAAAATGAAATATTTAAACATTCAGGTAGCCTAATTCAAGTGTAATCAACCACTCTGTTATCCAATATCCACCGAATCTGCGCTGGTCCTCGTGCCGGAGACAGACTCGCGCTCTGCGGGTGAACTTTGAACTTCATACCGCCGTCCAGCGTTCTCTTACGAGAGTCCTCTCGTACTGCGTTTTATTCAAAACGCTACGGGAAAAGTCTCTTTTCACGAAACACTGAAGCAAAAAATTATCCTTTAATTTTCATATATGTAAAACGCGTTGCGGCAGCAGCAGACAGCTATGGCGAGACGGCTTGCTCGCTCATTGGCTGCTCTGCGGCAACTGCTTAAGCCTATCGAGCGAGGCCTGAGATGACATCAGGCCAATGAGGGCGCTTCGCGCCCTCCTCGCCACTTCCCGCCGAAACGGGCGTGGCTTACCTCTATAAAAGGAGCTCGAGAAGGCTGACTCACTTGATTTTTAATCTCTTCAGCGAAGCGCACGCATCGCTGGATCACGGAAGCAAGCGTCGTTCAAAGCAAGCACTTCAGCGGGACGAGCCCTCGAAGCCGCTGGCCAACGCCGCCTTCTACAGCCGTACCTGCTGCGCTTTCCGACGCCTATATCCTTTATTGCTATATTGCTCTGTTTTCTGTGTGTGTGTGTGTGTGTGTTCGCTGCAACACTCACCCCTAAAAGAGCTGCGTCTTTTTCAAGACGCCTTCTCATGCAGCGCTCGCGCTCGCTGACGGCGAAATGCCCTCACTCCGAGCCAATTGCCTACGGTGACTCTGAGGACTCGCCAGGCATCCTTCCGAGGCTGCCCTTCCTGGAAGCGGACGGCGGGATTAGTTTTTCTTTACGTTACAAGAAAAGCTACCCTGCCTCCGCGCGCGTCATTCACCGGCGAAGGAGAAAAGAGTGTTCTCAGTCCCACCGTTGGTCGGTCTCACCTCTTTTCTCTCATATTTCTCAGTTCCCTGTTCGGCGACTGGAAATATTATTGCAGCAAGTGAGTCTGTTATAGCACGCTTGCCTGCCAGCAAACGCCGAGTAATACATGTTGACGCCGCCTTTGCCGCCAATGCTTCACTCTGTCAGTCCCCTGAAGGCGACTGCAGAGATGCATTTTGCAGACAGCGAGTGCGTAGTACCCGCTTGCCTGCAACCGAACACCGTTTCTACGGTTCCCGTGCGTCACTGGCGAAAGGAGAATGGAGTGTTTTCAGCCCCGCTGAAACTGGGCGATATCCACTCTTCTCACATTCAAAGCCTACATCCCCCTGTGGCTCAGTGGCGGAATTATAGGTTTTCCGCATGGGAGACCGGAGTTCTAATCCCGGTCTAGCGGCATATATTTTTATGCCGCCAATGCTTCGCTCTGTCAGTCCCCTGAAGGCGACTTCGGAGATGCATTTTGCAGCCAGCGAGCGCGTAGTACCCGCTTGACTGCAACCGAACGCCGTTTCTACGGTTCCCGTGCGTCACTGGCGAAAGGGGAATGGAGTGTTTTCAGCCCCGCTGAAACCGGGCGATATCCACTCTTCTCACATTCTGGCATATTTCAGGCGTCTGAAAATGTTAGTATTGCATGTCGTGCTTACTCGCATGCCTGCAAGCAAAATACTCGCGCTGACTTTGTCTATGTATCTTCACTGTGGTCCAGTGGTAGATTATTAGACTCTCGCGCGAGGGATCCGAGTTCGAATCCTGGGTCTGCCGGCAGAAAATATTTTGCCGCCGAATGCAAATCACTCTGTTTGTTCCCCGAGAGGCAACTGCAGACGTGTTTGTTTTCGCAGCCCACGAGCACGTGGTACATGCCTGCAAGCAAACGCCAGTGTGGATAATACTCGCGCTGACTTTGTCTATGTATCTTCACTGTGGTCCAGTGGTAGATTATTAGGCTCTCGCGCAGAGGATCCGAGTTCGAATCCCGGGTCTGCCGGCAGAAAATATTTATGCCGCCGAATGCAAATCACTCTGTTTGTTCCCCGAGAGGCAACTGCAGACGTGTTTGTTTTGCAGCCCACGAGCGAAGTCCCGGCCACGGCCGATGATGCTATATGTGTACAGAAGATGCCCACTGCTTGTGCCCATCCCTACATATTAGCACAGCCCTTCACACAGGGCCCGCGCTCATATATTCGACTCGGGTCGATCACGCACACAACATAGTGAACGTGCCCACTGCCTAGTGCCCACAAACACTATGTTCTGCATGCCTTGTGGTTTCTGTAAAGACGAAACCTGTGCATTCACACTGCTCAGGCAGACAGTGCACTCATTGCAGTAATTGTGCCCGCTCTCCCGCGCCCACACTTACTAACGGTCATTATATGTCCTACGGGACTCGCCCAGCCCTCCCTTGCTCGGTTAAACACCGCAGCGGGGTCGAGCGCAGGCATTCTGCCCGGCTACGGCCGATGGTGCTATAAATGTAGTCTCGATGCCCACTCCTCAGTGCCCATCACGACACATAAGCACAGCCCTACACTTAGGGCTCGCGCACATAAAATCGACTCAGGCCGATTGTGCTTCCAACATAGTGAGAGTGCCCGCTTCCCAGTGCCCACGAACACTATGTCTAACAGATCACAGGCTCTCTGTAAAAACGAGACCTGTGAGCGCGCGCTCTGCTCAGGCAGACACCGCGCCCAAAGCAGTAAATGTGCCCGCTCCCAGCCCACATCTACTCGCTCACATGAGTCCTATGAGACTTTCTCAGTCCTCCCTCACTCAGCTAAGCACTGTAGTAAGGTCGAGGACGAGCGTTCCGCCCGCTGTATTAAGCGCGCGCCCCGCCTCAAATGCCACAGGCATAATGCCTGTTGTATCCCCCGAAGCGCCTCTGTCGCACGGCGATCAGAGCGCGCTCCGTATCCAGCCCCTAGCCAGCCATGCAGAAGCATGGGCAGCGCTCCCAGGGGTTTCGGACTGGGTGCTAGGCATTATAAAGAGAGGCTTCTCGCTACAGTTTTGTCCACGCCCTCCCCGCTTCACAGCGCACGTCGAAACTTCGGTTTCGTTGGAAGTAGCTCACCTACTTCGAGCCGAAATATCAAAACTGATAAGCAAAGGGGCGATAGAGCGCGTTCCCCCAGCTCTAAGCGAAGGGGGACTATACAGCAGATACTTTCTAGTCCCCAAAAAGGACGGCGGTATCAGACCCATACTGGATCTAAGATGGCTGAACAGAGTATTAGTGAAACACAGTTTCAAAATGCTCACAACCAGCAAAATTCTCGCGCATGTTCGCCGAGAAGACTGGTTCATGTCGATAGGTCTGAAGGACGCGTATTTTCAAATACAGATAGCGTCACACCACAGGCGATACTTGAGATTCGCCTTCGGGGGTCAGACATACCAGTATACAGTCCTGCCATTCGGCTTGTCCCTAGCACCTCGTACATTTACGAAATGCATGGACGCAGCGCTCGCTCCTCTCAGACTCAGAGGCATGCGAGTGCTGAACTATTTGGACGACTGGTTGATCCTAGCTCAATCACGATCACAGCTCGTGGAGCACAGAACCATTTTACTCGATCACCTCGAGAATCTTGGTATCACAGTCAACTGGACAAAGAGTTCATTGAACCCCAGTCAAACGATTTTGTTTCTGGGCGTCGTTCTGGACTCACAGTCTATGACAGCGCGGCTGTCACCACAGCGCGTGTTGAACATTCAGCGCGCGGCGAGGTCTTTCCGCCGCGGCGCTGTCACCCCGCTCAGGAAGTTTCAAAAGATGCTGGGTCTCATGGCTTCAGCATCGTCAGTTCTCCGGCTGGGCCTGCTCCGCATGCGCCCGCTGCAGTTCTGGTTGAAAACGCGGGTACCGCGCAGAGCGTGGGCGACCGGTCGATTACGCCTCAAGGTCGATCAGAGCTGTGTTTCAGCCCTGGCGCCTTGGACGGCGGACGACTGGTACCAATCAGGTGTAAGCCTGGGGACTTCCTCGAGAGTGAGGATGGTGTCGACAGACGCATCCACCTCGGGATGGGGAGCTCTGCTCGGGGGCAGACCGTTCTTCGGCCTGTGGTCGGAACGAGAAAAGCTCCAACACATAAACTGCCTAGAAATGCTGGCAGTGCACAACGCGATGACGCGTTTTTGTCCCCACATCAAGGACGAACACGTCATAGTCCGTTCGGACAACATGGCTGTGGTGTCCTACATAAATCGCCAGGGCGGTCTGAAATCCATATCCCTGTACAGGCTGGCGAAACGCCTACTATTATGGGCTCAGCACAACTTACGCTCGCTGAGAGCAGTGCATGTACCTGGGCTTCAGAATGTGGGCCCAGACAGACTGTCCAGGAACAATGTTCCCCCGGGCGAATGGTCTCTACACCCACAAACAGTCCGGCTGTTGTGGGAGAGATTCGGCAGAGCGGAGGTGGACCTTTTCGCGTCCCGCGAAAACGCGCACTGCCCCGCGTTCTTTTCAAAGACCGACAGCGCGCTGTCCCGAAGGTGGCCACGCTGCCCGTTATACGCTTTTCCCCCCGTCTCCCTCCTGCCACAGGTGCTGGAACGGGTCAGGGAAACGAAATGCCCAGTCCTGCTTGTAGCTCCGTTCTGGGAGAACCAGATATGGTTCCCAGTTCTGATGCATTTGGCAGATATCGATCCATGGCCACTGCCGTTGAGGAGAGATATCCTCTCGCAGGCCGGGGGCTCGATTTGGCACCCACACCCGGAACTGTGGTCCCTTCATGTGTGGGTGCTCAACAGATACCCGTTGGTCTCACAGAGGGAGTCGTGAATACCATCACTCAGGCTAGAGCGCCGTCGACACGGCGGCTTTATGCTTCGAAGTGGTCGGTTTTCTCCGGCTGGTGTACAGCTCGGAGCATTTCACCCCTCGAATGTGAGGTAACGGAGGTTCTCTCCTTTCTACAAGAGCTGTTGGATAAGGGCAGATCCCCTTCCACGCTCAAAGTGTATGTGGCGGCTATTTCAGCGTTCTTTGGTTCAGCGCTGGGTCAGTCACTGGGAAGGAATGATTTAGTCATCCGCTTCCTCAGGGGAGCTAAGAGACTGAATCCGCCCAGACCTCCTTCAGTTCCTTTGTGGGACCTTTCTACGGTCCTGGTGGCCATGAAAGGTGCCCCTTTCGAGCCTATCCAGTCTATTAGCCTCAAACATTTGTCTTTCAAACAGTGTTTTTGATGGCTCTCGCTTCAGTGAAGCGCATAGGCGACCTGCACGCGCTCTCTGTGAGCCCGGCGTGCTTGGAGTTTGGTCCTAATGACTCTAAAGTCATACTCAAACCTAAGCACGGCTACGTGCCGAAATCCCTCAACACGCCGTTTCGGGCTCAGGTCATTTCCCTGGCTGCCCTGCCGGCATCAAGTGAGGAAGGGGACTCGAGTTTTCTTTGCCCTGTTAGGGCTTTAAGAGCTTATATGTCCCGCTCTGCTGTCTTCAGACAGACAGAGCAGCTCTTTGTCTCGTTCAGTGGACGTTCCGAAGGAATGGCTGTTTCGAAACAAAGTCTATCCAGATGGATAGTTGACGCCATAGCGCTGGCTTATACTGCCAAGGGCATTCCATGCCCGTTGGGAGTCAGAGCGCACTCTACGAGAAGCGTTGCTTCTTCGTGGGCTTGGTCCAGCGGGATTTCCCTACAGGATATATGTACGGCGGCAGGCTGGGCCTCGCCGTCTACATTTATCAGGTTTTATAACCTAGAGGTTCCCGCCTTGCAGGCTAAGCTTTTGTCGGTGTAATCCGTTCAGCCGTCTAGTCAGACCGCTGAAACTCATGCGCTATGCGCTACCGACTATCTTGGGCAGAACTGTGTAAGACCCACATTTTCCGCATTAGTTCAGGTTCCCTACCCTGTCTATGTGATGTTATACTTGCGTCTGTGGATATGTCTATTCTACGACGCTACAGTTTAGGGAATTAAGGCTCCCACCCTTATTCCCTGACTCTGTGTGAGTCAATCTGGTGATTATGCACTGTGTGCCTGAAATAGCTTCCGGTGATCAGTGTTTTTTTATCCCAGCACGCACGGCGTTTTGCAAGGGGTTCCCGTAGCGTTTTGAATAAAACGCAGTACGAGAGGACTCTCGTAAGAGAACGTACTCGGTTACTAACGTAACCTCGGTTCTCTCTAGAAGAGGGAACGAGTACTGCGTTCTCTGCCGTGCGTACGGTTCACTCTGGTTCGCTTCGGCGATCAAAATCAAGTGAGTCAGCCTTCTCGAGCTCCTTTTATAGAGGTAAGCCACGCCCGTTTCGGCGGGAAGTGGCGAGGAGGGCGCGAAGCGCCCTCATTGGCCTGATGTCATCTCAGGCCTCGCTCGATAGGCTTAAGCAGTTGCCGCAGAGCAGCCAATGAGCGAGCAAGACGTCTCGCCATAGCTGTCTGCTGCTGCCGCAACGCGTTTTACATATATGAAAATTAAAGGATAATTTTTTGCTTCAGTGTTTCGTGAAAAGAGACTTTTCCCGTAGCGTTTTGAATAAAACGCAGTACTCGTTCCCTCTTCTAGAGAGAACCGAGGTTACGTTAGTAACCGAGTACGTTTCACTCACAGTCACTGAGGCACAGCCGAAATATACTGCGAGCGACTGACATAACCTGCCAATAAACAAAAAGTGATAGTTCTGAGGACATTTTATCATCCAAATGATAATAATTATATTCATTATCATTATGAAAGTCATGTGTTTATGCAAAGCGTTTCAATCACGCAAAAAGACAAACGCGGCTCTCCTCTCGTTTAGGTGTCGAATTACGCCTCTGTATGTTGTTTTGCATTAAATATGATTTAAAGCACAGTAATGATTTTATAGATAAAATAAAACATACACCAACCTGAATTTCACAGTGAAAATGCACCAAATCTGCGACGCTGAGAAGAAAGCTGTTGTTCTGAAGACTGGAGAGTTCAGCCACGCTCACTCCAACTGTCGAGTTTTCGTCACGTCAGAGGGTGGGGGAGGGGGGGCATTGTTTTAATTTAGTAAACTTACTCAATTTTAAGAGCGTGTTAAATATATTAATAATATTGATTTGAATTAAGTAATTTTTTTGTTTCTTGAAACAGATCAGTTTAATTAAACATTCTCAAATATTTTGATAGAAATTTCACATATATATTAAGTATATTATAAAGAAATAATTGGTTAGTCAAATACTAAATTATTTTATTGAAAAAAACTTAAATATATCTGTAAATTTTAGATAAAATTAACTGTTGGATTTTTACTCAATTATTTTGGTATGTTTTACTCAAACAATCAAGTAAACGATATACAGAGATTTTATTAAGTTAATAAAGTTAAAAATTTCTGTAATATTTACTAAGCCACAGAATTATTTTTTACAGTGTAGTTACATCTTGCAGTCACCTGCACCTAGTTTAGTTCCTTTGTTTACCCATTGTATTTATACCCCCAGCTTAGTTCAATCTCTTGTAGGTTCTTGTTTGGAAATCATCCTTTACTTTCTGTGAGGGAGGCAGAAGAGGAAAAGGACGTCTGCCCCGTGCCAGCCACGGACCCCAGGCCAGAGCACACTCCCGCTATGGAGTCAGAGCCAGCCACCATGTCCATCCCGGAGCCTGAGCCAGTCACCATTTCCGTCCCCTAGAGCCTACCGCCAGATCCATCTGGGAGTCAGTGCTTGTGGCCCAGTCCATCCCAGAACCGGGAACGGATTACTGTCTGATTGATTTGTAGTCTGCAGATCCATGGCTCACCCTTTTCTTCACCCTCGAAATCTCTCCTTCTCTGCCGGTCCTGTCCGACTATATGGACTATCCAGCTCCGCCCAGAGACCTTCCTCCTCCAGTGGTCAAGCTCTCCAGCTCTCCGGCTCCACCTCAGGCTTCTCCACTAAGTCGTCAAGTCACCTTTATTTAAATAGTGCTTTATACAATACAGACTATTTCAAAGAAGCTTTACAGGGATAAACAGGAAAATAATGATTCGATGCAAACAGAGTTCAATTCTGCTGTAAAGAAGCTCTAAAAAGAAAATAGCATCATTGTTCAACTGAGGTCAGTTCAGTGTTGATTCAGTTCTGTTCAATAACTGTGTAAGGGCCCTATTTTAACGATCTGAAACACAAGTGTCAAGCGCAAAGCGCAAGCAACTTTGTGGGCGGGTCTTGGCGCTGTTGCTATTATACCGGCGGGATAAATGACTCTTGCGCCCGGTGCAAATCTAAAAGGGGTTGGTCTGAAGTAGCTTCATTATTCATAGGTGTGGTTTTGGTGTAACGTGAAATAAACCTAACAGAGCATCATCTCACATTCCCTTTCAGAGCAGACGCACTTTTTCCTTAGCGGATTGCTATTGTAACGGCGGATTTGCCAGGCGCGCGCCAGGAGCGGTTCACAGCCAAGGAGAGCAACGCTCTCGTCACGGCCATAAAAGAGAGAAGTTACATTGAAATGGAGAAACCCACTCAAATTAACTTCGGTTAAACGGGCGTATGATAATTTGGGTAAATGTGTAAGTTAGATGTATGCTTTTATAATAAATTGTCTATCTATCTATCTATCTATCTATCTATCTATCTATCTATCTATCTATCTATCTATCTATCTATCTATCTATCTATCTATCTATCTATCTATCGTAATAATGTATGATTTGCAAAAATGAAAACTGCTGCTTCTGTTTAGATGAGAGAATCAAAGTGTATGCGCGTTGTGCACACGCTACATTGATTATGGCCAAGCATGCACCCTTGAAATAGCATATGAATAACATGCGCAACGCGCCACTGACTTTAAACTATTTTTTCCTGGTTAGTGGTGTAAGGACCACCCATTGGCCCAATGACGGAATCCAACGGCCTGGCGAAGGTTTAAAGCGTGTATGTCTTTTCAGCGCTCAAGTGAAGTTCACTTAATTTATTGGAATTTAGTTTTAGTATTACTTTAGCTCTACGCTTAATCTGACTCCAATTTCAAATGATAATCAAATTTAGATCGTGATCTGATTAGAAAATAATCATAAATATTGATTATGAATTAATTTAGATCTTTGATTATTCTGATTATCCCATACTTTCAATTATTCGTTCATTACGGACCTAGTGTCGCTTTGAGACGTCACGTCGCGACTGCGCGCTCACGATCACAAACTAGCCAGTCCTGAAATAGTCAGAGGGTGCAGTGCAAGTATTTTACCCTATGCAGTCGCGCACTACAGACTCATAGGCGTAATTTTTTATAATATTTGCAGCATACAACATGCTAAGTCAGGAGATAGTCAGAAATCAGAAGGTCATCTAAGATGTGCTCCATGCTCCATTCATAGTGCCTTCAGTTTGATCTATCCTGGACAAAGATTTGCGGAAACACCAACTACACATTAATCTACTGGAAATAATGATTTCAGAAAAATGCAGAATAAATCAAGGTTAACATTTATTTGTCAGGTAAAAGTGTATCATGCCAATTACAGAAGTAAATTATAAAAAGCCAATTCAAAAATACATGACATCATTTACTCAAAGATGACTCTAAAAGTAAGTAATGTTTTCCTGACAAAGACACACAGTAATGTGTCAGGACCTTCCAACGGGAAAATACTGAAACATTACTGTGGGGGAAAGATCCTGGTAAAAGATTCCCAAAGGTTGCTCTGTTACCTCACCTTAAATATCAGATCAGAACAGAAGGGGGTTAAACAAATGTTGTTTAGAGTTGGTTGGGCCAATCCATGTACCCCAGGGGGGTAGCACCTGGTTTCTTGAGATATCGTAAAGAGATATCAGCCAGAGAGGAGATACAGGATTCTCCTGAGTTCTCAATCTTTTTCATTAAACCAATGACTGCAATGAAATTAAGACCATTTTACCAATCGCACTGTGCCCTTTAAAATGACACCAAACATGAAAAGGAAAAACAACATATTCGCAAGATACACCATATGTGTTATAGACATTCTTAATGAACTTTCAGTGCCTTGAGGAAGGAGAGGGGGGATGAGTTGAAGTCAAACAAGGGGACAAGGAGATAAGTTTGGGCAGGACAAGATTCTGTGCTCTGTCTTTGCTATCTGCTGTCCAGGGTGCATTTGATGGCTTTATTGCAGGGTGCGTTTTGTTTTAGCAGGAAAATCAGTTCTTACAGACGGCCCCTGGCCCCTTGGGACAGATTTAGATCAGGCCTAAGGGGACATGTTTTGGACATTTTCCTGTTTCCACATTTTCAGTGTTATTCTCTGAGTGTTCGTCGGGCTGACCACTGTAGTTTGCAGTGTTTGTCGATTGGTGCAGGAATCCAGTCACCTGAAATAACAGCATTAAGACAGGTTGAACATTAAAATGAAAGCATGGCAGAATGTGTGGATGCCGCAGCAGCTGGACTGGGTGTCATGACCCTCTTGGCCAGGTTTGCTTCCACCTTCACTTGGCTGCGTTGGTATTCAGTCTGTAGAATGATCTCGTTGTATCAAGTCTGTTTGCTTTGGTCAGCATGATCAGAAGGTGTCATTGGAAAGGGTCATTATAACGCTTTGCGGAAACATCTTTGTCCTCCCTAGGATGTTTTAACTGACCATTTGAGAAGTCCTCGGTCACCTTTAAGCAGAAGGTTTCATTTGCCGGGCAGATCAGTAGTCCATAGTTGAAGGAATCATTTCACTGATGACGCTCCACTGCGTGTGAGACACCTGAACAACTTCTGAATGACCATGCAATAATTGAACACTGATGTATTTGTGGTTATTGTAAGATGAGGAAAAGTTATTGGATAACCACAAGAACACAAGATAACAAAACATGATGTACTCAAAAATGTGAAACTCAAAAGTCAAAGGTGCGAGTGGTAAATATGGTCTCTTTTCCAGAATCATATATTTAATGAACAGGTGTAATTTGATCACCAAATTCTTCACTACCGCAGTGATCTGGTAGTGGAATTTAGACTTGGTCTGGATGAATCAAGGAAGGGTAGCAGAAAGTCACCATAACTAGTATATTTACTAGCGGTATGCATAATTAGAGTATATCACATAATTTAACTTGGAAATGTAAATTTCATAATTCTAAAATTGTCTACATTTGTTGTTATAAGTGCAAATCATCAATGAAACTTAATGTTTTAATAGATTCAATTAGAGAATGAAATGACATGAAAGAAACAGAGATTTAAATTCTCTGGTTTAACTTTGTAATCATCCTCTGTGCATTTGATGTACAGACTAGGTCACACTCAATAGTGCAGGTCTGACTGGGAATCGTTTAGTTGACAGATATAAATGCCTGCATTTTAGATTTAGCTGTTTAGATTGTCATTAGTCATTTGTTGGAAACTAGGGGGCCCTCCTGGTTTTCAACAATTGCCAACGACTGGACATAATAAATATTTTGTCCAAAGACCAGCTGTATTAATGGGTCTCAATTAGATTTTTTATGTGGATTTAAATCAATTGATGTGTGACCACAGCCATGCATGTCCTATGCACAGCACAATATTTACATACAGGAAGTTGACAAGAATGTAATGCTGAAAAGAAATTATTAAAATAATTTCCCTTGTCCTATATGTATGAAGGTGAATGATGTATTGCATGATGTGAATAATTTGGCCTGGATAGTCTTATGATCTGTGCCAGGTAGAGATGTTCTAAGATTGTCGTAGTGATGGTGCGTATTGTGTATGTTTGTGTATAGGAGATGGGTGGTGTTTTATCCTACCATAATTTGTGTTGCATAATTTAGTTCCGGTGCTACACCGGGGAGGCCACATACAGGAGCTGCTTCTGTAGTGTTATGAGGTGTGAGCGGCCCCTTGAAGTTTCTCCACCCCCATCTCCTACATGTAAAGTTGTGTGTCCTGCTTAAGGCAGGCAGAACCAGACCCTTGTAGAATCTGGTTCTAAAGAAAGTAATTTGTCAGCCAGTAAGGAAATAGACCTAGAGAGGAAAACACAGTTTAATCTTGAGCCTTTATACAAATTGCATTTAAGATAGATGGTCGATCTCAATATTTATTTGATGGCCTTAGCCAGACAGTTGTTACTGATGGCTTTGATCTGTTAAGATTTTATGCCATTAGAAGAAAATTTGTTTTTGTTTACAAAGACATGTATCATTCTCATGATCATGTGTTTGCAAAGAAAAGGTCAATTAAACAGTGATAATGGTCAGATCTGACTGCTATTGCATCTAAACTCACACAGTCTGCTGTGTTGTGAGCATTAAGACCCTCAGGTCTGCCAGGGAAATCTCTTTACATTATGCTGTTTATTTACACTAGCCAGATCTGTGTTTAGAGCAATTAGATCACCAGGTGTGGTGCTATGCTTGTTTGTTTGGCCTTTGGAATTTATGGTGCCATTCAACTCTTGACCATTTGGATCTCTGTGGTCCATAAAGACTGTAGATTTTCTGCCTGATATTTAAATTTCACACAACTGTTCTTACATGTACAGTAAAATACCTTTCCTGATCAGATCCCATGTGAGATGAAGCTCCTAGAGAGGAGTTTAACACTTGCACCACTTTGTTTGTGGTTTTGTTGCAAGAGAAAATTTAAATTTGTACCTCCCCTTGTTACTGGGTTAAAGATCTATTAGATCAAAATTAAATCATCCTGTGGATTTGGATGGATATTTAAGACATGGTAATCAGGTTGATCATTTTAGTTGGTATATACTGAGCATTGTAATTTCTCTCATTAAAGATTCTTGCACAAATAGAAGGTAAAGAAGTTCTTTCTGATTCATTCTTCCTTTCAGTTTCCTTTCCAATACTTTCTCTAACCATCTATTATCTCATTCCTCCCAACACTAGTGTTCCTTCTTGCTCCCTACATACACGTACCATCTTTCTACATTCTGATTCTTTTAATTCTCATTAAACATTCTTTCCTCTTCTAACCCAATGCTGAATCATCACGAGATTAAAGCCATTCTTGGCCATTGCATTATAATATATATTACAACCTGGTCATAATATAAATTATCTTTTATAAAATTGCATAAATCAAACCAATTTTATTATGGTCTCGGGGTTCTTTACTGAGTAATTTGTCCAAACTGACTTGTTATCTTCTCACTGGTCTTTTAGTTTGGCCCTGCAGCTCCAGCTGTGCTGGCATGAGCATTGTGTACACAGCAACAACCCACACTGGAAACCAGTTACAGCTGCTTTGATGCTGTGAACATTCAATGGACTGCAGGCATTGAGAAACATGGGTCAAATCATTGCTCAATTTAAAGATTTTTGTGACTACAATTTATCTACTACAATCTTGTTTTAGACTGAGATGTTATCAGTTGCATTCTTTTAAGAATCTTCTTTGAATATGAAAGAAAGGTTGGACAAACAGGTCTCATGGAGGGCGCCAAGATTGTTTTATGGTTTGTTACTTTTGTCAGTCTCTTTTGAGACCTCAAAAACATACAAGAATGCAGTGATTGCAAAGTCTTATATAAGACGAAATTAAAAGCTATGTTTTATAAGACTGAGCCTTAAATGGTGTTGTTTAAACCATATTTGGGACATCAGTCATGAACTTTTTGACACTATTGAAAGACTTTCAAAGAACAATGATTACTTTGATGTAATTCATATTGGTCTTTGACTAAATTATCTCATAAGATAAGGACAAGCTGTGCATGTCCTCTGAAACTATCAGGCCTGGTTACAAGCCAATAATTGTCATTATATGCATCAGTTTCAAAATTTAGCGTATTTTTCCAAATTTCAGCCTCTAGGACTTCTGCATAGCAGCTGTTCTCTAGGACTGAGATCATTTTCTCAGATAATTTCTTTTGAAATTCTCTAATTTAATTACACTGTTTTGTCCAACTTTACACTTCACACACAAAGGATTCAAGTGAGACATTTTTACTTGTTATCTTTTAGCTCATCAAATCACAAGTTTTTTTTTTTTCACAAGTTAGCCTGACCATTTTCTTATTTCCAGTGTAGCAATGTTGTTGCAGCAAAGCAAATAATTAAATGTAACAACATTATTTACCTCAGAATTTAAGTTTTTAGTTCTCAACCCTCTGTTGAGTACCAGAATAAAATTTGGATGATGTTATCCCAATTTAGGTTTCATCACTTGTTGCTAGGGCAAACAAGGAGGTATTTAAATTTAAAGCAAGGGATATCTTTTCTCATCTACACTGCCGCTATCATGTCCCTGATATGATAGCGGCAGTGTATCATCACATATCAGGGACATGATAGCGGCAGTGTAGATGAGAAAAGATATCCCTTGCTTTAAATTTAAATACCTCCTTGTTTGCCCTAGCAACAAGTGATCTAATCTAATTCTCAAGCCCCACCGGATTTTGCGTTCTCCAGTCTAACTGGGTATGCCGACCCATTCTATAAATATGTCTATATGAGGTGCGTCTGAATTTTCCCTCAACACTTCTAAAAGGCAAAAGAGAATTGACTTACCAAACGGCTGAAGAAAGAGAAGGACATCTTACTTCTCTTATTTGTTGCAAGTCCCAATATTTCGCTGAAAAGACACTCGCACCCTGGAGAATCAAGGAGGGACTGTCACCACTTTGTAAGGACCACCCATTGGCCCAATGACGGAATCCAACGGCCTGGCGAAGGTTTAAAGCGTGTATGTCTTTTCAGCGCTCCAGTGAAGTTCACTTAATTTATTGGAATTTAGTTTTAGTATTACTTTAGCTCTACGCTTAATCTGACTCCAATTTCAAATGATAATCAAATTTAGATCGTATTTCTGATTAGAAAATAATCATAAATATTGATTATGAATTAATTTAGATCTTTGATTATTCTGATTATCCCATACTTTCAATTATTCGTTCATTACGGACCTAGTGTCGCTTTGAGACGTCACGTCGCGACTGCGCGCTCACGATCACAAACTAGCCAGTCCTGAAATAGTCAGAGGGTGCAGTGCAAGTATTTTACCCTATGCAGTCGCGCACTACAGACTCATAGGCGTAATTTTTTATAATATTTGCAGCATACAACATGCTAAGTCAGGAGATAGTCAGAAATCAGAAGGTCATCTAAGATGTGCTCCATGCTCCATTCATAGTGCCTTCAGTTTGATCTATCCTGGACAAAGATTTGCGGAAACACCAGACACCAGTAATGTGTCAGGACCTTCCAATGGGAAAATACTGAAACATTACTGTGGGGGAAAGATCCTGGTAAAAGATTCCCAAAGGTTGCTCTGTTACCTCACCTTAAATATCAGATCAGAACAGAAGGGGGTTAAACAAATGTTGTTTAGAGTTGGTTGGGCCAATCCATGTACCCCAGGGGGGTAGCACCTGGTTTCTTGAGATATCGTAAAGAGATATCAGCCAGAGAGGAGATACAGGATTCTCCTGAGTTCTCAATCTTTTTCATTAAACCAATGACTGCAATGAAATTAAGACCATTTTACCAATCGCACTGTGCCCTTTAAAATGACACCAAACATGAAAAGGAAAAACAACATATTCGCAAGATACACCATATGTGTTATATAGACATTCTTAATGAACTTTCAGTGCCTTGAGGAAGGAGAGGGGGATGAGTTGAAGTCAAACAAGGGGACAAGGAGATAAGTTTGGGCAGGACAAGATTCTGTGCTCTGTCTTTGCTATCTGCTGTCCAGGGTGCATTTTATGGCTTTATTGCAGGGTGCGTTTTGTTTTAGCAGGAAAATCAGTTCTTACAGTGGCGCAATTGTTTTCTAAACCTGCAAAATAGCATGAACGAACGTTTGCGCTGAACCGCCCCCGGGAGCGCAAGTGTATTTCCTAACTTACCGACGTGCGTCTGTGGAGGGAAAAGTCCGCTTTGCGTGGGTGCAAAATAGGAATGATACATGCGTCGGTGTACAAAGTCAATTGCGCTGGGTGCAAGATAGGGCCCTGTATATCATTAAATATGAAATGAGTTCTTTTAAGCAGCTCTGGAGAACACAGTGGTGGCATCGACCAACTTCATTTCTAATCAGATAATGTCAGTACAATCAAATCCCCAACTAAGCCACCCAGAGGCGACAGTAGCTAGGAACCTAAACTCCATATGTGACAGAAATGGAGAAAAAAACCTTGGGAGAAACCAGGCTCAGTGTGGAGGCCAGTTCTCCTCTGGCCAAATAAACCAACATGGTGGGGTTATGATTCCAGGCTGCATCACAAGTCCGACTGTGGATTGGTCATTCAGAGTATTGACTTTTGCTGAGGATCTGTGCTGATGACTGTTGTGTTGGCGAGGTCTTCACAGGGGATCCGTCTCCATGGCTCCCCTGATATTCAGGGCTGTTGTGGTCGTCTCTATGTGCAGGTTGTTGTGTTCATGCATGAATTATATTGTGATTTCTACTTTGAATTGATGTAAAGCATAACATGTGTGAGAATCGAAGTGATGGGTAAACAAGATGGATGAAGTTTGTCACTCCCGTCTTGTGATTCTCTGCTTACTAACTGCTCTCCAGAAGCTTGCATTCTGCAAGTGAACAGTGCCTTGTACCATCCCAAAGAGGCACAACATCACTTCCATGGACCTTTACCTGGACTGTTTCCTGCTGGTGGAATGACCTGCCTAACTTAACCTGAGCTTCTGAGTATTTTCAAGAAATGGCTGAAGATGTCTTTGCATGACAAAGGACCCCAAGACTATAAACCACTGGCTTGCAGCTTGATGTTCTTAGGTCATTTCGTTTCAGAGGAGGGCCTTCCTGATGAATCACATGTAATGGCATTTCAAAATGCTCCAGCTGATTATCTGTCACGTTTGCCCTTACTCTTGCCCTGCTCTAACCAAACTTTGCAGACAGATTTCTAATAGTTAGCCTCCTTCACCCAAGGGACTGGACGTTATGTTGCTGCCATATAATAAATTGTGTCTGTAACCGTATGTTAAGGACAACTTTATCTTCCGAGGCTCACGGCTGAGTGCACCTGCTGCTCGTCGCTCTGTGCTGGTCTCCATATTGTGCACAAAGGACATCAGGGAGAGGTGAGAACCAAACAATGACTTTGATTTCTATTGATCTACTCCTACTCCTCTCCAGCCAGTGGTGCTGCCAGATAGACAATGGCAGTACGTGGCTGTGGACATAGTTGGGCCATTTGACACTGTTACATCCGACTGCAGGTTTGCTATAACATTAACAGATTATTACAGCATATGGCCTGAGGTCTCCTTTACTCACACTGTCACTACAGATTCTGTGATTTTGTTTGTGTCATCAGTCTTCAGCCGCCATGGAAATCCATTGAGTATAGTAACTGATAATGGTGTTATTTTTTCTGCTTTCTCTGCTTTTCTAGATGTAAAGTGAAGGCCAAGTATGGCTACCCATACTCGGAATTTGTCCTCTGCATTTAACCCATCCATGTTAGTGCACTCTTATTAGAAGCAGTGAGTAGTGAACTCACACACTGGAAATCGTGCACACACACGATTTCCAGTGTGTGTGTTCACGATTTCCAGTGTGTGAGTAGTGAACTCACACACTGGAAATCGTGAACACACACCAGGAGCAGTGGTCAACGATTCACTGTGGCTCTGGGGGAGCAATTGGGAGTTAAGTGCCTTGCTCAAGGGCACCTCAGTCGTTTTCGTCATTGAGAATCGAACCTGCGACCTTCGAAGTCTGACTCGCTAACCTTTAGGCCGAATATTCATCACCATCATTCCTCTCTCCACTACCCGGCAGCTAATGGTGCTGTAGAGAGGTTCAACCATGTTCTCAAACACACTGTCCAAATGGCCATCCAGTAACATAAGCCATGGAAATCTGTGGTAACTGACTTCTTGCATGTGTACCAAGCCACTCATGCTGAAACTAAAATGCTCCTCTATGGCAGGCAAATGCGCACAAAGCTGTCTATTTTGCCATCTGCTCCTGTGCACCCACTGACATGAGTGTTTGGCAAAGGTTTTCGCAGCTGCAACACAAAATTAAAAAAGTACACTGATGCTAAGTGCACTCTAAAAAAAGATGGTTCTTTAAAGGTTCTTTACACATAGTAAAGGTTCTATTTAGAACTGTATCGTCCTTTAGAACCTTTTATATGCTGAAATGGTTCTTTGTGTTCGAGTTTAGGGTTCTTTTATTCCCGCCTTTTTGTTTTCAAATCTGTAACTGTCAGTCACCTCATTACTGATGTTCTGGAGATCTGCTACAACTACACAGACCGTCAACATACTCTTAACAGGTAAATGATTCTTTCTTAAAATGTCTATAAATTATAACTTTATAAATTTATTTATTTATTTATTTATATTTTTTTAAATGATTACTTTATGCCTAAACATACCCAGTCACAAAAACAAAACAAACAAACAAAAAAAAAACATTAAAGCAATCCCATGACTTTATATCACTTTCCTTTTAATACGGTAAAGGGCTCATACTGTCCAGTTTTGCCTTTTTGAAAATGATTGTTTTTACATAATTAAATGGAAGAGACCCAATGTAACTCTAAACTCAATTGTGTATTTCAGATGCTGTCACGAATCATAACCTCATCATCTGCAGACAGAAACTGCCACTCAGAATACACAAGGACGTAAAGACATCATAGATGATTGTGAAGATATTCCACTGGAACTTGGTCTTCATTACATCTAAATCGTGTTCAATGTCAGTTGTTATTAATTAATGTATTCAGCAAACAACTGTTGTTAGAGCACTAATTTTTGCTACAATCTGCCATGTCAATAAAAAAAGTATCTAATTGACACAACATGCTGTAATTTTTATTTTTGTATATGTAAAACCCAAATGGGCAACAAGATATAAGACCAGGCAGAGTAAAAAAACATTATTAATACATAATATATAAAAATAATAGTAATATTAAGATACTAATATTAATAAAAATAAATATTGTTGGAAAGACAAGACTGACAACTGTCGTCTTTGAACCTCTCATTGTACGACGTAGGACCCCTGTTAAGGAGTCACGATTGTTTGAAGATGGCAATCTTTCATCTGGACAGCTGAAAATCATGCAGTGTGTCCCAGGCTTAAGGGACACAGAAAGTTTACTGATCCTCTCACAGTTACCAAAAGATCTGGGCTGGGTACATCCCTTCTTAGTGATAGAAAGACATGGAATGCTTCCCACTGAATTTCCATGCACACCAACAAATCCAGCCGAGAACACTGCTCACTACACACATGCTCATATACTAGTAGCTAAAAACTATTAGAGAGCTGTCTAATTTAATTCTTACTCGTAAGAATTCCAGTTACAGAGCTCTACAATTGTAATCTTGCAAGTAAAAACTTGTATTCATTAGATGTTTTAAAAGTTTAAGTTTAAAAAAAAATATATATATATATTTTTCAAGTTTGTTTTAATTTCTCAATAACTATATGGAATAACAGCAACCATTGGTGGTGTAATAACTGATTTTCCTGCTAAGCTGAGATAAAACTCACCCTGCAATAAAGCAATAAAGCAATAAAGCAATAAAGCAATAAAACACACCTTGGACAGAAGATCACAAAGAAAAATAACAGGACATTGTCTTGTCCAAACTTATCTCCTTGTTTATATATGCATCCCCCCTCTCCCTCCTCAAGTCACTAAAAGTTCACAAGAGATTGTCTGTAAATCACATATGAGGTTAGGGTGACCACCTGCTAATAAGCCCAAGGGGACAAGGGGTATGTTTTTGAGGGACAATGTGGGACACTGTCTGGCGCGGCGGTGCCCCACTGGCAGACTCACTGATAGTGGTTTACCAATTTCTAGCACATACCACCTTGCATAGTATTAATAATGCCCTATTCTCCTAAACGTGTAACTTTTGATTTATGCTCATGAATAGGCCAACCAATGTGTATTTTTTTTCTAAATAAAGACTCATAATATTTTGAACATTCAATGAATTGACAGATGTACTTCCACTTAAGATTTACTATTTAATTTTATTTATTTTTCATTACAATTTATTTACTTTAAATAAATTAATAAATTATAATATAAATGTATAGGATTAACGGAATTGTAGTTGCTCAACACCACAGGAACAGTTAAAAAAAAGTATTTAAAAAAAAATTGACCTCGTATTCCCCTCCCTCCATGTCCGATTGAGAAGGACGTTTTGCAAAGGTCACAAAAAGCCCTCTCGGTATCCCCCTCAACACCTTTTTAAGCCACAAATATTAATTTCCCCATTCTTGTTTCTTGTTGTTACTTACACCTTCTCTTTTTAATTGATGATGGCGTTGGCTCTGAGACTCAGTCTCTTTCTCGAATTTTTCGAATTGGAAAGCGCGCATCTAAAAGTTCCTTCCTTCCCAGTGTGTCTGGTATGCGCGTGCGTGCGCTGTCATGACAACAACGAAAAAGTTGACAACAACCTAGTCAGCAGTTCAACTGAGGGGTGGGTGTGGCAACAATAGCGTGCTGAAATGTCAAGTAATGTTCGTTTGTCTGCTTGGGGCTCGAGTATATAGAGCGACCAACTTTTTTTTGAGCAAGCATAGATTATGATTATGATTATGCGTGACACGGTCTCAATTTGCGTGACGCGTGAATTGGGTTTCAAACGCTGTGTGCGCACACGCTACGCGGGACGGGTGGTCACCCTATATGAGGTATCTTGTGAATCTATTGTTTTTCTTTTTCATGTTTGGTATCATTTTAAATGTCTCAGTGCAATTGGTCTTAATTTCATTACAGTCATTGGTATTTTGAGAAAGATTGAAAACATAGGAGAATTCTGTTGTCTCTTTGGATGATGTCTCTTCAATATATCTCCCATCTCCCCCGAAACCAGGTGTTTACCCCCTGGGGTACATGAATTGACCCAAAACAACTCTAAAAAATATTGGTATAACCCTTTTGTTCTGGTCTGGGTATTTAAGGGGAAGTGGCAGAGCAGTCTTTGGGACCCTTTACCAGGGAAAAACCCATGCAGTACTTTGTCAGTGTTTTCTCAAGTCTTACACTTGGAACACACTCACACACCACTGCATGTCTCTGTCAGGAATGCATTGCTTACTTTTAGAGTCATCTTTGAGTAATTGATGTCATGTATTTATTATTTCTGAATTGGCTTTTAATCACTTGTGTAATTGGCATGATACATTTTACCTGACAAATAAATGTTACATCTTGATTTATTCAGCATTTTCCAGAAATCATTATTCCTAGTAGATTAATGTGTAGTCTGGTGTTTCCGCAACGCTACTCAAGGGTAGATCAAACCGAAGGCACTAATGAATGGAGCATGGATCACGTCATTAAGGAGATCTTCCGATTTCTGACTATCACTAACTTAGCATGTTGCTTCTTGTGACTATTACAAAAATTACACCTTTTGGGAAGCATGGGCGGCCGCTTAAGGGTAAAATAGTTTGCACTGCATCCTCTGACTATTTCAGAACTGGCTACGGTTGTGATCGTGAGCGCATATTCGTGACGCGATACCAGGTCCTTAATGAATGAATAATTGGAAATATAGGATACCCAGAATAATCAAAGATCTAAATTAATTAATAATCAATATTTATGATTACTTTCAAATAAGAAACACAATCTAAATTTGATTATCATTTGAAATTGGAGTCAGATTAAGAGTAGAGCTAAAGTAATATTGAAACTAAATGATGTTTTATAAACAAAGTTCGGGAGGAGCACGTTCAAATAATCAATCCAATCTACTTGTCATCAAACAATTACTATGTCTACCCTATCAGCATGCAAAGAAGCATATATATATTCACTCTGTCAACTCACCTAACATTCCTTGACAGTTTTTCAGCATTTGGTCCCACCCATTTGTTGCAATGTCAGAGATCGAAGTCGAACTCTTCCCGTCTGACGACGACGCCCTTGCTGCCCAGGATCCATCGCAGCTTCCCAGCACTGCAACGAGCTCCCTTGCTCAACAGGACACTGCAACTGAACCTCCAGCAACACCGCGAGGCCTAGCCGAGCCGCTTCCCGTACCCCGAGGTGCCGTGGCTTGCCCTCACCTCCACCATCAAGATTTCCACCACCTTCTCCAGCATCTTCCTACACTTCAGCACAACCCACCATTCCTGCAATAGAAAAATGGATAGTATTAGGGTTGAGACAAGCGCTAATCAGCGCTGATGTTCATTTTTCCAGGAGAATGATTAAAGCACAACTGTACAACCTGTATGTTTCACTCCAGTCAGCTTTCCCGTCTCCAAAATCCACTCCACCTGCAAAATCCGCAAAAAAGGCAAGTATAATTACAAGGCCCCGAACTCACGTTCCCAGAAAACACCTACTCCCTCTCTCGCAGGGCCCGGTTTTCCACGAGCGTCAGGCCGCAGCAGGCCTTCAGCTAGCCAGATTCCGCCACTGCTGCCAGGCCCCAGTCTCCTCTCCGCTCCGCCGAGCTACAGACCGCAGCTTTCTCCAGCACCACACCTCACGTCTGTAAGCTCCAATCACCGGCCCAAAGACGGTGTCCAGTGTCTTGGTTCGAAGGGAATTCAGCGTGTATGTCTTTTCGGGCGCTTCTGGATAAATCACTTTAATTTATTAAACAGTTGATTTTCGAATTTTAATTCTGACTCCATGAATAATTTAATCTGACTCCAAATTTAAGTGACTCTTTGTTTTTTCAAATTTTCTATCTTAACAGCTGATCCTCGGATTAGTTGTGATTTAATTTAGACCAAGGATTATTCTGGGCATTTCCTAATTTCAAATATTCGTTCATTACGGACCGGGTGTCACTTTGAGACGTCACGTCGCGAAAGTGCGCTCACGATCACAAACTAGCCAGTCCTGAAATAGTCAGAGGGTGCAGTGCAAGTATTTTACCCTATGCAGCCGCTCACTGCAGACCCATAGGTGTAATTTTTTATAATATTTGCAGCGTACAATATGCTAAGTCAGGGAATAGTCAGAAATCAGAAGTTCCCAAGATGTGCCCCATGCTCCATTCAAAGTGCCTTCAGTTTTATCTGTCCTGGACAAAGATTTGCGGAAACACCAGACTATACTTTTAATCTACTGGAAATAATGATTTCAGAAGAATGCAGAATAAATCAAGGTTAACATTTATTTTTGCCAGGCAGAATTAAACATCCAATAAAAATAATTAAAAAGAATACATAATACACAACTGATCAGCATATAATAGAGACAACATTCAAAATGCAATATCAAAAATAGTTTCAAAGAGTCAGCGTACCTGGCAATAGAGACACACAGCAACAGTGTGGGAAGTTCTGTTTACAGATGCTTCCTTGAGTGGTTTGCCAATTCCCTTTAAATACCCAAGTGGAACAAAAGAACAATAAACATCTAGCACCCAAATATTTATTCAGCTTTTGCTGGACCCTTTCTCGTGCCCAAAGTGGTCACGCCTGAGTTTGGGGGATAAACACAAATGGTTATCTATTATCTTTATTGGGGCATCTTCCCACATCAGAAGAACAGGCATTGTTTTCTTTGTTCTGACTGTTCTGCTGCTGCGGGAATGAAACAACTTTACCATTCGCACCAGAAGTATTTATTTTGACCTCTCATAAAACAACTGGAGACAGTAGGTGTGTGTGTGTTTTGCATGACTGAATGAGACCTGGAGGGGAGAAGATAGTGTGAGGAGTCAGGAACTCAGCATGGGGGAAGAGAAGAGATTGGAGAAGTTGTGTTGTGCTCTCTGTCCCATAGATCTCTTCTTCAGATTAGTGAGTTTTATTGTTTTATTGCAGGTTAGAATTCTTGAATTCAGTCTTAGTAAAAGTCCATCCTTACACGTCTCAATGCCATTTCTAAGCGAAACAGGCCGCCCTTTCAGCGTGAGTATGCCTCCACCAACGGCGCAGGCTCAGCTAACATATAATTTTCCTGTCACTTTTTCCAACTCGTTCCCCTGTCCGTGGCCTGCAGTCCCACCTCCAGACTCTAGCGCGAGGCTGCCTCAGCTAGAGGCGCAGGCCCACACACCCTTTCTACCTCCCCAGCTCCCTTCCTTTCCCACCTTTTCTGTTCCTCCACAAGCTCCAGGGGCCGACCCAAGTGTGAGGTTGCCTCCACAAAAGGCCTCGGCCCCGGGGTTTAACCCTCTGGGGTCGGCAAACGCGCCAGCGCGTTTTGCTGGATTTTCTTCACATAGTAGCACAATAAACTTAAATTACTCCGTCATTTATGGTCATACAGAAAAAAGAAATATGAAAAAAGAATCTGTGATATTTCTACTTTTGTATGTGTCCACTTACAATCAAATCAAAACATTGTGCTTTTGTAAAATAAAGAAAATAAACAGGGTGTGCTTTCTGCCTCTCAGTCGCAGTGAACTTTTTTTTCTTGAGCACGTCCATAAACTGAAACAAAACTCAGCGAATACTTGTCACACATTTATGAGCCATATACTTTTATAAACATTTAAGAATGTACTTTTAAATGATCGGATTCAAACTGAAAACAAATATTCTCTGTTTAACCCTCTGATGGTCTTCGTTTAGCAGCCCCATTGGGGGCCTTCCCGGTCAGAAGTGACCGGACACCTAAAAATGAAACTTCCTCCATCCCAGTAAAAACCAATGCAATTTATTTTTGTTCTATAATATTTATTCTTTTTAATTTAGAATTTTGAGGCAATTTGATTGAACTTATTAAAGGAGCTGTATGTAAGAAATCTATTTCAATTAATCATAAAATTGCCCTGATGTGTCACTAGACATTAAGAAATCATGTTCATTTCAAATACTTATATCACTGACAACAGTAGTATGGCTAGGATATTGTCATTTAAAAAGTGGACTTGCAGCCCTCAACTGATGTTGATGTTGTCATTTTGTGTTTTGGCCTGAGCGCCTCCCTCCACCTATCTACCAATCACGAAGTCAGTAGTGTTTCGGGATCCGGGTTGCCAGCTTTGCTCTAACCTAACCTACCCTAACTCTAGTCGGATAAAAATGTCTAACGTTACTAAATCAAAAAGACCTCGTTATAATTCAGAAATTCGTTGTAACAAAGTCCGAAATAAAACCAGAATTTGTATAGGAGATGCTTTTGAAAGATGGAGGCGGCTGAAAACGGAGAAGAATTTGAACACAGACGCCAACGTTGCTAATTTTCTCCTAGACAGGTAAGATTCATCTATGCTTGGCTAACTTGTACTTGATGTCAATGGACATTTCATATATTCATGACAGTCGAACAAAGTTATGCGTGTTCAAGCAACGTAACGTTAGCTCACATGGACGTTATGCATTTGCAATGCATTATAGGAGCCCGTTTCTCTGTCATTATGCTGAGACGCTGATGAAAACATTAGCACGCCCATTATGGCAATTTGAAACGTAATTGAGACAAGCCTAACTTTACCTCAGAAAAAATTATTCGTCATTCGTTCTTCACGTATATCGTGGACTAAGTTACACATGCTGCAAGTTGACCTGTATGACCATTGCTAATGTAATTTAGTTACTCTAACAATATTTTCTGATGGGACTGAAAACAACCCTGTGATAGCCATTGGTGATATTGAATTTGTCCCGTGTTATAATTTCTGTGGCAAATGTTTATTCTGTTTTTAGCCTATAATATTGTCACAAGTCGGGATGGGCCGAACCAGACCAATGCCCGACCCTAGACCCAGAACACTTTGAGGAGCGTGCCAGAGATGAGACCAGAGTCGAAGAATAAAGAGTAACAAATTTTATTAAGAATAAAACAATTGGTAATCCTAATCTAAAAGTCTTCTTCTCTCCCTCGTCCAGGGAGGAGTCCCAGACGGCAAGCAGACACAGTCTTCCCCGCAGACGGCGATTCCCAGTAAGGAGTACCGGACAGTTAAGTGTCTCACAACATGCAGGTTAACAGAGTTCCTTTCTCCCAGCAGGTATCAGGTGTACAATGGAAGGTGATGGACGGGTGAGTTCCCCGGTGAGTGGATGGCCACAGCTTCCTCTCCTCTTTCCCAGTGGAGGACAGTTCACAACAGTCAATAATATACAGGTAGGTATCTTACGGTAAGTAGATCGACCAAGCTCCTTCCACGCCGGTATCAAGTTCACAATGGGAGGTGGTGAGCAGGTAAGTTCTCCAATGAGTGGATGACCACAGCTTCCTCTCCTCTTTCAAGCGGGGGATAGTTCACAGCAGTCGATAGGATACAGGTAGGTATCTTACGGTATGTAGACTAACTGGGTTCCTTTCTCCAAGCTGGTATCAGGTACGCAATGGAAGGTGATAAACAGGTGAGTTCTCCGGTGAGTGAATAGCCACAGCTTCCTCTCCTCCTTTCAAGTGGGAGACAGTTCACAGCAGTCAATAGTATGCAGGTAGGTATCTTACGGTATGTAGGTTAACAGGACTCCTTTCTCCAGCTGGTATCGGATACACAATGGAAGGTGGATTGGACGGGTGAGTTCTCCGGTGAGTGGGTGGCCACAGCTTCCTCTCCTCTTTTCAAGTGGGAGACAGTTCACAGCAGTCAATAGTATGCAGGTAGGTATCTTACGGTATGTAGGTTAACTGGGTTCCTTTCTCCAAGCTGATATCAGGTACGCAATGGGAGGTGATAAACAGGTGAGTTCTCCGGTGAGTGAATAGCCACAGCTTCCTCTCCTCCTTTCAAGTGGGAGACAGTTCACAGCAGTCAATAGTATGCAGGTAGGTATCTTACGGTATGTAGGTTAACAGGACTCCTTTCTCCAGCTGGTATCGGATACACAATGGAAGGTGGATTGGACGGGTGAGTTCTCCGGTGAGTGGGTGGCCACAGCTTCCTCTCCTCTTTTCAAGTGGGAGACAGTTCACAGCAGTCAATAGTATGCAGGTGGATATCTTGGGCGGACGAGTGATTCGCACCCGACAGTTGGGCTTCAGGGCTGTAGCGAACTCGCAGTCACCGACTGAACTGGACTTCCTCTAGGGTAGACAGAATCATCACTTCACACAACAATATAGTTTTCTCACATGTGTCGTGGAAAAAGACGGGAACGTCACACCATCCAGGTGGACCTCGAGGCTGCAGCGAACTCACAGTCACGGACTGGGCTGGGCTTTCTCCACAGGCGGTTTTCAGGGCTGCAGCAAACTCACGGTCACAGACTGGGCTGGGCTTTCTCTAGGGCAGACAGAGTCAATACTTCACACAGCAATATAATGTTCTCACATGTGTCGCGGAGAAGACAGAAACTTCACTCCATACAGGTGGGCTTCGGGGCTGCAGCGCACTCACAGTCACAGACTGGGCTGGGCTTTCTCTAGGGCAGACAGAGTCAATACTTCACACAGCATTATAATGTTCTCACATGTGTCGTGGAGAAGACAGAAACTTCACTCCATACAGGTGGGTTTCGGGGCTGCAACGCACTCACAGTCACAGACTGGGCTGGGCTTTCTCTAGGGCAGACAGAGTCAATACTTCACACAGCAATATAATGTTCTCACATGTGTCGTGGAGAAGACAGAAACTTCACTCCATACAGGTGGGTTTCGGGGCTGCAGCGCACTCACAGTCACAGACTGGGCTGGGCTTTCTCTAGGGCAGACAGAGTCAATACTTCACACAGCAATGTAATGTTCTCACATGTGTCGCGGAGAAAACAGAAACTTCACTCCATACAGGTGGGCTTCGGGGCTGCAACGCACTCACAGTCACAGACTGGGCTGGGCTTTCTCTAGGGCAGACAGAGTCAATACTTCACACAGCAATATAATGTTCTCACATGTGTCGTGGAGAAGACAGAAACTTCACACGAGCTGTCCTTCCCAAACCTTTCCTCAGTTGGACGTACTCGATCTCTCCAAGCTCTGAAGATGTACAATATACCAGCCTGCCTCTTGGGCGAGCGCACGGCAGTTAAAAGCAGACCTTCACACACTCACAGGAATTTTCACTCCAATATACCACGCGAGGGAAGAGACGGAACGTCAATTCAAACACTGCAAATCCACTCATCAAGTGTACTTAAGGCCAGCACTCACCCTGGGTCTCGGTTCAAAAAGCGAAGGATCGGCAGTGAGAGGAAGGTGATTTTAAACACTTCTTCATAGGCATAAACTGGATTTGCTTCACCGTCCGAACGGGAAGAGGAGATAAGAATGGCAGAGAATCAGTTTAATTCACTCAGTGATATTCATACGGTACACTCCAAGCACTTCAACCCACATCTATCTCAGTATCAAACGTGTGGTAGGAGATTCAATAATCGGTTACTTATCTTCACTCTTTCATCCAGACGATGCACTTCCCTCTTTCCCTCTCTCTCTCTCCGTCTTCAATTCCTCATACACACGACATTCCTTTTTCCTCACAACGAGCCCTCAACGACACACTTCAGAGAACACTTCCCAACAGGAGCCAGCCACATCCAAACAGGAACAAAAGCACCACAAGCAGGAGAGGAACAACAACAACTTTCTCTTCCTCTGACTTTTTATACTCTCATGAGCTAGCGTGGCCTCATTCAAACGCTCAGCGCAAATTACCCACACCTGCTGTCAATCCGCCACTAGTTACCATAGCGACAGGCACTCACTCGGCTTTGGGACGGTGTTTCACTTCCCAAATCTCAACAGGGACGTTTCTCTAGCGGGGATAGTCCCGGGCTTATTTGTCACCCCGTGCCCTCCCCCCCCGCCAAACCGTTCTAGTCCCGAGAACGGTCTCCTGACACCCAGTCCCCATACCTGGCTGGTGGCTGACCCCGATTCCCTCGTTGAGACCGTCGGGGAGGGGAGACAGGTACTTCCGGCCGTGGTCCCAGGCCTAAACCTCTTGGGATTACTGCCCACCCTACCAGCGGGGGTGTCCATGACGTGTCGGCCGGCGGGTCTCTTACCACTGGCTTTGGGAAATACGGGCAAGGGCGAATCAGATTGCGGTGTAACACCCGTTCGGGGCCTGCCCTTCCTTCTGGCCGCAGTGCGTATACCGGTTGGTCTGGATGGGGTTGTCGCTGAACGACGTACGGCTGAGCCTCCCATCGATCGCTCAACTTCCCTTTCCCCTGCCGGCGATTATCTCGCACCAACACCCTCTCACCGGGTAATAACGGGGCCTCTCGAGCCGTACGATCATACAACCTCTTATTCTTCAACGCCGTTTGGTTTATCCGGCCAGCGACTTTCTCGTATGCCGACTGCAGGCGTTGATGGTGATTTATCACCCAAGCAGATAGATTTCCTCCCTCTTCTTCCCCGGTGGTCCCCATAAGCATATCCATTGGGAGTCTCACATGCCTGCCAAACATTAGGTAAGTGGGGGCATAACCAGTGGTACTGTGTATGCTATTATTATACGCCTGTATCATCGCTGGAAGCCTGTCAGCCCAGTGGCCCTGCTGTTCCTCCTCCAAGGTACCCAATAAGCCCAATAAGGTCTGATTGAACCTCTCACACCCCCCGTTCCCTTGAGGATGATAAGGGGTCGTGTGGGTCTTCTTGCATCCGTACAGGAGGCACAGTTCGCGGATCACCTTGGACTCGAAATTGGCCCCTTGATCAGAATGGAGGATTTCCGGACAACCAAACGGCTGAATTACATATCTCCAGAGGGCATTGGCGGTAGTAAGAGCAGTTTGGTCCACAGTGGGGACGGCCCAGGCGTATTTAGTAAACAGGAGTAGTGATGACAAGAATATTCTGGACCTGATCCACCGGTCGCCCCAGAGTGAGAAAGTCCATGGCCACTATGTGCAGAGGTGCCTTGGCCTGGATCGGGACCAACGGTGCCCGGGCCTCCTTCCTAGATTTAAACAAGATACAGCGTGGACACCTCTGGAGGTAAGCCCTGGTAGTGCCCTCCATTCCGGGCCAGTAAAAATGTCGTCTCAACAAGGCCAACGTCCTCTCTTGCCCCTGATGTCCCATCCGGCCATGATAGGCCTCCAACAGAGCTTGCCAACGCCCTTCAGGGACCACGATCTGACGGACCTCCTCTTCTCGACCAGACTCCTGCAGTGCCCTACAAAGCACCCCTTCTTTTAGGCACAGCCTCGCCCTCTGTCCCAGCAAGCCTCGCACAACTCGAGTCTCAGCTCGACGTTCCGCCCCCTCGGGCCAGATCTCCTGTTCTACCCACGTCCGTACCTTCAGCACATCCCCATCTTCGCCCTGCCACGACCTCCAGCGTGATGGATCCCACCCCCAACATGGAGGAGGGTCTTCGGACTCCTGTCCCGGGGCTTCGATGACCCCCACCATCAATCCCTCATCGGACCCCACTCCGGGGGCCTGTAGATGGCCTGCCGATCCTTCACCCGGTAGCCTAGATAATACATCAGCATTGGTGTGTTCCTTTCCTGGTCGATACTGGATCTGGTAGTCAAAATTGGCCAGTTGTGCCACCCAGCGTTGCTCTACCGCCCCCAGCTTGGCCGTTTGTAGGTGTACCAGCGGATTATTGTCTGTGACAAACTGTACCTTGGCCCCCCAAAGATAGTCTTTGAACTTTTCGCTTAATGCCCATTTCATGGCTAACAGCTCGAGTTTGAAGGAACTATAATTTGAGTCGTTCTTTTCGGCGGGGTGTAAGCTTCGGCTGGCATAAGCAATGACTCTTTCCGCTCCTTGCTGTTTCTGTGCCAGTACTGCACCCAAACCAAGCTGGCTGGCATCGGTGTATAGAATAAATGGTTGCGTGAAGTTGGCATAGGCTAGGATCGGGGCCTGCAACAGCTCTTGTTTAAGCCTCTGAAAGGCAGCTTCACAAGCTGGGTCCCATTGGATCGTCGGGGACCCTCGACCCCGGGTTCGCCCGGTGCCTCCAAGCAGTTGGTTAATTGGTTTAGCAATCTTGGAGAAGTCTTGTATGAATCGCCGGTAGTAACCCACAAAGCCCAGGAATGACCGCACTTGACGCACCGTCTGGGGTGATGCCCACTCTTGCACTGCCACCACCTTCTCTGGGTCAACCGAGATCCCCGCCGCACTGACCACATGTCCCAAGAACTTAACCTCCTTACGGAAGAGCTGACACTTGTCGGGCTGTAGCTTCAACCCGTAACGCTCAAGGGAGCGGAAGACTTGCCCCAGATGTTCCAAGTGAGACCTAAAATCAGGAGAATACACGATAACATCATCCAAGTAGACGAGAGTGGTGTCCATCAACTGACTGCCCAAACAACGCTGCATCAGCCGTTGGAATGTGGCTGGAGCGTTGCAAAGCCCGAACGGCATCCGGTCCCATTCATAGAGGCCGAAGGGGGTGGTGAATGCCGTCTTCTCTCGGCCATGCTCGTCCATTTGCACCTGCCAGTAGCCGCTGGCTAGATCGAGGGTGGAATACCAGGCAGCTTGAGTGAGGCTCGTGAGGGAATCTTCGACTCGTGGTAGTGGGAAAGCATCTCTTTTAGTCACCTGGTTTAACCTCCTGTAGTCCACACAGAACCTCCAGGAGCCCGTTTTCTTGCGGACCAATACTATAGGTGCGGCCCAAGGGCTGCTGCTCTCACGAATAATCCCTTTAGCAAGCATTCCCCGCAACAAGGTACGAACCTCCGGGTACAAGGTCGGGGGTACAGGTCGATAACGTTCTCGGCTCGGCGCCGCGTCTCCGGTCGGAATTTGATGTTTTACCGCATCTGTGCGGTCATAGTCCTCCTCGTGGGTGGCGAACAAGTGCTGCCAATCCTTCAAGAACTCTTGGAGTTGTCCCGTTTGTTCTTCCCTCAACCCTTCGCCCCGTAAAGACTCTCCCTGCAAATGGGCCGGCAATCCTCTCCCGCTCTCCTCCACTCCCGAACCAACTCGGGCTAGGGCCACTTCAACCACCGTTGGACTCACCCGCTCAAAACTCACTTCCCCCTGCTCGTGAACCTGCTGTGGTTTCACGGATGTCACTCGGGCCAAACACTGGTGGCGGTATAGAAGCACCGGGAAGGGGTTTGTGTTCCGAACTCGGACGGGGACCCTACCCCCTCGGACGATGGTTAGTCCTCGAGCTACTTCCACCTTAGGACCCTCGTCATGGGGTTCCACCAGGACCCATTCGTGTGGACGGTAACGTCGAGGGGGAAGCCTAACTCGGACCACAGCCTCGCTTTGAGCTGGAATGGACAGGGCATAGCGACAAACCATTCTTCCCACACTCTCTCGGTCATGCTGTTGTTCGGCCAGACATATCCGGCGGCAATCATCCCCTGACGTGGTCCCACTCTTGGCCGGCAGGTGTTACGGCCGCTCGTGCCGGTGCACTTCGAAATAGTTCCTCCCAACAGTCCGAGATGACATTCATTCCGATCAGTGCACGATGGGACCCCAGACACGGGTCTCGGACGACCACTACCCCCTTCTGAGGTACTAGAATTCCATGGATCTGTAAATCAGTCACCAAGTAACCCACGTACGGGATGTCCAGCCCGTTTGCTCCACGGAGCGTCAGCCAGGGGGCCTCTGCAGGGAGTTGGCTTCCGGAACCAAACAGCTCTTGGGCCAAACTTTCTGAAAACAGGGTCACTTGGGAACCCGTATCCAAGAGACACCGGATTTTCTGGCCATTTACCTGGACCACAACCACCGGACAACGGCCTACCAGGCAGCTCTGAGAAGATATCGAAGGAGGGGGGTCTGACAAGGGGGTCCCGACCACTTGACCCACAGTGGCCGGAGACTCTAAAAACCCCCTTGTGATGCCCGTCGAGCGGAACACTGGCGAACGTAGTGCCCCGGTTCTCCACAGCCGTTACAGATGGGACGCCCATGTGCATCCCACTGAAATCGAGAGCCCACTGACCGAGGAGGACGATGTTCGAACGGGCGACCCCCATCGGAGTAGGCCCGCTCTCGAGAGTGAGGAGGGTACTGGGGCCGTTCTCGACGTAGTTCTTCCCTCACTGATTTGGATAGCTCAGACATTTGCTCACGGACATCCCTCTTTAATTCTTCCCGGAGGGCCTGCTTCCAGTCGGGCGCCGCCGGGGCCGGAGGAGGTTCAACAACGTTCGTAGCCAGGCAGCTGGGGACACCCGCATGCTCCGCCTGGTCATGCTCAAGGGCCAAAGCTTCCCGTCGGAGCTCTTCGAAAGTCAAATTCGGCTCTCTCCTCAGTTGTACCCGCAAACTCTGGCGAACTGGGCCCTCCCGTAGTCCCAGCACAAATTGGTCTCGCAACAGGACCTCTTCGCCCCCCAGGCCATGATCCTGTCTCCCCGTCAGCCTAGAATACTGCTCCCGCAGTTGTAAGGTGAATGCCCGAACGGATTGTCGAGGGCCTTGCCGAGAATTAAAGAACTTCGCCCTCAGTGCTGCTACCGGGGTGGTATCCCCATATTGCCCTGTGAGAAAGTCGAAAATCGCCTGGATTGTTGCTCGATTAGCTTCTGGTGCTGCTTGAACTTCCCTTCTTGCATCCCCTTCCAGGGAATTCAACACAAACTGGACCCTCTGTGTGGCGTTCAGACCCTGGAGTCCTGCCAAGTACTCTACCTGGTTTTTCCACTCCGACAGACTCACTTCAGACCCCGGGCCTCCATACCTCGGGGCCCATGGGGCACCCATGAAAATCGGCATAACAGGTGGCCGAGCCCCAGGTTCTTCCCCCTCTGCCATCACCAACTCTGGTCGCTCAACTCAAAGTGTAATCCTGCCGACTACGCCAAATTTCTGTCACAGGTCGGGATGGGCCGAACCAGACCAATGCCCACCCCTAGACCCAGAACACTTTGAGGAGCGTGCCAGAGATGAGACCAGAGTCGAAGAATAAAGAGTAACAAATTTTATTAAGAATAAAACAATTGGTAATCCTAATCTAAAAGTCTTCTTCTCTCCCTCGTCCAGGGAGGAGTCCCAGACGGCAAGCAGACACAGTCTTCCCCGCAGACGGCGATTCCGAGTAAGGAGTACCGGACAGGTAAGTGTCTCACAACATGCAGGTTAACAGAGTTCCTTTCTCCCAGCAGGTATCAGGTGTACAATGGAAGGTGATGGACGGGTGAGTTCCCCGGTGAGTGGATGGCCACAGCTTCCTCTCCTCTTTCCCAGTGGAGGACAGTTCACAACAGTCAATAATATACAGGTAGGTATCTTACGGTAAGTAGATCGACCAAGCTCCTTCCACGCCGGTATCAAGTTCACAATGGGAGGTGGTGAGCAGGTAAGTTCTCCAATGAGTGGATGACCACAGCTTCCTCTCCTCTTTCAAGCGGGGGATAGTTCACAGCAGTCGATAGGATACAGGTAGGTATCTTACGGTATGTAGGTTAACTGGGTTCCTTTCTCCAAGCTGGTATCAGGTACGCAATGGGAGGTGATAAACAGGTGAGTTCTCCGGTGAGTGAATAGCCACAGCTTCCTCTCCTCCTTTCAAGTGGGAGACAGTTCACAGCAGTCAATAGTATGCAGGTAGGTATCTTACGGTATGTAGGTTAACAGGACTCCTTTCTCCAGCTGGTATCGGATACACAATGGAAGGTGGATTGGACGGGTGAGTTCTCCGGTGAGTGGGTGGCCACAGCTTCCTCTCCTCTTTTCAAGTGGGAGACAGTTCACAGCAGTCAATAGTATGCAGGTGGATATCTTGGGCGGACGAGTGATTCGCACCCGACAGTTGGGCTTCAGGGCTGTAGCGAACTCGCAGTCACCGACTGAACTGGACTTCCTCTAGGGTAGACAGAATCATCACTTCACACAACAATATAGTTTTCTCACATGTGTCGTGGAAAAAGACGGGAACGTCACACCATCCAGGTGGACCTCGAGGCTGCAGCGAACTCACAGTCACGGACTGGGCTGGGCTTTCTCCACAGGCGGTTTTCAGGGCTGCAGCGAACTCACGGTCACGGACTGGGCTGGGCTTTCTCTAGGGAAGACAGAGTCAATACTTCACACAGCAATATAATGTTCTCACATGTGTCGCGGAGAAGACAGAAACTTCACTCCATACAGGTGGGCTTCGGGGCTGCAGCTCACTCACAGTCACAGACTGGGCTGGGCTTTCTCTAGGGCAGACAGAGTCAATACTTCACACAGCATTATAATGTTCTCACATGTGTCGTGGAGAAGACAGAAACTTCACTCCATACAGGTGGGTTTCGGGGCTGCAACGCACTCACAGTCACAGACTGGGCTGGGCTTTCTCTAGGGCAGACAGAGTCAATACTTCACACAGCAATATAATGTTCTCACATGTGTCGTGGAGAAGACAGAAACTTCACTCCATACAGGTGGGTTTCGGGGCTGCAGCGCACTCACAGTCACAGACTGGGATGGGCTTTCTCTAGGGCAGACAGAGTCAATACTTCACACAGCAATGTAATGTTCTCACATGTGTCGCGGAGAAAACAGAAACTTCACTCCATACAGGTGGGCTTCGGGGCTGCAACGCACTCACAGTCACAGACTGGGCTGGGCTTTCTCTAGGGCAGACAGAGTCAATACTTCACACAGCAATATAATGTTCTCACATGTGTCGTGGAGAAGACAGAAACTTCACACCAGCTGTCCTTCCCAGACCTTTCCTCAGTTGGACGTACTCGATCTCTCCAAGCTCTGAAGATGTACAATATACCAGCCTGCCTCTTGGGCGAGCGCACGGCAGTTAAAAGCAGACCTTCAATTTTCACTCCAATATACCACGCGAGGGAAGAGACGGAACGTCAATTCAAACACTGCAAATCCACTCATCAAGTATACTTAAGGCCAGCACTCACCCTGGGTCTCGGTTCAAAAAGTGAAGGATCGGCAGTGAGAGGAAGGTGATTTTAAACACTTCTTCATAGGCATAAACTGGATTTGCTTCACCGTCCGAACGGGAAGAGGAGATAAGAATGGCAGAGAATCAGTTTAATTCACTCAGTGATATTCATACGGTACACTCCAAGCACTTCAACCCACATCTATCTCAGTATCAAACGTGTGGTAGGAGATTCAATAATCGGTTACTTATCTTCACTCTTTCATCCAGACGATGCACTTCCCTCTTTCCCTCTCTCTCTCTCCGTCTTCAATTCCTCATACACACGACATTCCTTTTTCCTCGCAACGAGCCCTCAACGACACACTTCAGAGAACACTTCCCAACAGGAGCCAGCCACATCCAAACGGGAACAAAAGCACCACAAGCAGGAGAGGAACAACAACAACTTTCTCTTCCTCTGACTTTTTATACTCTCATGAGCTAGCGTGGCCTCATTCAAACGCTCAGCGCAAATTACCCACACCTGCTGTCAATCCGCCACTAGTTACCATAGCGACAGGCACTCACTCGGCTTTGGGACGGTGTTTCACTTCCCAAATCTCAACAGGGACGTTTCTCTAGCGGGGATAGTCCCGGGCTTATTTGTCACCCCGTGACAAAGCAACCTGAAGCCACAGATAGGAGACACATGGTTAGGGTGATTGTGGATTCCATTAAAGACGTTAAATCCAACCAAGCGGCAATGTTCAGAAATTGCATAGTCAATCATCCAGAAGTATCCAAACAGATTTAGTGACAAAACAGAGGAAGGAGAGTTAATTGGATGTGGTCACTACTCTTTGATGTGTCAGTTGAAGACAAGGGTGTAACATCTTAATCGGAACATTACAATGGCTCAACATACAAAACCTAAACGAACAGGAGACAAAGTGGATGATAGCAATCCTCAACATCTAAATCTGCTAAACTGGATAAATATGTGTCACGGTAGATGTATTTTCTGTTCCTTCTAGTCTTGTGTTTATGTTGTTGTGTGAGCGCGTGTATTGTGGGTGTGAGTGTATGACATCACTTGATCCGCTCCAGCTGATCATCATCACATCACCAGCTGCAAGCAATATCACGACTCTTTAAATACTTACCGTTGTTCTATCATCCTTGTCAGATCGTTGTTTGATGTTGTTCGTGTTGGTGTTCCGGCCTTGTGTTCCTGTTCCAAGTCTTCGTTGTGGATTCACCCGTCGTCTCACCGTCACCTTCACTGCACTCTTCACGGATCCTGACCATCGAAGTCCCTGCGTCACTCACACACACCCGGCTTGTACTGCTGGACTGTCTATCTAATAAACCACTTGCAATTGCTTCCTGTCTCGTATCCAGTCTTTATGACAATATGGTTGTGTGAATTGGAACATTACTGAACTTCCTGAAGGGGAAACTTTTGAGACTTTAGAGATAAAGAGAAAGGAGATGCTGTAACAGTGTCTGGTTTATGTTCCTTGGGTCACCACTAGATGTCCTCCTTCCCCACGGTGTCCATCACACTCTTGAACTACATCCCCCATGATCCTTGTCTTTTCATTGCACTCAGCTGTCCCTTATCACTGATCATTGCACCCAGCCTGTTCCCCATTAGCATTGTCAATTCCCTGTGTATATAACCCTGTCTGTTTTAGTATGTGTCACGGAGTCCTTGTATTATATCACGCCACTTCTGTTCCCTGTGTTTCCTGTTTATGTTCGTGTTTCTTGGATTGATTATTTGGATTTTGACCTCTGCCTGGACTGGATACGATTTTGGATTTGCCCAATAAATTAATCTTTACTGCACTTGGATCTTCCCTTTCCTTGGTGTGTGGATCGTGACAGAAGGACTCCGTCAAACTCAAGATCCAGCAGTTTTTTTTTTTTTTTGTGTATCATGTCGACAAGAAGAGAACTGTTTGAGGGGACCCGGTTAGCCAAGTTTCGCGGGTCCCGTGGAGGCCGCAGTGGAGGTACTGGTCGGGAGGAATCACGACTCCACTCTCCACTCTGGCCACTCTTCAACCCTGGGTTGGTGGGGTCCAGCCCAGAGCCCCATCCGCCGCTGGTTCCGTCCAGCCCAGAGCCTTCAATGACATTAGTGGAATGTTATTCCTGGTGGGATCATCTCACCAAGCAGAGTGCTGCGTTCCCGGTAGATTCCGGGAGGACAGCAGCATCCACTCCCTCGCAAGAACGGGGGAGGAGAAGGAGGAATTCCTCTGTCCCTGTGCCGGTGGTCCCAGTGCCAGTGCCGGTGGTCCCTGTGCCGGTGGTCCCTGTGCCGGTGGTCCCTGTGCCGGTGGTCCCTGTGCCGGTGGTCCCAGTGCCGGTGGTCTCGAGTCCGGTGGTCCGGAAACGGCGGAGGAGGAGGAGGACTTCCTGCCTTCCCAATGGCCTGGAGGTCGTCCCCGAACAGCCCGCTGTCTCCCTGGAGGTCGTCCCCGAACAGCCCGCTGTCTCCCTGGAGGTCGTCCCCGAACAGCCCGCTGTCTCCCTGGAGGTCGTCCCCGAACAGCCCGCTGTCTCCCTGGAGGTCGTCCCAGAGCAGCCTGCTGTCGTCCCGGAGGCCGTCCCCAAGCTGCTTGCCCTGCCGGCGCCACCCCAGCGTCTCGCCCTGCCGGCGCCACCCCAGCGTCTCGCCTTGCCGGCACCGATCCAGCGGCTTGCCTTGCTGGCACCACCCCAGCGCCTCGCTCTGCCAGCGCCATCCGAGGGTCTCGCCTTATCGGTTCCTCTTATACAATCTGCCCAGCCAGTGTCTGTTCCTGAGCCGGAGCCAGTGTCTGTTCCTGAGCCGGAGCCAGTGTCTGTTCCTGAGCCGGAGCCAGTGTCTGTTCCTGAGCCGGAGCCAGTGTCTGTTCCTGAGCCGGAGCCAGTGTCTGTTCCTGAGCCGGAGCCAGTGTCTGTTCCTGAGCCGGAGCCAGTGTCTGTTCCTGAGCCTGAGCCGGTGGTGCCAGTTCCAGTGCCTGAGCCCGAGGGGTCGTCTCCGCCCTGGCCGCCCGAGGGGTCGTCTCCGCCCTGGCCGCCCGAGGGAAAGTCTCCGCCCTGGCCGCCCGAGGGGTCGTCTCCGCCCTGGCCGCCCGAGGGGTCGTCTCCGCCCTGGCCGCCCGAGGGAAAGTCTCCGCCCTGGCCGCCCGAGGGAAAGTCTCCGCCCTGGCCGCCCGAGGGAAAGTCTCCGCCCTGGCCGCCCGAGGGAAAGTCTCCGCCCTGGCCGCCCGAGGGACTGTCTGCTCTGCCCTGGCCGCCCGATGGACTGACGTTTCTGCCCTGGCCGTCTGCACAGCCTGCTCCGCCCAGGCCACCCGATGGACTGTCGTCTGCTTCACCCTGGCCGGCCGATGAACTGTCTGCTTCGCCCTGGCCGCTGGCTAAGCCATCACCTCCTGTTCCTGTTCCCCTCCATGGACCTGGCCCCCCATCCCACCCCCTGATCATCCACCTTTCCACCTCCCTCCTTGACTCTGGTTTTGTTTGTGGGTCTTGGAGCGTCTGGTAGCCGCTCCGTAGAGGGGGGGTTATGTCACAGTGTCTGGTTTATGTTCCTTGGGTCACCACTAGATGTCCTCCTTCCCCACGGTGTCCATCACACTCTTGAACTACATCCCCCATGATCCTTGTCTTTTCATTGCACTCAGCTGTCCCTTATCACTGATCATTGCACCCAGCCTGTTCCCCATTAGCATTGTCAATTCCCTGTGTATATAACCCTGTCTGTTTTAGTATGTGTCACGGAGTCCTTGTATTATATCACGCCACTTCTGTTCCCTGTGTTTCCTGTTTATGTTCGTGTTTCTTGGATTGATTATTTGGATTTTGACCTCTGCCTGGACTGGATACGATTTTGGATTTGCCCAATAAATTAATCTTTACTGCACTTGGATCTTCCCTTTCCTTGGTGTGTGGATCGTGACAGATGCTTAGTCTATTTCACAAAGAAGGACCTTATTGCTCAGCGTCATAGCATTAATGCCAGCCCTCCACCCAGTATCTCAGATCTTCAGGCAAGGTGGCCTTTTCTCTTCATGAAGAGATTCTTATGCACTCATTTTGATGAACTGACTGGGATTGATCAGGACATCAGATTAAAGGAATACCAAAGGGAAAAGTATTCTCTACTTCTTCAAAAATCTAAATTCCAGAAGGGAAAAACAGTTAGAACAGTCCTCAAAGACATCGACAGAGAGGGCAGAGATGTTGACCCAGGCCTTGCAGCTGTCCTGTTGATAATGGCCCACTTGAAAGAAAAGGATGAATCACTGTTCCTTTTAGCCAATGTGATTATTTTTCATTTATATAATTGATAAATTGATGTAACTGACAGTTAGAAAAACTGTGTGTGTGTGTGTGTGTGTGTGTGTGTGTGTGTGTGTGTGTGTGTGTGTGTGTGTGTGTGTGTGTGTGTGTGTGTTGGTCACAACAACTTCGACAGATGCAAAGACCAGACTTTCACTTCCTTCAACTCCAAGGCTGATCATGCTTCGTGAGATCCTTTAATGCAGTGGTTCTCAACCTGTGGCCGGTCGAAACTGCAAATGCGGCACACAATATGCTGACCACATTTAAAAAATTCCAGTTTAAAATTTTTTTTTTTTTTTTATTAAATTAAAATGGTTTAAACAAATATAAGTTTGAACTGAAATGTTTTTGTTTTTTGTCATATAAAATAATTTTGGTGATCAAATATTATTTTCAGACATGCGCCGACCTACTATGTACTGACGCAACGCAGTTAATGAACACTTACAAGCGCACATTGGCAGAATTCCAATAGTATCAGTAGCCACTATTTTTGTTAATGGACAAATGTATTATTAGAGGAGAAAAGCGTAATGAGGAACATACCAATGAAGGAGCACAAGTTAACAAGAAGAGTCGTAGCATCAGCAGCGAAGGTAGGAGAGTACTGGAAGAATGGAAGAATCAGTTTGCTGTCAATGAGCGAGATGGGCAGCCTGTTTTCTCTGTAGTAAAGTGGCATATGCAAAACATACAATCTCAAAAGACATGTGAATTTGATGTGTTTGTTTCATATAGTTGTGTCATAATCCTCAGTCAGCATGTCACCTCTGCACTACATTTCCCATCATCCTCTCTGGCTACCACCTGTTCACTCTCAACAATCACCACACCTGTCTGCATCAGCCTCATCATTTCCTTCATAAAAGCCAGCACCAAACACATTTCTCTTCACTACCTGAAACAAGACTTTCATTCACATGCCAGTATCACCAGAACTATCTGCAATCAAGAGACTCACCTGCTAATCACGTGTGTCATTCAATAAACTCCATTCATAGTTTACCTGTGTTTGCAATCTTCTGTTCCATGACAACTTGTATTTTAATGGCCGCGGGAATGCGGCCAACTCTCGGCCGTGCTAGAAGATTCTGTGCGAGATATCCTGTTTCTGTGCGAGAAATCCTGTTTCTTTGTGTTGTTGACTAACAGAATTGTCATTCGCGGTATTGTTTTGTTCAGAAGAACACAACGGGGTTGAATATTTAGCACAGAATATTAGAGGATGCATTATTTGATTAATACCAGTTTTATAAATGTTTATGAACGAAGTTTATTCCGCCAGCATTAGTTAGAAGAGGCGTGTACCTTTCCAAATGAAAGGACATGACCACAATACGTCCTCCCAGGCGATTGGGTCACGCACGCAAGGGGGCGTGACTTGAGCTCCTTCAAAACACAGCGGGCTCTCTCACCTCTCACTCTCTCACCTCGCTCTCATCCTTCCTCCTTTTCTCCCGGCGCGACGCTTCCCCGAGGAACATCCCAGAAGGCCTCGGACAAACACATGTTCGAGTCGTAGCAGCCGTTCTTTTGCAACTAAGTTATATTTGCCTCTTCCTTCACGGAAGATGAAGACGAACTTTCTCGGTAACGTTACATTTCAGTGAGCCTTTTCAAGCTTCCCGCGACACTGGAAGACGCAGTCGAAACAGGACCTCGTCCGCGCTTTCAGCATCAACCAAACAGAGAACAGACTTGCAAGTATATTTATCTGATAAAAGCTGCTTTTCTGGGGTCCGGCTTTTAGGTTTCTGTATGTAACAATTACTAGCTTTTACCTTCTCTCTATTTCTTTCTTTCTTTCTGTCATTTCATTTTATTCTTATCACGTATGTTATTATTGTTTAAATGTTTGTTTGTGTTTATTGTTTGCATTTTTACGTACGTTTCTATTCGTAGCTCATATAATCTTTAGTCACATTTATTAAAATCCATTTATACTTTTCACTGTCTCTGTGTTTGAAACCCACCATTCTAAAGTCAATGAAACAAAAGATCCAGCTACAAGCTCGATATTAGACTACATTCAGTAGTTTTAATTAATAAACTCATAAAGTTTACTGTTCGTGGCCAGAACCTAAACTTTATTGGAGTTTGTAAATACCCCTTTTGGACGAATAACTGATGATTAGACCAGTTATAGACCAAGGTAATCTCGAAAATTGATAAAATAAATGTACATGCGACTTATGAATTATGACCATGAGTTATGATTATTAATATTTCCAAAATTCCCTATATCCTTGAGCTAATTCACATTTACCCAGAGTCGTATACGCTACATTTTGGTGGAGAATGCAGGCAGTTTCAAACTTTATTTGGTGGAACAAATTCAGTTTCAGTTGAATGTGTATTTTTGGTTTAATAATTGTAGGCTATACGCGCGTTTTGAATTGTGAGGTAAGTCGCTAAGGCGAACTCACCCAGCTGAAGGCAGGCACAAAGCCAGCTCAGCTCTGCTAAAACTGCAGTTCATGATATTACATTTGTCTCTGTAAAGACAAAGCAAAACTCTTTACAGTTAGTTCATGTAATACGATTTAAACCGACTAAATGAAGACAAAAGGATCTCTTTTAGGACGAAGACGTAAATCTGACCTGAGCAGTGACTCAGTTTTTCAGTCGTAATAGGCCTTATTATATACAATACGTTAACGATAAGCTCCTGGTCAGAAATTGGCCTCGCGAACCAATTTCGTAAACCTACGCATTATCATAAAGTGCTATTTTGATTAATGTTTATGGGAGGTGAACAGAAGAATAATTCCTGTTCACAGCTGTAGTAGTAAAACAGAAGATAATGCCTGTTTGCTCACAGTTTCTATTAATTAAAACAGAAGTCCTAATTCCTGTTTTTATTGTAAACCGTTTCATATATAATGTGTAATTGGAGACCAGTTTTATGAATTAAAACAGATGATAATCCCTGTCCTCATTCTAAACCGTCTCATGTATAATGTGTAATTAAATAGATGTGTAATTCCTATTAGTCACATGTTATGAAACTCGTGTAATTTTCCGCATGCAACAGAGCGCAAAATACTTGTGATCCCACAGAAAAAAAATCTGCTGAATCACGCCACTGACCGACACTAGAGGGCAGCCTCTAGGTGTGTGGCAGTTCTCAAATCACGCGCCCTCACCGACGTCATCCTGCGTGAGCGTCGCCTCCCACTGACGTCAGCCTGTGCGAGCACAATTACGCCCTCTGGTGGCGTCCTCAGATAATACCTGCTTTCAATTTCTTTTCCTCTCTCTGCATTTTTTTTCTCTCTCAAATACGCAACTGCATTCAAAGCTTAGCTTATGCTGATATTATTTGGAGTTAGACATTTCCTTTTTTCCCCTGTTTCTGACTGTCACACTTTAAGTGAAGTTAGAAAAAAAAAACTTTTTCGAATTAAAGCTTAGACTTGATTCACTCAGTTATTGATAGTCCACCCAGTCCCAGTCTGCATGGAAGTGCTTTATTGCTACCCTTTTCGTTTGATTATTTTTATAAGCAATACTAATAACTTCAGTGTTATTGTAGGGATTATAGGAAGTCATTCTGAATTTCAGTTTAATTAATTTTAGTATTGATACATCACTGTCATCATTCTAATTTTCTTTCCTTCCTTATTTTTATTATTTTGAACCTCCCCTTGCATGCTTAGTTGAATTCCAATTCAAACTAGTTTGAATTTTAATTCAAAATTGTGTCTAATCAGCCAGGGAAGACCACTGAGAAGACATACGGCCCTCACCCTAGTGGCACAAACCCACTGCCGGGGCCTATCCCTCTGCCTGCGTCTCAAGCCTGTGTTGTTATTCACATTTTCTTTCATTGATAATTTTCTCTTTTTTTCTCTTCCCTCTTTTCTCCAAAAGGGGGGGGGGGGGGTAGGTTATTCTGATAAATCACCATCAGTTATCATAATTTCCCTTTTGTTGTATCACTATTTTAGTAAAGCCTTTGCCTCGGACTCCTGCATACATATGTACTCAATTTGATGAAACCAGAAAGCCTTAATTTACATTGAGTCTAACATCTTAATCCCTTATTGTGTATCTATTGGCAGGACTCAGTCAGTGTTTATAGTCTTAGGCCTCTTTATTTTTATTTTATAACACTTCCCGTGTTATTGCTTGTGACATTTCATTGCAGACCAATTCACTTCCTTGTGTTGTGTTTCCCTTTGATCTTCCCTACCTTCAACTTTGTTTTTATTTTAATTTTTCTCCATTTCTGTTGTGATTTGTTTCTCTCATTTCACTGACAGACAGAACCTAAGAGAGACCCCAGGAAAGTGAATAGAGTAACGATCAAAGCCGGCGTCATTAGACGACCCCCAGGCTACCGCCTGTCAAAATCTCTATTGTGGGTTTATCCATACCCACGAAATTGGCTCCGCTAACTGTCGGTATCAGTTAGCCCCGAAATTCTCATAAACGGCATAGCCCGTATGAGTATAGCTCATTTGACCCTAAAACAAACTTGCATTTTGTCTCTTTTTGTGTGTGCTGTGCTTCTCTCACCACAGTAAGCAAAGATGTCGAGCTCATCCAGTCACCCAGTCCGCTGGCACACTCTCGAAACATGACTGCAAGAAATGACAGCAATGGTTCTGCCCCAGGACGCCGCTGACCCACAGTACCTGGACCAGTTTGAGACCTACGATCCAACCCAGAAGTACGACCATGAGCAGCTGGCTAAAATCTTCGGAGAACTCGCACTCAACCTCGTCATCAAGGCCCGGGCCAGCGAAAGGACCAACGCCGACCTGCAGCAAAAGACAGCCGAAACTACAGCTCCAGGCCACAGAGGCCCTGGAGGACCTGGCACACACACAAAGCCGTCTAGACCAGCTACTCTTCCTGAACGAGGAAGAGGACGAGACGGACACCACGCTACAACAGGAAGTTGAAAGGCTGAAAGTTGAAAACACCCAGAAGGAACTCAACGAAAGCCTCCAACTGGCCGAAGCTTGCCTTGAGAGAGCAGAGACTGAACTCAAAGACAAACACGCTAAAGCCAATGCCTGTGAAGGACACCTACACGTGGCCCGAGCTAAAATCCATGAGCTCGCTCAACAGAGACACGATCTCGAAGACGAACTAGACATGGTTCGCAGAGAACTGAGACATGCTTACAGACTTAACAGTGACAGGGAAGGGGAAGAACGCCTCACACCATTTCCCCCTTCCCACGAGTCCACGCCTTTCAGTTTCACACCCAGAGCTGGAAAGGGGGCGAAAGCCCACTGCACAACACCTCGCCTGTCAGCCAAACACCAAGAGCTGTAAAGGGTCAGAATCCTCTCCAGACGGATTGGGCCCCCAGCAACAGCTCTCGTCCAACCAGCCTTGACAAGCTGGCCAGAAACATTCCTACGTTTGCCGGAGACCACAGTGTTCATTCTTACCTTCAAGACATTGACTTTCACCTGCAAACTGTCCCCAACGTGACAGCTTGGGACAAATTGTACCTGCTACGAATAACCGCAAATAGAGATGTGCGTAAGTTTCTTGACCACACAGACCAACCACCCTCACGATTGCAGTGACTACACAGCAAAAACGAACTTTACCAACTACACTGCACGCCTCAGAGCTGCTTACGCTACCTCCGCTGTGTTAAAAGGTCATGCGGGCCTCTGAAGAACAGACTTTTTCTATGCCACCATTTACCCCTCCACCACCCTCGCAAGCCATCTGAGCTCACTGGCAGCCAGTGCCTCAGACAACTGTCTGCCACCACGCACAAGCTGCGTTCACAGGAACGCCGAAAAGGGGGGATCCCACACTATCGACCCCCCCTCAACCTCATTTGAGCTGAGTCATCAGCCTAGCAACCACCTGCCATCTGACCATTGTTACCGTGATGAGTCAACTAGGCCCATACACGCCCTATCAACTCATCAAGGGGGGACTGTAACGGAAAGCAGATGATCAGGTCTGCCTTTTTGTTGATTAATCAAATCTAATCAACAAACAAAAGGTACTGATTAACCCCTCAAAACAAAACAACAGTGTTAGCAGATGCTCGGTCAGGTCCCCTGAGTTAATCTCATCAACTCAAGAAGATATTCACACTGAAAAGGAAGGACAAAGTTCGCCACGCGGTTCCACGTGTGCACGACTCTGCATACACACACACAAAACACAGACTCCTTATCATGCCCGACCACTTGTGGTCAAAATTACCTTTTTAAAATGTTTAAAATGTATTTCTTGCTGTGCTTATGATCCTTATACCCGAAATACGATATCTATAAGCTTTATTGATATGTAATCAGTTTAATATGCATGTAATCACGAGAAATCCTGTTTCTTTGTGTTGTTGACTAACAGAATTGTCATTCGCGGTATTGTTTTGTTCAGAAGAACACAACGGTGTTGAATATTTAGCACAGAATATTAGAGGATGCATTATTTGATTAATACCAGTTTTATAAATGTTTATGAACGAAGTTTATTCCGCCAGCATTAGTTAGAAGAGGCGTGTACCTTTCCAAATGAAAGGACATGACCACAATACATCCTCCCAGGCGATTGGGTCACGCACGCAAGGGGGCGTGACTTGAGCTCCTTCAAAACACAGCGGGCTCTCTCACCTCTCACTCTCTCACCTCGCTCTCATCCTTCCCCCTTTTCTCCCGGCGCGACGCTTCCCCGAGGAACATCCCGGAAGGCCTCGGACAAACACATGTTCGAGTCGTAGCAGCCGTTCTTTTGCAACTAAGTTATATTTGCCTCTTCCTTCACGGAAGATGAAGACGAACTTTCTCGGTAACGTTACATTTCAGTGAGCCTTTTCAAGCTTCCCGCGACACCGGAAGACGCAGTCGAAACAGGACCTCGTCCGCGCTTTCAGCATCAACCAAACAGAGAACAGACTTGCAAGTATATTTATCTGATAAAAGCTGCTTTTCTGGGGTCCGGCTTTTAGGTTTCTGTATGTAACAATTACTAGCTTTTCCCTTCTCTCTATTTCTTTCTTTCTTTCTGTCATTTCATTTTATTCTTATCACGTATGTAATTATTGTTTAAATGTTTGTTTGTGTTTATTGTTTGCATTTTTACGTACGTTTCTATTCGTAGCTCATATAATCTTTAGTCACATTTATTAAAATCCATTTATACTTTTCACTGTCTCTGTGTTTGAAACCCACCATTCTAAAGTCAATGAAACAAAAGATCCAGCTACAAGCTCGATATTAGACTACATTCAGTAGTTTTAATTAATAAACTCATAAAGTTTACTGTTCGTGGCCAGAACCTAAACTTTATTGGAGTTTGTAAATACCCCTTTTGGACGAATAACTGATGATTAGACCAGTTATAGACCAAGGTAATCTCGAAAAATTATAAAATAAATGTACATGCGACTTATGAATTATGACCATGAGTTATGATTATTAATATTTCCAAAATTCCCTATATCCTTGAGCTAATTCACATTTACCCAGAGTCGTATACGCTACAAACCTGTTCAACCAAAGAAAAACTCGAAGTGCTATTATAAGACATCCTGTCATAGCTTTTTGGTACATAAGGGCTACCGTAGATGCAACGCGCATTTGAAAAAGTGAGGCGCTAGAGAGCATTATATGTTTGAATGCAAAATACAATTTCACCACTAGATGGGAGAAATTCCTACACATAGTCCCTTTAAGGGGACAAATGATCTCCTATTGCACCCAAAAGAAAAAGAGTGAAATGGCACGGCTCAAGACACTAACTGATGATATATTACATATAGACACAACACTTGCGCAAGCCCCATCATCAGATTTATATAAGCAAAGATTGATACTTCAGACAGAATTCAATCTCCTTTCAACCAAACATATATCAAACCTCATCAATAGGACACAGCACAGAACTTGGAGAGAAGATAGGCAGAATCCTTGCACAGCAATTGCGCCAAAAAGCTGCAACTCAGTCTATATCTGAAATAACAGATGAGTTTGGCACCAAACATATAAATCACTCTAAAATTAACCAGATATTTCATCAATTTTATTCAAAACTATACACTTCAGAGTCACATAAAGATGAATACCTGTTCAAGTCTTTTTTTTGATAATTTAGAAATCCCTTTAGTGGGTGACCGAATGGCTTCTGAACTGGAAAAAGCATTCACAGAGGAAGAATTTCGTTCTGCTGTTAAATCTATGCAAAATGGTAAATGTCCAGGACCAGATGGATTTCCTAGTGAATTCTTTAAAAAATTCGCTAGAGAATTAGCCCCTCTGTTGCTCTCTACATATAAAGAATCATCTACATCTGGCTCACTCCCTCCTACTATGCGTCAGGCTGTTATATCCCTTATTCTTAAAAAAGAGAAAAACCCAGTAGAATGCGGCTCATATCGTCCCATTTCTCTGTTAAATGTTGACAGTAAAATACTTGCTAAAATGCTAGCCCTACGACTGGAAAAAGTACTTCCTTCATTGATCTCAGATGATCAGACAGGATTTTTTAAACATAGACAAATATCTTCTAATATACGTAGATTACTTAATGTTCTTTATGATCCCACTCCACCCAAAGGCAAAGAGGTATTAATATCCCTAGATGCAGAAAAAGCCTTTGATAGGGTGGAGTGGGATTACCTATTTTATACATTGAAATGCTTTGCTTTTGGACCAAAATTTATACATTGGATTGAGACACTTTATTCTCTACCTATGGCAGCTGTTCGGACTAATAACAACTTGTCTGTTTTTTTTTTTTATCTACAGCGTGGCACTAGACAGGGTTGTCCCTTGTCACCCCTTCTATTCGCCCTAACAATAGAACCACTAGCTATAGTGTCACGGTGTGACAAAAGCCAGATAAGGAGAGAGAGTAAATCCTCGTGAAGGCAGTATTATTTGGAGACCTCTTGTGGATGGTCGTCTCATCACACCGCGAAATCTGTTGCCATGGCAGCGAGGCCAATTGCCTGATTGACAGCAGGTGAGGAGAATTACAGAGAGTGTTGTGAGAGGAACGCGCATTAAGATGGGGCTTTAAAAAAAGAGAGGAAACAGACGGTCAGCGTGGTTCTCCTCCCGTGAGATACTGTGTTTGTCGGCGGGCTGTTTATATTGAGGCTGGGCTGTGACGCAGGGTGAAGATTGAAGCCGGGAAATGGAAATGAGAGAGTGAAGTTGTCAATGAAAATCCAGGGGATATCGTCAACAGTGGGAAAGACGCAAGGTGATGAGTATTTGATCCGTTGTTTATATGCACTGACACTGAGGTGGTGTGGAGAGTCTGGAGAGCGTGTGGCACGAGGGAAGTATTACACCGAGTGAATTAATGATCTGTCTCCAACCTTTGTTCTCCCTGCACTGAATGTGACGATTACTACATCCGTTGACTGTCTCTGAGAGAAGTGGAGCTCGTGTGAGAGACGAGAGTCGATCTGGTGGGAGAAAGACCGGTGGGTGAGTGCTGGCCCGAATGCACGGTGTGCGAGTGGAATGCAGTGCCTGAAGTGACGATTCACACGGTTTGTGTTATGGAGTGAAGTTTATCGTGTGGAGAAGTATTAATAGTCTGCTGTGCACTCTCCTCTATAGTCTTTCACCCGCTGTTCCTGAACAGGGTTTGTCACAGTAGGCGCCCAACTTACCATTCGAGACAGCCTCGCTCTGTTAATGCTGTTGATCCATTGATTCCTGTTACATTGTTGCAGCGGACAGCTGAACTGGAGCGTCTTGCTTGAGCATCCTTCCTGTCTGGTGGTCTCCACACGTCCTTATCAAAAGCCGCTGTCCGGTTGGAACGAGAGAAGGTATTACAGCTGAATGTTTCATTACTGCTGAATGGTCAAACCCACGTTGCATTGTTACAGCGCATCGCTGAATTGGAGCATCTTGCTTAAAGCATCCTTCCTGTCTGGTGGTCTCCACACGTCCTTATTGAAAGCCGCTGTCTGGTGGGAACGAGAGAAGGTATTACAGCTGAATGTTTCATTACTGCTGAATGGTCAAACCCACGTTGCATTGTTACAGCGCATCGCTGAATTGGAGCATCTTGCTTAAAGCATCCTTCCTGTCTGGTGGTCTCCACACGACCTTATCGAAAGTCGCTGTCCTGTTCGGAAAAGGAAGAGGTATTTGAAATGAACGTTTGATACGCTGTTGAATGGTTAAACCCTGTTACCTGGTTACAGTGCACAGCCGAAGTGGAGTGTCCCGCTCAAGTGTCCCCTCCGCCTGGTGGTCCCCGCATGCCCTAGTGAAAGCCTCCGCCCTGTTCAGAAGAAAGAAGGTATTTCAATTGAACGTTCCATATGCTGTTGGGAAGTTAAATCCTGTTACCTGGTTACAGTGTGCAGTCAAGTGGAGTGTCTCCCTCAAAGCATCTTCTCCGCTTGGTGGTCCCCACCTGTCTCCACGGAAAGCCTCCGCCCTGTTCAGAAGAGAGAAGGTATTTCAATTGAACGTTCCATATGCTGTTGGGAAGTTAAATCCTGTTACCTGGTTACAGTGTGCAGTCAAGTGGAGTGCCTCCCTCAAAGCATCTTCTCCGCCTGGTGGTCCCCACCTGTCCCCACTGGAAGCCTCCGTCTGTTCAGAAGGAGAGAAGGTATCACTGTTGAACGTCGCATCTTGTTGAACCATTGAACCCTGTCGTATCGTTGCAGGGCACAGCCAAAGTGAAGTGTTCTCTTGCCGGGTGGCCCTCCGTGCCCGTGTTGCAAAGCATTGCTACTGTTCAGAAGGAAGGAGAGTAACTACGGCATGTGTCTCGATTAAAGTGTTGTCTGCTGTTCATGGTCCCCTCCTGGCCCGGCCCGCTCGCCACCTGCGTCCTTGTGACCCGTCTGAGTCGAGGATCCCCGTCCTCTGGATACCTACCTCTGGGCAGCCTCCGGCGTTCGTTCCATCCTCACTGCGAATACCTACCTGGTTCCAGTCCGAATGGGGTCCGTGTAGCCAAGACTTCCTTGAGAGCCTTGTAAAGGGTACTTACCCAGCGGCTTACCTGAGTGGTGTGCGTCCTCCTCTGATTCCTCCCCGACGAGCCGCAGGGTGTCCACGAACGTCCATCCCGCCCCGGTCCAGGGGGCCCATTGAATTGCTTCTGGAGAAAGAAGAGATTTTAATTAGGACTTTTCAAATTTACCTGTTTTTACTCAATAAAGAAATTGCTATTCCTTTATCCTCTGTCTTTGTCTGGTCCCTTGACACGCTCCTCGAGGCGGTGCCCGGTCTCCAGGGGTGGGTGCAGTTTGGCTTGGCCCACCCCGACCTGTGACAGAACTTGGCGTAGTCGGCAGGATTACCGTCTCGAGTGGAGCGATCAAGGTCCTACATGGCAGAGGAAGAAGAGCCAGAGGCCAGACAGCCGGTTATGCCCTTCTTTATGGGGGCCCCGTGGGCCCAGAAGTATGGAGGTCCGGGGTCAGAATTAAGCCTGTCAGCATGGAAGGCCCAGGTGGAATACCTGGCGGGGCTCCAAGGGCTGAATGCCCTGCAGAAGGTACAGTTCGTATTAAATTCACTAGAGGGAGAAGCAAGAAGAGAAGTACAGGCAGCACCGGAAGCAACCCGCACCACAGCCCGAGCCATCTTTGATTTCCTCACGGTACAATATGGAAACACCACCCCGGTAGCTGTCCTGAGAACCCAATTCTTCAATTGTAGGCAAGGGCCTCGACAAACTGTTCGGCCATTCGCATTGCAACTGAGGGAACAGTTTACCAGGCTAAGGGGAAGACAGGACCATGGCCTGGGCGACGAGGAGACCCTACTGCGAGATCAGTTTCTGCTAGGATTACGGGAGGGCCCAGTACGTCAGAGTCTGCGGGTGCAGTTGAGACGAAATCCTGACCTCACGTTTGAAGAACTGCGGCGAGAAGCTTTAGCCCTTGAGCGTGATCACAACGAAGGTGTGGATCCTCCTAGCTGTCTGGTGGCGAATGCTGTTAGTGGGCCTTCGGCCCCTGCCACCTCTGATTGGAAGCATGCCCTCCGGGAAGAATTGAAAAGGGATATTCGTGAACAAATGTATTGATCTGTCCAAATCTGTTGTCGAAGAACTCCGCCGAGAACGCCTCCAGTCACTTCCTTCGCCGCGGGAGTGGGCCTACTCTGACGGGAGTCGCCCTCCAGAGCGCCGTTCCGCCCGATCCATGGGTCCCCGATTCCAGTGGGATGAACAAGGGCGTCCTATCTGTAACGGTTGTGGAGAAGCTGGACATTACATCCGCCAGTGCCCTTCCAGACGCGCTTCACAAGGGGGTTTTTAGAGTCTCCGGCCACTGTGGGTCAAGTGGTCGGGACCCCCTTTTCAGACCCTTCTTTTCCTGGATTGTCCAAAGAACGCCTGGTGGGCCGCTGTCCGGTTATTACGATCCGAGTCAACAGCAAGAAGGTGCAGTGTTTGTTGGACACGGGGTCGCAAGTCACTCTGTTCGCGGAGAGCCTGGTTCAGGAATTATTCGGCACCCAGGGTCGGCCGACGACTGAGGCCCCCTGGTTAACTCTGCGAGGGGCCAATGGACTCGATATCCCGTATGTGGGCTATGTAATGACGGACCTGGAGATCCATGGCATGGTTGTACCCCAGAAAGGAGTGGTGGTGGTTCGTGACGTGTGTCTGGGGTCTCATCGCGCCCTACTGGGCATGAATGTTATCTCCGACTGCTGGGAAGAGCTGTTCCAGAGTGGGCCGGCCCGAGCAACTGTGACACCTGAGGGCAGAGAATGGGAGCGGACTGTCGCCGAGTTTGTCTGGCTGAGCAACAGGAGGACCGGGAGAGCACTGGGAGAGTGGCTTGTCGTTATGCTTTGTCTGTCCCGGCTCGAAGCGAGGCGATGGTCTGGGTCAGGGTGCCCCCTAGACTTTATCACCCGGAGGAGTGGGTGCTGGTGGAACCTCACAACGAGGGTCCTAAGGTGGAGGTGGCCAGAGGACTGGCATCCGCCCAAAGAGGTCGAATTCGGGTGAGAGTTCGGAACACGAATCCTTTTCCAATCCAACTGTACCGTCATCAGTGTCTAGCCCGAGTCATCTCGGTGAAGCCGCAGCAAGTGCAAGAGCCAGGAGAAGTCAAGTTTAGCCAAGTAGGCCCAACCATAGTGGAAGTTGCTCTGGCGCAGACAGGAATGCGCAGCAGAGGGGCCGGAGAAGGACTGCCGGCCCACCTTGGAGGTGAGTCCCTACGGGGAGAAGGGCTGGAGGAGGATCAGACAAGACGGCTCAAGGCTTTTCTCTCAAAATGGCCTCAGTTGTTCTCCACCCACGACGAAGACTACGGGTGTACTAACATCGTGAAACATCAAATTCCCACTGGAGAAGCCACGCCTAGTAGAGAGCGCTACCGACCAGTACCTCCGACATTATATTCTGAGGTTCGTGCCCTTCTGCGAGGGATGCTGGATAAAGGGATCATCCGCGAGAGCAGCAGCCCCTGGGCGGCCCCGATCGTACTGGTGAGGAAGAAGACAGGCGCATGGAGATTCTGTGTGGATTATCGGAAATTGAACCTAGTGACAAAGCGGGATGCTTTCCCATTGCCTCGAGTCGAGGATTCCCTTACTAGCCTCACACGGGCGGCCTGGTATTCCACACTAGACTTGGCGAGCGGCTACTGGCAGGTGCAGGTGGACGAGCGGGACCGGGAGAAGACGGCCTTCACGACCCCCTTTGGGTTATACGAGTGGGACCGGATGCCCTTCGGCCTCTGCAACGCCCCTGCTACGTTCCAGCGACTCATGCAGCGCTGCTTGGGGAGCCAGTTGATGGATACCACCCTGGTGTACCTGGATGACGTGATTATCTATTCCCCCGATTTTGAGTCTCATCTTCAGCACCTGGAGCAGGTGTTCCGCTCTCTGGAGAAGTACGGGCTGAAGCTCCAACCGGATAAATGCCAGCTCTTCCGGAAGGAGGTCAAGTTCCTGGGCCATGTTGTGAGTGCGGCAGGAATCGCTGTGGACCCAGAGAAAGTGTCGGCCGTACAGGGGTGGGCGGCCCCAAAGACTGTGCGCCAGGTTCGATCCTTCCTCGGCTTCGTGGGGTACTACCGGAGGTTCATCAAGGATTTCTCCAAGATCGCCAAACCCATGAACCAGTTGCTGGGTGGAACAGGACATGTCCGGGGCCGAGGGTCCCCAGCGGTGCAGTGGGATCAGGCATGCGAGTCTGCTTTTCAGAAGCTCAAGCAAGAGTTGTTACAAGCACCCATTCTGGCATATGCCGATTTCACACAGCCCTTCATTCTTTACACGGACGCTAGCCATCTGGGCTTGGGGGCTGTCTTGGCCCAGAAACAACAGGAGGAAGAGAGAGTCATCGCTTATGCTAGTCGGAGTTTACACCCTGCGGAGAGAAACGATGCCAACTACAGTTCCTTCAAGCTCGAGTTATTGGCCATGAAGTGGGCGCTCAGTGAGAAGTTCAAGGACTACCTATGGGGAGCAAAGGTAACCGTGGTGACCGATAACAATCCGCTGGTAAACCTGCAAACCGCCAAGCTGGGGGCGGTAGAACAGAGGTGGGTGGCTCAATTGGCCAACTTTGATTATCAGCTTCAGTATCGGCCAGGAAGGGAACATACCAACGCAGACGTGCTGTCTTGGTGGCCTGAAGGAGGGTCGGAAGATCCGAGACCCATGCTGGAGGCAGATCGTGATGAGGGAATGATGGTGGGCATTGTGGAGGCACCGGGGCAGCCATCGGAGGAGCCGCCTGCAAGTTGGGGATGGGATCCACAGCGTTGGAGGATGTGGCAGGGCGAAGACGAGGACTTGTTAATGGTCCGGGCCTGGTTGGAGCGGGGCAGTTGGCCGGAGGGTGCGGAACGCCGGGCGCAAAATCGAATTGTGAGAGGCTTGTTGGGCCAGAAGGAGAGGCTCTATCTGAAAGAGGGGGTGATTTGTCGGTCCACTCAGGACTCACACTCGGGTGACCCGGTCTGTCAGGTAGTGGTTCCCGAGAAGAGGTGCCACGCCCTGCTGGAGGCTTACCACACCAAGCTTGGTCATCAGGGGCAGGAGAGGACGACGGCACTGTTGCGACGCCACTTCTACTGGCCTGGGATGGAGGGAACTACGAGGGCCTACCTGCGGGGCTGTCCGCGCTGCACCCTGTTTAAAGCCAGGAAAGAGCTGCGAGCTCCAATGGTCCCCATTCGAGCCAAAGCACCGATGCATATCATCGCTATGGATTATCTGACGTTGGGTAGGCCGGTTGACCGTATCCAAAACATCTTAGTGGTCACAGACCTTTTCACGAAATATGCCTGGGCCATCCCAACTCTGGACCAGACCGCCATCACTACTGCTAATGCCCTGTGGAGGTATGTCATCCAGCCCTTCGGGTGCCCTGAAGTGCTCCATTCGGATCAAGGACCCAATTTCGAATCCAGGGTCGTACAGGAGTTGTGTCAATTTTACGGATGTAGGAAGACCCATACGACGCCCTATCATCCTCAGGGGAACGGAGGGTGTGAGAGGTTTAACCAGACACTGATTGGTCTTTTGGGGACCTTGGAAGGTGACCAACAGGGACATTGGGTGGACAACCTCCCGGCAATGGTACATGCATATAATAATAGCATTCATAGTACGACCGGCTACGCACCAACTTACCTGATGTTCGGAAGGCATGTGAGGCTACCAGTGGACCTACTGCTGGGGACTGCGGCGGCTGAAGAAGGAGGCAGCGTAACGGGGTGGGTGACCAGACACCATCAACGCCTTCAACTGGCCTATGAACGGGCCTCAGACCGAATTAACCAAGCCGCAGCCAAGAATAAGAGGTTGTACGACCGTACGGCGCGAAGTGCACCACTACTGCCTGGCGAGAGAGTTCTAGTTCGAGACAGCCGACGACAAGGAAAGGGTAAGCTCAGTGATCGGTGGGAGTCCCAGCCGTATGTGGTCCAACGGCAGCCGCATCTTGATCAACCTGTGTATGCCATTCGTCCCGAAGGGAGAGCCGGGCCAGAGCGGGTGCTCCACCGCAATCTGATGCGCCCTTGTCCAAATTACCCCAAACCAGCTGTAGAGAGACCGCCTACTGAACCAGTGTGGATGCCTCCCGTGGTGGGATGGGCTATGGTCCCTCAGAGAGTGGGGATAGGGCCAAGGCCCGAGGAACCAAACTCCCCGCCAAGACGGTCCCAAAGGGAGAACCGGGGACAACCCCCATCCAGGTATGGAGATTGGGTGTCCGGATCCCGTTCTAGGGACTAGAACGGTTTGGCAGGGGGGTATGTCACGGTGTGACAAAAGCCAGATAAGGAGAGAGAGTAAATCCTCGTGAAGGCAGTATTATTTGGAGACCTCTTGTGGATGGTCGTCTCATCACACCGCGAAATCTGTTGCCATGGCAGCGAGGCCAATTGCCTGATTGACAGCAGGTGAGGAGAATTACAGAGAGTGTTGTGAGAGGAATGCGCATTAAGATGGGGCTTTAAAAAAAGAGAGGAAACAGACGGTCAGCGTGGTTCTCCTCCCGTGAGATACTGTGTTTGTCGGCGGGCTGTTTATATTGAGGCTGGGCTGTGACGCAGGGTGAAGATTGAAGCCGGGGAATGGAAATGAGAGAGTGAAGTTGTCAATGAAAATCCATGGGATATCGTCAACAGTGGGAAAGACGCAAGGTGATGAGTATTTGATCCGTTGTTTATATGCACTGACACTGAGGTGGTGTGGAGAGTCTGGAGAGCGTGTGGCACGAGGGAAGTATTACACCGAGTGAATTAATGATCTGTCTCCAACCTTTGTTCTCCCTGCACTGAATGTGACGATTACTACATCCGTTGACTGTCTCTGAGAGAAGTGGAGCTCGTGTGAGAGACGAGAGTCGATCTGGTGGGAGAAAGACCGGTGGGTGAGTGCTGGCCCGAATGCACGGTGTGCGAGTGGAATGCAGTGCCTGAAGTGACGATTCACACGGTTTGTGTTATGGAGTGAAGTTTATCGTGTGGAGAAGTATTAATAGTCTGCTGTGCACTCTCCTCTATAGTCTTTCACCCGCTGTTCCTGAACAGGGTTTGTCACAGTAGGCGCCCAACTTACCATTCGAGACAGCCTCGCTCTGTTAATGCTGTTGATCCATTGATTCCTGTTACATTGTTGCAGCGGACAGCTGAACTGGAGCGTCTTGCTTGAGCATCCTTCCTGTCTGGTGGTCTCCACACGTCCTTATCAAAAGCCGCTGTCCGGTTGGAACGAGAGAAGGTATTACAGCTGAATGTTTCATTACTGCTGAATGGTCAAACCCACGTTGCATTGTTACAGCGCATCGCTGAATTGGAGCATCTTGCTTAAAGCATCCTTCCTGTCTGGTGGTCTCCACACGACCTTATCGAAAGTCGCTGTCCTGTTCGGAAAAGGAAGAGGTATTTGAAATGAACGTTTGATACGCTGTTGAATGGTTAAACCCTGTTACCTGGTTACAGTGCACAGCCGAAGTGGAGTGTCCCGCTCAAGTGTCCCCTCCGCCTGGTGGTCCCCGCATGCCCTAGTGAAAGCCTCCGCCCTGTTCAGAAGAAAGAAGGTATTTCAATTGAACGTTCCATATGCTGTTGGGAAGTTAAATCCTGTTACATGGTTACAGTGTGCAGTCAAGTGGAGTGTCTCCCTCAAAGCATCTTCTCCGCTTGGTGGTCCCCACCTGTCTCCACGGAAAGCCTCCGCCCTGTTCAGAAGAGAGAAGGTATTTCAATTGAACGTTCCATATGCTGTTGGGAAGTTAAATCCTGTTACCTGGTTACAGTGTATAGTCAAGTGGAGTGCCTCCCTCAAAGCATCTTCTCCGCCTGGTGGTCCCCACCTGTCCCCACTGGAAGCCTCCGTCTGTTCAGAAGGAGAGAAGGTATCACTGTTGAACGTCGCATCTTGTTGAACCATTGAACCCTGTCGTATCGTTGCAGGGCACAGCCAAAGTGAAGTGTTCTCTTGCCGGGTGGCCCTCCGTGCCCGTGTTGCAAAGCATTGCTACTGTTCAGAAGGAAGGAGAGTAACTACGGCATGTGTCTCGATTAAAGTGTTGTCTGCTGTTCATGGTCCCCTCCTGGCCCGGCCCGCTCGCCACCTGCGTCCTTGTGACCCGTCTGAGTCGAGGATCCCCGTCCTCTGGATACCTACCTCTGGGCAGCCTCCGGCGTTCGTTCCATCCTCACTGCGAATACCTACCTGGTTCCAGTCCGAATGGGGTCCGTGTAGCCAAGACTTCCTTGAGAGCCTTGTAAAGGGTACTTACCCAGCGGCTTACCTGAGTGGTGTGCGTCCTCCTCTGATTCCTCCCCGACGAGCCGCAGGGTGTCCACGAACGTCCATCCCGCCCCGGTCCAGGGGGCCTATCGAATTGCTTCTGGAGAAAGAAGAGATTTTAATTAGGACTTTTCAAATTTACCTGTTTTTACTCAATAAAGAAATTGCTATTCCTTTATCCTCTGTCTTTGTCTGGTCCCTTGACACGCTCCTCGAGGCGGTGCCCGGTCTCCAGGGGTGGGTGCAGTTTGGCTTGGCCCACCCCGACCTGTGACAATAGCACTGCGTAGCAGCGCTGATATTAAGGGCATAACGAGAGGAGGGGCTGAGCATAAAGTGTCGTTATATGCTGATGACATGTTAGTATATATGACTGACCCCGTGACCTGTTTGCCAAAGATGTTTGATTTGTTAAATTCCTTTGGCAAGATATCAGGATATAAAATCAATGTGCAGAAAAGTGAGCTTATGTGTATTGACCCTAATTACCAGCTCACTACAATCCAGTCCCTGCAGGTTAAATTATGCACTAACAAATTTAAATATGTAGGTATTTGGATAACCCGTAAGTTTAAAGATCTTTATGAAGCCAATTTCCCTCCACTTTTAAATTGTTTAAAAAAAGATTTAGATCACTGGAATCTCCTTCCCTTGTCGCTAGGGGGGAGAATAAATGTTATCAAAATGAATATTATGCCCCGTTTTTTGTTTCTTTTCCAGTGTATCCCCATCTTCTTAACAAAATATTTTTTCATAAATATAGATAAACTTTTGTCCGGTTTTATTTTGAATGGTAAAAACCTGCGTATACGTAGGGAAATTCTGTAACGTCACCGATTACATGGTGGGCTTTCCCTACCCAATTTTCAGTACTACTATTGGTCTGCCAACATTAAAAACATAATGCACTGGATTCATTTTTCTAGAGTTGAAGACCCAGGTCCCAAGTGGCTAGAGCTTGAGCGTGCATCCTGCACACAAACATCTTTACATGCACTAGCCTGCTCTAAAATACCCTTTCCAGAATCCATATCAACATACTGCATAAATCCAGTGGTGAGGCACTCCCTCAAGATATGGATACAGTTCAGACGGGCTTTTTCTTTAACTGAGATGTCCATAGATACCCCTTTGGTGGGAAATAACATGTTTGCTCCCTCCATAACTGATGATGCTTTTAAAACATGGACTGAAAAGGGACTGAAAACAGTCAAAGACGTATATAGGTGGCACCTTTGCAAGTTTTGAACATTTGAGAACACATTTTGACATTCCTAACTCACATTTTTTTAGATATTTACAACTTCGCAGTTTTGTTTCCACAAATGTTCCATCTTTTCCTTTGATATCACCAGATTCCCTTTTAGACAAAATACTTAAGATGCCCCTTTGGCCTGGGGAGGTTGTTGGTAGGTTATACTCTATACTCAGCATGGACAATTTGAAACCATTAACAACATTAAAACATCAGTGGGAGGAAGAACTGGATACAGAGATATCAGATGAGCTATGGCAGGGCGTTCTCAATAACATACACTCATCTTCTATCTGCCTACGACATACCATTATCCAGTATAAAGTTACTCATCGTTTACATTGGTCAAAAGCAAAGTTGGCTAGAATTGCACCAGATATTGACCCAGAGTGTGATCGGTGTAATATAGAGCCAGGCACTTTGTCACATATGTTCTGGAGCCAGGCCCGGAGTGGGTAATCGGGAGAATCGGGATTATTCCCGCTGGGCCGCTTCACTTTTGGGCCGGTCGCGGATTTTTTTTTTTTTTTTTTTTTACATTTCAATGTCACATTAGTTACATTAGGATACACACGTTCCGCATTCTGCCACCACAGCGCGCAACTCAGCATGGGTTGTACCATGTGAGGGAGTTCTCCCCTCCCCTCCTATAGAAATGGTTGGGTCCATAGCCCGTCTTTTCAAAACGTTTTCTCAGGGAGGCTACCGCGGGTCCGCCGGCGCCTACTGATAGCTGGGCCGGCCGTAACGGTACGCGTCAGGGAGGATGGATGGGAGGAAGAGGCCAGGAGGTAGGCTATGGAAGCTTTGTTTCCGCCACAGAATAAAACATTTTAAAAGATAATTGCGACTTTTTATTTCGAGTTTACATCTCGCAATTCTGACTTTTTTTCTCAGAATTGCTAGATATAAAGTCAGAATTGCCTGAAATAAAGTCGCAATTGCGTGTTAAAAAGTCAGAATTGTGAGATATAAAGTCAGAATTGCCTGAAATAAAGTTGCAATTGCGTGTTATAAAGAATTGTGAGATATAGAGTCAGAATTGCGTGATATAAAGTCGCAATTGCTTCTTATAAAGTCAGAATTGCAAGATAAAAAATCAGAACTGCCTGAAATAAAGTCGCAATTGCTTATAAAGTCAGAACTGCAAGATATAGAGTCAGAATTGTGTGATATAAAGTCATAAACGTGTTATAAAGTCACAATTGCGAAATATAAAGTCAGAATTGTGTGATATAAAGTCGCAATTGCTTATAAAGTCAGAACTGCCAGATATAGAGTCAGAATTGTGTGATATAAAATCATAAAACGTGTTATAAAGTCAGAATTGCAAATTATAAAGTCAGAATTGTGTGATATAAAGTCGCAATTGCTTATAAAGTCAGAACTGCCAGATATAAAGTCAGAATTGTGTGATATAAAATCATAAAACGTGTTATAAAGTCAGAATTGCAAATTATAAAGTCAGAATTGTGTGAAATAAAGTCGCAATTGCTTATAAAGTCAGAACTGCAAGATATAAAGTCAGAATTGTGTGATATAAAGTAGCAATTGCGTGTTATAAAGTCAGAATTGCGAAATATAAAGTCAGAATTGCGAAATATAAAGTCAGAATTGCGAAATATAACGTCAGAATTGTGTGAAAAAGTTGCAATTGCTTCTTATGCTTCTTATAAAATCTAAGTGAATTATTATTTAACCTTTACATTATTTGTTAACCCATGGTATTAATACTAACTACACAATAGTACGAGCTGAACTGTTGCTTCATTTATACAATTTTAAAAAAGTGCTAATTTGGAATTCCACCATGGAAAAAGTGGGCCGGTCTTGGGCCTGAAACTCCCAGGCTGAAAAGTGGCCCCACTCCGGCCCTGTCTGGAGCTGTCCTAAACTGTCTGAGTTTTGGGAGTTGATTTTTGCTTTTCTTTCTAGAGTATTGCATACTCATATTGACCCATCACCGATCATTGCCATTTTTGGAGTAGTACCACAAGAACTTGGCATAGGCAAATGGGATAAAACAGTGATAGCATTTGTAACTCTCTTGGCCAGACGCATTATTTTATTGAAATGGAAGGATAAGTCTCCACCTGTATTTAAACACTGGATTAACGATGTTATGCAATATTTAACACTTGAGCAAATTCGTTATAATTTGCAGGGTAATAACATTAAATTCAGTAATATCTGGCAACCTTTTCTTACATTAATTGAACAAATGGACTCTAAGGTTTTTTTTTTTTTTTTTTGACTTTACACTAGTGGTGCGATGTGGGTGGGTGGGTTCTGGGTTGTTAAGTGTCTGTTGTTTGTTGTATGTTAAAATACAGTAAAAAGACTTTGATAAAAAAAAATATCACAAAATAGCCATGTCAGTCACTTTCTTAATAAACACAAGATGTTTTTTGTTACTGTGTTTCAGTGGAAACAAGCTAAACTGAATGGAAATCAGTTACATTTCTCAAATTTAATACAGATTCATGAATATGAATGATTACCTGATTAAGCAGTGATAAATCCTAGGTCAGGTGATTATGCTGTCGACAACAACTCAGTGTATAATCAATGTCAGCATTCTCAGGAGGGTGCTTCTTTTTTTTTTATTGCCCATCTTCGTCTGCCTTCATTCCTACTAAAGGAGCAATGTCCTCTGCATGCAAGCACTGACGGATGCAAGACATGGGCTATGTTTGCAGTGTAACTTTCTTGCTCATGTTCATGTCTCCTACACTTCAAGAAATGTGTCAAATGACGTTAGAACTTTATTCAGGAAATTCGTAATAAACTTTACTAAAGCAATGTGCATTTTTTTAAGAATGCAGATGCACCATTGTTTGAAACTGTGCTAGAGAAGTCATGTAAGTATGTCAGGTGCTTCAACAAACAAGACTTCTGTATAGGATGCACCTATGTTTTCTCTTTAATGAGAAAGCATTAGACTACTGAGAAGTGTGCATGCAAAACCAAAATGGGCGTTTACCAATCAGTGGCCTATTTCAAACTACAATAAATATTTTTCAACCATTTTTCAACAGACTTGCTAAACCACCCCACCCCTAAACCAAGCCCCCAGTGGATTAGAGCAAATCGGGAAAGCGGTTGAAAATGCCCATTGTGGTTTGAAAACGCCCCACTGATAGAGAAACACCCACCAGTGTTCTGCAGAGATACATGCCTGAATGATCTTGTGCTCATCAACTCCAAATCACTGTTAGTTCAATGTCACTGTCTCCACCCATGTGTGCTGTTGGCTTTCATCAAAATTTCAATGCTGATCCAACACACTTTAAACACTGAAATGTCAATCTCACCCAAAATTATGGTTTGGATCAAAACTCAACATTGTATAATGTCCCCATGCTATCTGTGCGATTTATTTCAACACTTTACTTGCTTTGAAAATGAATGTATGTTAGTAGATTTAGTAACAATAAATAAAATGCAAGTAAAACGCATGCTAAAAACAGAAATACATTATATGCACCATTGTTTGAAACTCAGAGAGTTCATGCATGTCAAACTTGCAAGACTTCCGTATAGGACGCACCTTGTGTTTTCTAATAAGGAAGCATCAATTAACTACTGAGAAGCCCATATGCAAAACCAAAATGGGTGTATACCAATTAGTGCCAATTTTCAAACTACAATTGGTGTTTTTCAACCATTTTTCAAAAGACTTGCTAAAATCATGAGGGCCCACCCCTAAACCAACCCCCCAGTGTATTAGAGCAAATGAAGGTAACACCATTGAAAGTGCGCATCATGAACTGAAACGCCCCACTGATTGGGAAACACCCAGTAGTGTTTTGCACAGATACATGCGTGCAAGATCTTGTCCTCATAAACTAAAGGCGGGCATACACTGTGCGATTTTCGTCTGATTTTGAGACGAATTCTGACTCGTGCGACTCTTTTTCAGGTCGGGCCGATTTTCAGCTTTGTCATGCGTCGTTTGTCGTGCTGTAATTTTTTTTCGTAATTTTAACTGTAAAAAACTGTAAAAAAGCAACGGAAAAAAATGTCAATTCCTTAACGGTATGTACCCTTACTATATACAGTGAAAAACTGTAATAGCTCTCACGGGACATTTCATGTAATTTTACATTAATATACTGTTAAATGTACGGATTTTGGAAGTACACTGAAAAAAAAACTTACCGTTGCATTTACCGTACCTTACCGTAAAAAATACGGTAGCAAATGTTTACTAATTTTACAAAGTTTTACATCATCGAACTAAAAATTACGGTGAAAAACTGCCAACTGGTTGCCAGTACTTTACCGTAAAAAATACGGTATAAATATTTATGTTTTACGGCATTGAACTAAAGTTTACGGTAAAAAACTGGCAGCTGGTTGAAAGCGATTTACCGTAAAAAATATGGTAGTAATATTTTAGGTTTTACGGCAGTGATCTAAATATTACGGAAAAAAACTTGCAGCTGTGGTTGCCAGTACTTTACCGTAAAAAATACGGTAGAATTTCTTTTGCTTTTACGGCACTGAACTAAAGTTTACGGTAAAAAACTAGCAGCTTGCAAGTGCTTTACCGTAAAAAATACAGTAGTAATATTTTAGGTTTTATGGCATTGAACATTGAACTGAACTTTTATATAAAAAATAAAAAATAAAAACCTGCCAGCTGTGGTTTCCTGTAATCTAATTATTGAGAATTACCAGAGGTTCAGACGTTGATGTTTTATTGAAAATAATAAAGTTTGAAGTTACCATTATGGAGATGAGTGTTTGCTTTAGTTGGGCTCTTGACCCTTGACTTTTTAACTTTAGATTTACTCTGACTGCCTTAACTGTGTGGTTATATAACATATAACCACAGGCATGAAAATCAGAGATAAAATGTGACCAGGTGATGATGGCAGGTTAATGATGAGATAATCGTCATATTGTGGCCTGATTCACTGATCTCATAAAGAGTCTTATCTCTCACTTTATGAGCAAAGTGATATTATTAATTATAATTTTAAAAATAAATATTTCATATTATTGAGTATAATATCTCTGTAAGCCAGCAGAGAGCAACAGAAAATCTAAAGAACTTTAAAAATACATGGTGTAGAAAAAAAGTTTTGAACTACTGCTTGATTTAAACCAACACAGACATCAAGATTCAGCGTATGAATCTCAACAACGGTGACAATCAACACAATAATCAGATAAAACTCTGAACATCACAAAACAAGCTACTAAAAAGCTGCAACAAAAACAACATAAAAAATAAAGCAGATATAATAATAAAAGAAAATACTAAGGCAATTCAGCATTATGTATTCCTGCTGCAATGCATGCTGGGAGATACTGATGAGTTTTAAGTGCACTGCACTTTTATCATCACCATTGTTGAGTTCTCTTACGAGAGTACTCTCGTGTTGCGTAACTCCTTTTCTCGAGAATACTGAAGCAAAAATTATCCTTTTAATTTTTAGAATGTAAAACGCATTTGCTGCAGCAGGCAGACATAGGCGAGACAGCTCACGCGCCACCTTCGCTCGCCGTACCTGCTGCGCTCCCGGCGCTCATATCCTTTTTCAAATCTCTCCGTGTGTGTTTGCCGCTGCGACACACACGTTTCTCTTCCTAAAAGAGCAAAGGCATTTTTCAATGCCCATCATGTCCTGCGGCTCGTGCCGAGCCATTCTCAGCGACGGGGACCGCCACGAGCTGTGCGCTTCCTGCCTGGGAAAGGACCACGCGGATCACGCGCCCACCGAGGGCGGCTGCCGTGAGTGTGAATCTTTGCCTCTCTCGACCCTATGGGCTTGACAGGCTTTGTTCGCCACCAAAACCGCTACCTCTACGCCTTCTGCTGGGCCGTGCCATAAAAAGCGCCGCTCACAAAGGCCACCAGAAGTCTCCGTGAAAGAGCACTCGCCGGCGGGGTCCCCGCGAGCCTCTTTCTCTGAGTCCCCCGTCTCTCTTCTCGACGGCCAGCGCCCCGCTGTCGCGGCGCTCGACGAGATGGAGCGGGACATCGAGGAGGAAGACAGCTGTTCCATTCTGGCGTCCGAGAGTGAGGGCTGGTCCATCCCGGACCCCGCCCCATCGACGCAGGAATCCAGCGTGAGGGCTTCTATCGACGCCGAGTTTCTCCGCCTTGTTACTAAGGCCGTAGAAGACCTCGGCCTCGAGTGGTCAACGCCCAAGGAGCCCGCGCCTAACAGGTTGGACGGCTGTTTTCTGCCTGGACGCCGCTCTGCACCTGTTTCGAGGCCCGCTCCCTTCCTCCCCGAACTGCATGATGAGCTCTCCAAGTCCTGGGGAGCTCCGTTCTCAGCCAGGCTAAAATCCTCTGTCTCTTCGACGCTCTCCAAGGTTGACGGCGCGAAAGACAGGGGATATCTTTGTGTTCCTCCCGTCGAGGAAGCGGTAGCGACTCACTTGTGCCTGCCCTCTGCGGGATGGCGGTCCAAGCCGAGCCTACCCACTAAAGCCTGCCGGACGACTTCATCGCTGATCGGTCGCGCCTACGCCACCGCCGGTCAAGCTGCCTCCGCTCTGCATACTATGGCCGTTTTACAGATCCACCAGGCCAACCTTCTCCGGTCACTGGATGAGGCTGGCCCATCTGCAGAGCGCGTGACGGACTTGAGAAGCGCAACAGACTTAGCTCTCAGAGCTACCAAGTCCGCTGCTCAAGCTATCGGCCGCAACATGGCCGCCCTCACCGTCACTAGAGCCTCAATGTGTGAGCGCGCGCGCTGCCAGTGTGGTGAGTGCAGGTCACGTGGCTGGGTCTCCGGGTCCCCGAATACGAGCGACCACAACCCAGATTTCATTCAACCCCTGGCCATTCACACGAAAGCGTGGGAAAGCATTCCAAGGGCTTCGAAATGGGTGCTAAATATAGTGAAACGGGGATACTCGCTTCAGTTCGCTCGCAGACCACCGCACTTCATAGCCCGGGTCGAAACCTCGGTGAATCAGGAAGTAGCATAAGTCATAAGTAGCATAAGTAGCACACCTACTTCGCACCGAAATAGCGAATTTACTGAGAAAAGGGGCTGTGGAAGCAGTCCCCTCGGCAGTAAGCGAGTCGGGGTTTTAAAGCCGTTACTTCTTAGTACCAAAGAAGGATGGCGGGCTCCGCCCTATACTAGATCTCAGACACCTGAACAAAGCGCTGGTGAAGCGCTCGTTCAAAATGATTACAACCAGACAAATTCTCGCTCGAATTCGACCCGGGGACTGGTTTATATCAGTGGATCTGAAAGACGCTTATTTTCAGATCCAAGTAGCAGCCCGTCACAGGCCCTTCTTGAGGTTCGCCTTCGAGGGCCGGGCTTATCAGTACACCGTTCTTCCCTTCGGCCTGTCTTTGGCACCTCATACATTTACGAAGTGCATGGACACGGCCCTTGCACCCCTCAGACGAAGGGGCGTGAGAGTCCTGAACTATCTGAACTATCCTGAACTAATTTCCTTTCTGGGGATAGAACTAGACTCCAGCTGTATGGCGGCTCGCCTGACGCGAGAGCGCGCGGCACCCAGCCAACATGTATATGTGGGCCCCACATGGTTTATGCTTGGGCTACGTGGGTACCAAGTGGGTATGGTCCCAAAATGGGCATCTTATCTGGGGCCCACTTGGGTCAGCTAAGTAGGTCCCACATGGGCAAAAACAGGTGGGCTCCCCATGTGGGTCCTAGTTTGGTCACTAATGGGAAATGAGTGCATGGGTTCAAAATGGGAAACACAAATGGGGCCCATTTGGGTTTATCAAATGGGTTAGACATGGGCAAACACAATAAATCCCATATAGGCTGCCTACATGGGCCCAAGGTAGTACCCACATAGATAATCTTTATATGGGTTATGAATGGGGTAAACATATGGGGCCCACTTTGATAAACCATATGGGTCAGACATGGGCAAACACAATCAGTCCTATATAGGTTGCCTACATGGGCCCAAGGTGGTACCCACATAGGTAATCTCTATATGGGTTATGAATGGGGAAATGCATATTGGGCCCACTTTGATAAACCATATGTGTCAGACATGGGCAAACACAATCAGTCTTATATAAACTGCCAACATGAGCCCAAAGTGGTACCCACATAGGTAATCTCTATATGGGTTATGAATAAGAAAAACATATGGGGTCCACTTTGATAAACCATTTGGGTCAGACATGGGCAAACACAACCAGTCCTATATAGGCTGCCTACATGGGCCCAAAGTGGTACCCACATAGATAATCTCTATATGGGTTATAAATGGGAAAACATATGGGGTCCACTTTGATAAACCATATGGGTCAGACATGAGCAAACACAAGCAGTCCTTTATAGGCTGCCTACATGGGCCCAAGGTGGTACCCACATAGGTAATCTCTATATGGGTTATGAATGGGGAAAATATGTGGGGCTCACTTTAATAAACCATATGGGTCAGACATGGGCAAACACAATCAGTCCTATATAGGCTGCCTACATGAGCCCAAGGTAGTTCCCACATAGGTAATCTCTATATGGTTTATGAATGGGAAAAACATATGGGACCCACTTTGATAAACCATATGTGTCAAACATGGGCAATCACAATCAGTCCTATATAAGCTGCCTACATGGGCCCAAGGTAGGTCCCACATAGGTTATCTCTATATGGTTTATGAATGGGAAAAACATATGGGACCCACTTTGATAAACCATATGTGTCAAACATGGGCAAACACAATCAGTCCTATATAGGCTGCCTACATGGGCCCAAGGTAGTTCCCACATAGGTAATCTCTATATGAGCCCTGAATGGGGAAAAACATATGGGACCCACTTTGATAAACCATATGTGTCAAACATGGGCAAACACAATCAGTCCTATATAGGCTGCCTACATGAGCCCAAGGTGGTCCCCACACAGGTAATCTCTACATGGGTTATGAATGGGAAAAACATATGGGGTCCACTTTGATAAACCATATGGGTCAGACATGAGCAAACACAATCAGTCCTATATAGGCTGCCTACATGGGCCCAAGGTGGTACCCACATAGGTAATCTCTATATGGGCCCTGAATGGGGAAATACATAGGGCGCCCGCTTGGCCAAACTATATGCGTCAGACATGGGCAAACACAATCAGTCCCATATAGGCTGCCTACATGGGCCCAAGGTAGTACCCACATAGGTAATCTCTATATGGGTTATGAATGGGGAAAATATGTGTGGCCCACTTTACAGTTTTTTACGATTGTTTACACACTAAAATAAAAATTTCCACACAATTTGATAATTTGACTCCAAGGAGCAAAACACCTCCACAGATTTGCACAACAGTACACACAATGTCTGCTTCACCCTTTTTGCAAAACATTACAAACAGTGATTTGTAAAACTCCACACACATTTTCACACCTTAGACACAGTTAAGGATTGTGAGGTTACTTCCTTGTCATTACAAAGCCCCGGATTGTCAATGACAACACTAATGAACGAATTGGATAAACACAACCACCAGGTGTGGAAGCACACATGTGCTAATTTGAAAACGCAGCACTCAGGTGTGCTATAAAAGGTAGCAGGTGACTTCACCTGTCTTCAACAAAAATGGAAGGAGCTAGAAGAAAAAGAAGAAGAGTGAGAATGAGAGGGGGAGCTCAAAGAGGAGATGAAGGAGGTAGAGGAAGAGGAGAAGGAGGTAGAGGAAGAGGAGAAGGAGATAGAGGAAGAGGCCTAGGTAGAGGAAGAGGAGAAGGAGTTAGAGGAAGAGGAGAATGAGGTAGAGGAGAAGGAGGTAGAGGAAGAGGAGAAGAAGGAGGTAGAGGAAGAGGCCTAGGTAGAGGAAGAGGAGAAGAAGGAGATAGAGGAAGAGGCCTAGGTAGAGGAAGAGGTAGGGAAGGACTTATGCCAATGAAGACATAGCCTGTGATGTGGATGAAATCTTCGTCAGCCAGACGGAGAGATGATGAATAGTTACAGTATTCTTGTTTCTTTTACAGTAGTTTTTCTTCAGAGTCAAAGTGTATGTACTCCATGCAGTAATTTTTATTTGTCTACAGATTTTATTTGTTTAATTGATTACATTGTTGGTTGATTACTGTAACTGATTATGGTAAGAAATACTGTGTAAGTATTGAAATAAATACTTGAAATATTCAATCTGCAGCATCAGTGTTGTGCAGTGCTTGGTAAGTTTATAGTAGGACTATTTGTGTACATTCTCCCTATATCTCAAACTAATCATGAAGAATGTTGTGGGTTTGTCACAATTTTTTATTATTATTTTTTTTTTTTCATCTAAATTATCCCTTACATAACAATGTCTGGCCAAAAATCTAGCACATGCTATTTCCTAAAATTAGTTTTTTTTACAAATGTGTTTTTAGATTTATCACAGCTGTGTGTAACTGGCTTCAATAGTGTCTGATCTTTGAGGACTGTGTTGGTTAAATGAAAACTAATAGCATTTTCACAAATATGTGTATATGTTTTGACTGAAGTGTGTATGTTTTGACTGAAGTGTGTCATTTTGCAAACAATATAGGAATTATGCAAATTGAGTGTGGTGTTTGGATAATTGTGATTCTGTTTTGAAAAAAAGAACCCGGTTTTCAAAATTGCGTGTAAACAATTGAAAAAAACTATAATAAACCATATGGGTCAGACATGGGCAAACACAATCAGTCCTATAGACTGCCTATATGGGGACCAAGGTGGTACCCACATAGGTAATCTCTATATGGGCCCTGAATGGGGAAATACATAGGGCGCCCACTTGGCCAAACTATATGCGTCAGACATGGGCAAACACAATCAGTCCCATATAGGCTGCCTACATGGGCCCAAGGTAGTACCCACTTAGGTGATCTCTATATGGGTTATGAATGGGGAAAATATGTAAGGCCCACTTTAATAAACCATATTGGTCAGACATGGGCAAACACAATCAGTCCTATAGGCTGCTTAGATGGGCCCATGGTGGTACCCACATAGATAATCTCTATATGGGCCCTGAATGGGGAAATACCAATGGCACCCGCTTGGCCAAACTATATGTGTCAGACATGGGCAAACACAATCAGTCCCATATAGGCTGCCTACATGGGCCCAAGGTAGTACCCACATAGGTAATCTCTATATGGTTTATGAATGGGAAAAACATATGGGACCCACTTTGATAAACCATATGTGTCAGACATGGGCAAACACAACCAGTCCCATATAGGCTGCCTACATGGGCCCAAGTTGGTACCCACATAGGTAATGTCTATATGGGTTATGAATGGTGAAAATATGTGGGGCCCACTTTAATAAACCATATGGGTCAGACATGGGCAAACACAATCAGTTCTATATAGGCTGCCTACATGGGCCCAAGGTGGTACCCACATAGGTAATCTCTATATGGGCCCTGAATGGGGAAATACACATGGCGCCCGCTTGGCCAAACTATATGTGTCAGACATGGGCAAACACAATCAGTCCCATATAGGCTGCCTACATGGGCCCAAGGTAGTTCCCACATAGGTAATCTCTATATGGGTTATGAATGGGGAAAATATGTAAGGCCCACTTTAATAAACCATATGGGTCAGACATGGGCAAACACAATCAGTCCTATATAGGCTGCTTAGATGGGCCCATGGTGGTACCCAAATAGATAATCTCTATATGGGCCCTGAATGGGGAAATACCAATGGCGCCCGCTTGGCCAAACTATATGTGTCAGACATGGGCAAACACAATCAGTCCCATATAGGCTGCCTACATGGGCCCAAGGTAGTACCCACATAGGTAATCTCTATATGGTTTATGAATGGGAAAAACATATGGGACCCACTTTGATAAACCATATGTGTCAAACATGGGCAAACACAATCAGTCCTATATAGACTGCCTACATGGGCCCAAGGTGGTACCCACATAGGTAATCTCTGTATGGGTTATGAATGGGGAAAATATGTGGGGCCCACTTTAATAAACCATATGGGTCAGACATGGGCAAACACAATCAGTCCTATATAGGCTGCCTACATGGGACCAAGGTGGTACCCACATAGGTAATCTCTATATGGGCCCTGAATGGGGAAATATATATGGCGCCCGCTTGGCCAAACTATATGCGTCAGACATGGGCAAACACAATCAGTCCCATATAGGCTGCCTACATGGGCCCAAGGTAGTACCCACATAGGTAATCTCTATATGGTTTATGAATGGGAAAAACATATGGGACCCACTTTGATAAACCATATGTGTCAGACATGGGCAAACACAACCAGTCTCCCTAATGAAAAATATATATATATATATATATTTGAAACATTTATTTTATGCTAAAGTTTACTGCAAAGCATTTACATACATGTACTTAATATAAATACCCTGCAATTGTACTTTGGTATCCTAAAATATATACTTAAAGTCAATAAGAACAAAAAATGTTGTATTTAATGCACTTTAGTTATCTGGAAGTCGTGCTGAGGTTACGTGTATTTGATTGTGTTAAAGTGAAACTATTGCAAGTGTACTTTAGGTACACTTTATTAATGGTTATATATTTTTTTAAATGTTGTCGTGATGTTAAAAAATGTGCATTGTGTAGAAAGGCTCCAAATAAAGTTTAATTATAAATTAAATATAAGTCTTAGGAGATGTGTCAATAAATATGTTAATGGATTTGAAGTATAATAAGAATGAAGTAAATGTGTTTTACATATATTTAAATATATTTTTTTTATTTACATTTTTTTTTTCTCGGGAAGGAGCATCTGAATGAGTAAAGTGACTGATAAAACAGTCATTTACATATGGATATATCTCAAGCATTGGAAGAAGATTTTTTGGGGTGAACAGGCACCCAACGGAGACACAAATCCACCACGATTATCAACTTCAGTAAGATGCAAGTCAATTTTAACCATTGCTTCTAAACCTTACATTGGGATTTATAGTTAAAAGTATTAGGCTATTCTCATCATCAAAAGTCATTTCATCTACCAGTGACAAATCTGAGTAACTTTTTATCCTTTTATCTTTCTTCTTCTAAAGTGACAAAGAAAAGAGAACATGTCACCATCATCAGTCCTTTATTTAGTTCACTGAAGAGCATCAAGGGAAAGACCCTCAGATGTGTCATAGCAGGATAAATGTGGCGACAGGTAAAATTATTAGATGGTTTGTTTGATTTTGGTGTACCAATTTGCTTTTTTCAAAGCTACAATTGTGTGATGTGACGTGGCATGTATGTGCAAAAACGGCTGCCCACTGCTCCAGGTGTGTGTTCACAGTGTGTGTGTGTGTGTGTGTGTGTGTGTGTGTGTGTGTGTGTGTGTGTGTGTTCAGTGAGTATTGAACACACACACACTGTGAACACACACCCGGAGCAGTGGGCAGACGTTTTTGCTGCGGCACCCAGGGAGCTATTGGGGACCATTTGTTCCGAATGTTTAATAATGGCAAATGTTGGTACAATTTAAATACGCTTTGTTTAATATTGTTTAAAGGAATGGTACAAATTAAATCTCCCTGTTGGATTGCAACCTTGTAGTGGTCGGGGAGCTTGTGTGTCTCAATGACCCCTAGAGCTATACCAGCAGGAGATTTATCTCCTGGTAGGGCCACCCATGCTGGACAGGTCAAAGGGTAGAGGCCAGACAAAAAGCAATCCACTGGTCCTCCAGGTTGGAGGTTTAGCACAGGGCTAACAACTCTGTCTTGTAAAAACAAACACGTTACGGAAACAGCAACAGAAGGAATTGACACTACTGGACGTGATGGACTTCCAGGGCTATCATCAGATACTAGGATGAATGTCATTGGTGAAAGCCGAAAGGAAGCCAGTGACAGAAAGGTGGAAATTCTGAACGCCAAACTTAAGACTAGGATAGGATTTTGGAATGTAAGAACAATGTACGATACAAGTAAATTAGCACAAGTGACATCAGAGATGAGAAGATATAACATAGATATACTCGGAGTAAGTGAAAGCAGATGGACAGGATCAGGGAGACTCACAACAAGCACAGGGGAAACAGTGCTGTACTCAGGAAGAGATGACCACCAACATAGGGAAGGAGTAGCCATCATTCTGAAGAAAGGAGTAGAGAAGAGCTTGATGGAGTGGAAACCTGTCAACAGTAGGCTCATGAAGATTAGGCTGAGGGGGAAGCAAATTAACACAACTATCATCCAGTGCTATGCTCCAACAAATGACAGCGATGTCACCTGGAAGGATGAATTCTATGAACAACTGCAGGTTATATTGGAAACTACACCCAGACACGACATGAGGATAGTGATGGGGGACCTAAACGCCAAGATGGGTAATAGCAACACAGAACACGATAGGGCGATGGGAAGGGAAGGTTGCGGTGTCATGAATGAGAATGGGGAAAGGTTAGCAGAATTTTGCACCATGCATGACCTCGTCATTGGGGGAACCCTGTTCCAACACAAAGACATTCACAAGCTAACTTGGTACTCTCCAAATGGAAAGGATCAAAATCAAATAGATCATCTCATGATAAATGGCACATGGAGACGCTCTTTACTTGATGTTAAGGTCAAACGAGGAGCAGACGTTGGTAGTGATCATCACCTGGTAACAGCTGTGCTGAGAATAAAGCTTAGGAAAACAGGAAGCAGAAAGACAGCCAGAAAGCAATTTGATGTCGGAAAGCTACATGATACCAAGGTCAAAGGTTGTTTTGTGCTACAACTAAAGAACAGATTTCAGGCATTAGCAGATATGTTGGATCATGCAGAGCCTAAACCAGATGATATCAACACTTTGTGGGAACAGACCAAAACAGCCTATGTGAAGACCAGTGAAGCCTGTCTTGGATACAAGCACAAGGAAAAGAAGGAATGGTTAAGTGACGACACATGGCAAACTGTAGAAAATAGAAGGGTCTTAAAGAAGAAAGTAAATGAGACAAAGTCTGAACGGCTTAAAGAAAAATACAGGAAACAATACCAAGAAACAAACAAAGCAGTGCGAAGGAAAATGGAAAAGCCCCTGGCCAAGATAACCTGAATGCAGAGCTTTTCAAAGCAGACCCAGACCTCGCCTCAAAAATACTTCAACCACTATTCAAAACTATCTGGGAGGAAAAGGAAATACCTGATGATTGGTCGGAAGGAATTATCATAAAGATACCAAAGAAGGGCAACTTGAGAGATTGTAACAATTGGCGAGGAATCACACTCCTATCTATACCAAGCAAAATCATGGCAGAAATCATTGAGCGACGACTTAAAGAGGCAGTAGATAAGAAACTCAGGAATGAACAGGCAGGATTCCGTAAGGGGAGAGGGTGCATTGACCAGATATTTGCACTTCGTAATATCATAGAACAATGCACAGAATGGCAGAGGCAAATGTACATCAATTTTATAGACTTTGAAAAGGCATTCAATAGTATACACCGAGACGGCCTCTGGAACATCTTAAGGATGTATGGAATTCCACAACACATAGTGGACCTCATCAAGACCTTTTATGCCAACTTCAAATGCCGGGTGGGAAACAGTAGCCTGGCATTCCAGGTAAAGACAGGAGTCAGACAAGGATGTGTAATGTCAGCATTGCTCTTCAACATTGTTATCGACTGGGTGATGCGCCGCACAACAGAAGACAAATCAAGAGGTATACGATGGACCCTCTTCTCAACATTGGAAGACCTTGATTTGCTGATGATCTGGCTCTAGTTTCACACACTCACCAACACATGCAAGAGAAAACAACACGTCTCAGCTACTTTGCACAGCAAGTTGGCCTGAAGATAAACCAGAGGAAATCTGAAGTAATGGTGCTAAACATCTTAGATCCATTAACAATACATGTGAATGGAGAAGCTCTACTAACAACAAATGAGTTCACCTATCTTGGGAGTACTGTAAGATACGATGGGGGTGCACACAATGACATTAAAAACAGAATCAACAAAGCCAGAAATGCATTCAGAATGCTAAACAACATATGGAAGTCTCAGCAGTATAGAACCAAGACAAAACTAAAATTATATCAGAGCTGCGTTCTATCCACCCTACTGTATGGCGCAGAATGCTGGAGAATGACAGCAAGTGACATATGCCAACTGTCAGTCTTCCACACAAGGAGTCTGAGAAGAATCTGTCGGATTTTTTGGCCAAGCAAGATATCAAATGAGGATCTATTAACAAGATGTCAACAAGACAGCATGGGTAGCATTGTAACAAAGCGGCGCTGGAACTGGATTGGCCATATTTTGAGAAGAGAGCAAGACAACATCCCAAGAGTAGCCCTTCATTGGACACCCGAAGGTAGAAGAAAGAGAGGACGACCAAAGATCACCTGGCGTCGTACAGTAGAGGAAGAAATGAAATATATGAACCTGACATGGGGAGATGTCCAGAAAATAGCCCAGAATCGACCAGAGTGGAGGACCTTCGTTGCTGCCCTACATGCCAGAGGCATAATAGGCAGTAAGTAAGTAAGTAACAAATTAAATCTTTCTTTTTAAGGACTTTTCAGCCCACTCCACCCAACCCCAGATTGACCAAGGATCCAGGTGAGTACTGGCAATTTGGTGAAGGATTGCACTGTCACTTCTGGTATGAATCCATTAACCTTTGTTATGTGTGAGGTGTTTTGAATTTACTTAATTTATTCAAATTTACAAAATTAGATTTTACATAATTGAGGTAGAGTAGTAGTAATTTTCACTAAAATTAAAATGACTCCATGATTTACTCACCCTCAATCCACCGTTAGTGTATATGACTTTCAGATGAATACAATTGGAGTTATATTAACTATGGGGTTGGGTTAATAAAGTCCTTCTGGAGCAAGGCCATGAGTTTCCAAAAGTATCCATATTTAAAACTTTATAAAGTAAAATAACTAGCTTCCGGCCATACACAGTCTACTTGTATATAAAGCGCAACTTACGCAACTTATGACGTCAGAAGTAGCGAAGTGCATCATGGGGTAGCGTAAATATATATATAATATATATAGTAATCGATTGTCGAGTTCACGCGCATAGGTTTAGTACCTATGATCAAGCGCGTGAACTCGACAATCGATTACTATGGACTTCGACCGAAAACAGGAAATAAATACAGTAGGAGCGCTGGCTGAATAAACATAATTTTTATTCAAATCTTTCACATCTACTGCAGTCAAATTCACTTGTGTTCACGCTGAAGGAATCACTCACATTGGCTGTGCACTTGTAATGACACATCAAGGATGTTAAGAGGCTAAAAGCAGGTTTAAGACTTGCCCTATTGAAGTCAATAGGGTTCAAATTTTAAAAAGAGGATAACAGGGTGTAGGCAACACCGATTTTTGTCGTTGTTCTCTGACCGGAGTTCTCCTTTAAGTGGAATCCGTATGTTTGTTTGCCCGGAAGCTAGTTGTTTTACTTTATAAAGTTTTAAATATGAATATTTTTTTACACAAACTCATGGCGTCGCCATCGCCATCGCCATGGCGTCGTGGCTTCAGAAGGCCTTTATTAACCCCCCGGAGCCACGTAGAGTTCTTATACAGGGTGGGCCATTTATATGGATACACCGTAATAACATGGGAATGGTTGGTGATATTAAAGTCCTGTTTGTGGCACAACTTTTGTCTTTTCAATAGGAAGAGGGCCATGTGACACATCAAACGTATTGTTAATGTCACAAGAAAAACAATGGTGTGCTTGGTTTCAACGTAACTTTATTCGTTCATGAGTTATTTCCAAGTTTCTGACCACTTATAAAATGTGTTCAATGTGCTACCCATTGTGATGGATTGTCAATGCAACCCTGTTCTCCCACTCTTCACACGCTGATTGCAACACCGCAGGAGAAAGCACACCATTGTTTTTCTTGTGACATTACCAATAAGTTTGATGTCACATGGCCCTCTTCCTATTGAAAAAAACAAAAGTTGTATCCAAAATGGCCGACTTCTAAATGGCCACCATGGTCACCACCCATCTTGAGGAGTTTGCCCCCTCACATATACTAATGTGCCACAAACAGGACTTTAATATCACCAACCATTCCCATGTTATTACGGTGTATCCATATAAATGGCCCACCCTGTATAATGGATAGATGCACTTTTTGGAGCTTCAATCTGATGGTTGCAATGGTTGCAATCCACTGCGGATTTGTTGCGTAACGGCTGCGGCCATGACTGACAGCTGAAGTCACGAGGACCCACGAGATCTCACAAATTCACGTATGATCACGCGATATAAGTGCTGAATTGCTGCGGAGCTCTCCGGCATCCGGCAAAAATAGAAGCTCTGCATATCTATAGACAAAACATTCAGGGTACATGGAAGGTACTTAATGATTTAATACATAAAAAACACAGCAATGTGGATAGTGTTAATTACTTTAATAAAGACAACTACACAATACGTCGTACGGAGGAAATAGTTAAAGAGTTTAATGATTATTTCATAAATATAGGCTATAATTTAGCAAAGGAAATTGTACCCATTCCGAACAATGGAATGGAAATTGGGGTTACATATGAAAGTCCAAATTCATTCTTTTTAAACCCAACCAATAAAGATGAAATATTGAAAATAGTGAAAGACTGCAAGAATAAAAAGTCAACTGATAATGATGGGTTTGATATGTTTATGGTTAAAAATATTATTGAAAATGTTATTTATCCATTTACATATATTTGTAATCAATCCTTTAAAACTGGTATATTCCCAAATCAAATGAAAGTATCAAAAGTTCTCCCATTGTACAAAGGTGGCGACAAACATTTGTTTTGTAATTATCGACCTATTTCTCTGTTGTCACAATTTTCAAAAATATTAGAGAAATTATTTGTTAAAAGATTAGATAGTTATGTTCAAATCAAAGTTTATTTATAAAGCACAGTAAAAACAACCATAGTTGACCACTGTGCTGTACAATGTCATACTAAAAAAGGTAAAAAATAAGTGATATACAAATATGCATATATACACATACACATGTACACATGCACAAATATACATATATGCGTATATACACACAGTACACACCTATACACAAAAACATGCATAACACATACATACATACATAAATATAATAAAGACCGCAATGCAAAAAAAAAAAAAAAAAAAAATGTTGAAGTGAACAATATAATTAATGAATATCAGTTTGGTTTCAGAGCTCATAGGTCAACAACAATGGCAGTTGTTAAAATGGTAGAAAATATATCACAATCAGTAGATAAAAAATTACATACAATTGGAGTTTTTTTAGATTTACAGAAAGCTTTTGATACCATCGATCACAGAATATTATTACATAAACTGGAAAAATATGGATTTAGGGGAAAGGTATATTCTTGGTTAGAAAATTATTTAACAGATCGATTTCAATATGTTAATTTAAATGGAGTTGTGTCCTGCTTACAGAGAATTAATTGTGGGGTTCCGCAAGGCTCCGTTTTGGGCCCCAAGTTATTTTTGTTATATATAAACGATATTTGTAAAGTATCGGATGTTTTTAATTTCATCCTTTTCGCGGATGATACAACAATTTATTGTTCTGGCCCAAATCTTATAGAGCTTGTGTCGGTGGTAGAGAGAGAATTATATAAACTAAAGAATTGGTTTGATTTGAATAAATTGTCACTAAACTTAAATAAAACGAAATTTATGGTATTCAGTAATAAATAATGAGATCAGGATTTACTATTAACGAAAATGAAATAGAAAGAGTAAATCATATAAAATTTCTTGGAGTAATTATTGATTGTAAAATGACATGGAAACCGCATATTTTAAACGTTCAAAAGAAAGTATCAAAAACGATTGCAATTTTGTATAAGTTGCAATATATTTTGAACAAAAATGCATTATATCTACTTTATAGTTCACTTGTCACACCATACCTAACGTATGGTATCGAAATATGGGGAAATACATATAAAACTAGAACCAATCCAATTTTCCTATTACAAAAGAAGGTTATCAAATTAATTAATTATGCACCTTATAATTCACCAAGTAATTCACTGTTTCTTCAATCAAAAATTTTGAAGTTTTATGACTTAGTCGATTTGTACACGGCAAAGTTTATTTACCAAGTTAAACATAATAAAATTCCTAAATGCTTGCAAATATTGTTTACCCAGCGAGAAAGTAATTATAATCTCAGAGGACTATGTATATTTAATCAACCACAAGTACATTCTACATTAAGAGAACACTGTTTATCAAATAAAGGAGTTAAATTATGGAATAGTTGCTGTAATGAGTTAAAACAAGCCACATCTCTTTTTCAGTTTAAAAATATTTACAAGAGAATAACAATGGAAAAATATCTAACGGAATGAAAATTAATTAAATAGGCTTGCCTCTGGTGTGGACAATGGTCCACTAATGTGTTAATTTTATGAACAGATGTTGTTATTAATGTGCTGCATTTATGATTTTGAAGTTATAAGGGCAGGCAAAATAAGCTTTAGCTTCTGCCTGCACCTGGTCATCTATTTGTGTTTTTTTGTTTTGAATGATCTGTTTGAATGATCTGTAAATGACCAAACCGAAATAATAAATAATAAATAAATATCTGACTATCAGTCAGTGAAAATACACACATTGACTTTAATGGAAACGTATTGACTCCGCCGCCGTTCCGGAGCGGATCCGTAGCCGTTCCGCAGTTGGTGGAAATCAGGGGTCAGGCTGTACCACCAAAGGAAAATAAATTGCTTAAGCCTTGTATTTTTTAAATAAGTTTTATTAATAAAGTAAAGGCAAAAAAAAATTATTTATTTTATTTTAAAACTTATTTTTTTTATTTTTTTTATCGTTTATTTGTAGAGCACTGACAATAGTTTTATATAATTAGTTTATTAATTAAATTAATAAAAAGACAAAAAGAACTTGATATATGTTTTGTAATTGCTACAATTAAATAAAAAATTAATTTGCTACATTTCAGATTAATATATTTGTTTTCCTTTAAATTTTACAGTAACTTAAACACTTTGCAGTTTGAATGTCCTGTATAAACAAAATTATCTAGTATGTTTTTATGTTTACACTGTTCGATCGCGCCTCTCACACACACACACAAATTAAAGTCATCCTTAAAATGAAATCATTCTGATTGATTAATCTGAACATAGTTTTTACATGAATGCTAAGTCATCGGGTTGATGTGCATTTATAAGCCACAAGCTTCAAATTTTATTTAATCTTTTGATGTAAACGTAATATGCAGTTTCCTGCTGTTGTCACAAACTAACCATCCTCTTTTGTTTTAAAAAGCAGACTTATATTTACCTATTTCAGGTCCTTATTAGGAGACGCGAACTACAAAAAGCCTTGCCGTGCTGCTTATATTAATCAAGCCGTAAAAAAACAACAAGGTATCTGCAGATGAGAGTCCGAAACAAGCACATGTTGGACAAAGTTGTCCTGCACCACTTCACAGAATGATGAGTGGGAAGATCATTTTAGATTGACACAACAGTAATTTCTTATATTCTTAAATAATATTACAACAACATCAGCTCGTAATTCAAGTACTGAGATAAGTTTATAGTTCAGATATAAACACTGTCTACAGTAGCAATCAAAATAGAGTAAATCAACTTTTGCAAGAAACTTTACACTTGAAACTTTAATCATTCATTCTAGAGATTCGTTCAAAAACACTGATTCATCCAGTAATGAAACACGTATTTTAGTCATTTAATTATTCATTCAAACCTTTTTTTTTCATTCAGATTAAACATTTTAAATCGACTGCAGGAATTAACATTTGTCAGAACCTCTTGAGTATTTAATCGTGATCTCTGTCTGAAACACTGAAAGAATCAGGATTCTCATTTCGACTTAATTCTAACTTGTTTATTAAAACTATGACTCTTAAGTTGAGCCATCCTGGAAATTTAAGAATCATCCACACCTGTGATCACCTCAATTATTTTCCAAAGACACAAAGAATAATATTTTTGTATTTCTACTTTAAAAGCAATCGTAAATCATTAGCAATAAAAAAATAATTAAAATACTTTAATTATGCATCATTTCATCGGCCCATTCTATCATGGACTTTTTAATGGTTTACTTGTATCAATGAATGATTTGATGCTTTCAAACACATCCCATATTCATACTTTATAAACTGGTTTTATTAATACAAAATTAAATCGGAATAGTCTGAATAAATAAACAGTAAATCTCTGTTAAATTTCCCAAATGCCCTTCCAGTGACATTCCAATACCATGACTATTCCAATTGAAGTTTAATGCTGTTTTTTTTTTTTTTTTTTTTTATCCTGAGTAAAAGTTGTTATTCTTTCATAAGGTATTGTGTAAGTATGTGTAAGTAACATGATTTCTCTAAAATCATAATCTATAAAAAAAACTAATTTGTTTTGCAGAGGCTCTTAAGAAGACTGCTCAGATCAACTGGCAAGAAACTAAGAGGGAACTTTAAAAAAAGTCTGAGAAAAGAGTTGGAGGACAGTGTCCAGAATGCACAAATGACTGTCTGCAGTGTAAGCTGTACTGATACATGTATAGTTGTTGCTTCTTCTAACTGTCCCCAATTTATTTCCTTTTCAAATGTTCAAAGCGTTCAGTATAGACTGGGTCAAATACAGGTTAAAGGTATGTATTTTAACAATTAGGTATATAACTTTAAAGAGATACTCTTTAATCTGACATAAATCTGCTTCTTTAAATATTGTCTCTTTAATTTCAGAATATAGCATAATATGATAATAAAATTCAATAAATTTTTAATTTGAAAAGATTTCAATCTCACTGTGTGATCTAATGCTTTAAAACTTGTTTGTGTGGTGTTGCTATTCATTTAGATGGAACCCAGATGATCCCTAGTTGGGCCACATGCATATGATTCCTAGTTGGGCCCCACCTAAAGCCCTGTGAAATCCTGCATAAAACCTAAATGAGTAAGTTGCTGGGGCCAACATGGAACCCATAGACAAACCCACTTACAGCCTGTATTTCGGCCCATGTAGTAACCTTGTAGTACCCACAAAAAAACTAAAGCTGGGACCAAGAAGGGTCTTGTGCATGTAGCCCAGTTGGGGCCCACCTTTTTGTAAGTGCCATCCTATACGAAATCCATGTGGGCAGTTGGTATGGGGCCATTATGGAACCCACGGACAATCCCATACAGAGCCCATTTTTCAGCCTATTTCAAACCCACATGGGCCCCATACACAAATGTCGGCGGGGTTAAGCTGGGACCGAGTTGGGTCTTAGGCAATTTGCCCACTTGGGCCCCACCTAGTACAAAGTGCAATCCTATATGAAATCCATCTGGGCAATTAACATGGGGCCATTATGGAACCCGTGGACAATCCCACACAGAGCCCATTTTTCAGCCCATTTCAAACCCACATGGGCCCCATGTACAAATGTCTACTGGGTTAAAGCTGGGACCGAGGTGGGTCTTGTGCATTTTGCCCACTTGGGTCCCACCTAGTACCAAATGCAATCCTACATGAAATCCATCTGGGCAATTCACATGGAGCCATTATGGAACCCGCGGACAATCCCATACAGAGCCCATTTTTCAGCCCATTTCGAACCCACATGGGCCACATGTACAAATGTCTACTGGGTTAAAGCTGGGACCGAGGTGGGTCTTGTGCATTTTGCCCACTTGGGTCCCACCTTGTACCAAGTGCCATCCTACATGAAATTCATCTAGGCAATTCACATGGGGCCATTATGGAACCCGCGGACAATCCCATACAGAGCCCATTTTTCAGCCCATTTCGAACCCACATGGGCCCCATGTACAAATGTCTACTGGGTTAAAGATGGGACCGAGATGGGTCTTGTGCATGTTGCCCACTTTGGTCCCGCCTAGTACCAAGTGCAATCCTACATGAAATCCATCTGGGCAATTAACATGGGGCCATTATGGAACCCGCGGACAATCCTACATGGGGCCCATTTTTCAGCCCATTTCATACCCATATGGGCCCCACATACAAATGTTGGCTGGGAAGATGACACTTTGAATATTTAATGTCATGGGTTGGAACTAATGTCTGCTGAACACCAACACTCCAGGACTGGATTTGAAGAGACATGGCCTATAGGCTACTGTAACCAAATACACTATATTGCCAAAAGTATTGGGACACCCCTCCAAATAATTGAATTTGGGTGTTTCAATCAATTTCGTGGCCACAGTTGTATAAAATCAAGCACTAAGCAGACGCTTCTACAAATTTTGTGAAAGAATAGGTCGCTCTCAGGAGCTTAGTGAATTCAGTGAGTTCAAGCGTGGTACCAGGTTTCCATTTGTGTAATAAGTCCACTTGTGAAATTTCCTCACTACTAAATATTCCGCAGTCAGCTGTTAGTGGTATTACAGTATATGAAAGATTATAAATTACAAATATACTGCATATAATTGTTTTAATGATTGTACAGATATGTTGTTTACAAGTGTATAGTTTATGATGCAATTTACAGATGCACAATTTATATTTACTACATAATTCATTATATTCACAATTATACTTGTATGTATTTCTCCATTCAGGGTCCATATAGAGATTACCTATGTGGCTACCACCATAAGACTGATTGTGTTTGCTCATGACACATATGGTTTATCAAAGTGGGTCCCATATGTTTTTCCCATTCATAACCCATATAGAGATTACCTATGTGGGAACTACATTGGGCCCATGTAGGCAGCTTATATGGGACTGATTGTGTTTGCCCATGTCTGACCCATATGGTTTATCAAAGTGGACCCCATATGTTTTTCCCATTCATAACCCATATAGAGATTACCTATGTGGGAACTACATTGGGCCCATGTAGGCAGCCTATATGGGACTGGTTGTGTTTGCCCATGTCTGACACATATAGTTTGGCCAAGCGGGCGCCATATGTATTTCCCCATTCAGGGCCCATATAGAGATTACCTATGTGGGTACCACCTTGGGCCCATGTAGGCAGCCTAAATAGGACTGATTGTGTTTGCCCATGTCTGACCCATATAGTTTATTAAAGTGGGCCCCACATATTTTCCCCATTCATAAGCCATATAGACATTACCTATGTGGGTACCACCTTGGGCCCATGTAGGCAGCCTATATGGGACTGGTTGTGTTTGCCCATGTCTGAAACATATTGTTTTGGCCAATTGGGTGCCATATGTATTTCCCCATTCAGGGCCCATATAGAGATTACCTATGTGGGAACTACCTTGGGCCCATGTAGGCAGCCTATATAGGACTGATTGTGTTTGCCCATGTTTGACACATATGGTTTATCAAAGTGGGTCCCATATGTTTTTCCCATTCATAAACCATATAGAGATTACCTATGTGGGTACTACCTTGGGCCCATGTAGGCAGCCTATATGGGACTGGTTGTGTTTGCCCATGTCTGAAACATATTGTTTTGGCCAATTGGGTGCCATATGTATTTCCCCATTCAGGGCCCATATAGAGATTACCTATGTGGGTACCACCTTGGGCCCATGTAGGCAGCCTATATAGGACTGATTGTGTTTGCTCATTTCTGACCCATATGTTTTATCAAAGTGGACCCCCATATGTTTTTCCCATTTATAACCCATATAGAGATTACCTATGTGGGAACTACTTTGGGCCCATGTAGGCAGCCTATATAGGACTGATTGTGTTTGCCCATGTTTGACACATATGGTTTATCAAAGTGGGTCCCATATGTTTTTCCCATTCATAAACCATATAGAGATTACCTATGTGGGTACTACCTTGGGCCCATGTAGGCAGCCTATATGGGACTGATTGTGTTTGCCCATGTCTGACGCATATAGTTTGGCCAAGCGGGCGCCATATGTATTTCCCCATTCAGGGCCCATATAGAGATTACCTATGTGGGTACCACCTTGGTCCCATGTAGGCAGCCTATATAGGACTGATTGTGTTTGCCCATGTCTGACCCATATGGTTTATTAAAGTGGGCCCCACATATTTTCCCCATTCATAACCCATATAGAGATTACCTATGTGGGCACCACATTGGGCCCATGTAGGCAGCCTATATAGGACTGATTGTGTTTGCCCATGTTTGACACATATGGTTTATCAAAGTGGGTCCCATATGTTTTTCCCATTCATAAACCATATAGAGATTACCTATGTGGGTACTACCTTGGGCCCATGTAGGCAGCCTATATGGGACTGGTTGTGTTTGCCCATGTCTGAAACATATTGTTTTGGCCAATTGGGTGCCATATGTATTTCCCCATTCAGGGCCCATATAGAGATTACCTATGTGGGTACCACCTTGGGCCCATGTAGGCAGCCTATATAGGACTGATTGTGTTTGCTCATTTCTGACCCATATGTTTTATCAAAGTGGACCCCCATATGTTTTTCCCGTTTATAACCCATATAGAGATTACCTATGTGGGAACTACTTTGGGCCCATGTAGGCAGCCTATATAGGACTGATTGTGTTTGCCCATGTTTGACACATATGGTTTATCAAAGTGGGTCCCATATGTTTTTCCCATTCATAAACCATATAGAGATTACCTATGTGGGTACTACCTTGGGCCCATGTAGGCAGCCTATATGGGACTGATTGTGTTTGCCCATGTCTGACGCATATAGTTTGGCCAAGCGGGCGCCATATGTATTTCCCCATTCAGGGCCCATATAGAGATTACCTATGTGGGTACCACCTTGGTCCCATGTAGGCAGCCTATATAGGACTGATTGTGTTTGCCCATGTCTGACCCATATGGTTTATTAAAGTGGGCCCCACATATTTTCCCCATTCATAACCCATATAGAGATTACCTATGTGGGCACCACATTGGGCCCATGTAGGCAGCCTATATAGGACTGATTGTGTTTGCCCATGTTTGACACATATGGTTTATCAAAGTGGGTCCCATATGTTTTTCCCATTCATAAACCATATAGAGATTACCTATGTGGGTACTACCTTGGGCCCATGTAGGCAGCCTATATGGGACTGGTTGTGTTTGCCCATGTCTGAAACATATTGTTTTGGCCAATTGGGTGCCATATGTATTTCCCCATTCAGGGCCCATATAGAGATTACCTATGTGGGTACCACCTTGGGCCCATGTAGGCAGCCTATATAGGACTGATTGTGTTTGCTCATTTCTGACCCATATGTTTTATCAAAGTGGACCCCCATATGTTTTTCCCATTTATAACCCATATAGAGATTACCTATATGGGAACTACTTTGGGCCCATGTAGGCAGCCTATATAGGACTGATTGTGTTTGCCCATGTTTGACACATATGGTTTATCAAAGTGGGTCCCATATGTTTTTCCCATTCATAAACCATATAGAGATTACCTATGTGGGTACTACCTTGGGCCCATGTAGGCAGCCTATATGGGACTGATTGTGTTTGCCCATGTCTGACGCATATAGTTTGGCCAAGCGGGCGCCATATGTATTTCCCCATTCAGGGCCCATATAGAGATTACCTATGTGGGTACCACCTTGGTCCCATGTAGGCAGCCTATATAGGACTGATTGTGTTTGCCCATGTCTGACCCATATGGTTTATTAAAGTGGGCCCCACATATTTTCCCCATTCATAACCCATATAGAGATTACCTATGTGGGCACCACATTGGGCCCATGTAGGCAGCCTATATAGGACTGATTGTGTTTGCCCATGTTTGACACATATGGTTTATCAAAGTGGGTCCCATATGTTTTTCCCATTCATAAACCATATAGAGATTACCTATGTGGGTACTACCTTGGGCCCATGTAGGCAGCCTATATGGGACTGGTTGTGTTTGCCCATGTCTGAAACATATTGTTTTGGCCAAATGGGTGCCATATGTATTTCCCCATTCAGGGCCCATATAGAGATTACCTATGTGGGTACCACCTTGGGCACATGTAGGCAGCCTATATAGGACTGATTGTGTTTGCTCATTTCTCACCCATATGTTTTATCAAAGTGGACCCCCATATGTTTTTCCCATTTATAACCCATATAGAGATTACCTATGTGGGAACTACCTTGGGCCCATGTAGGCAGCCTATATAGGACTGATTGTGTTTGCCCATGTTTGACACATATGGTTTATCAAAGTGGGTCCCATATGTTTTTCCCATTCATAAACCATATAGAGATTACCTATGTGGGTACTACCTTGGGCCCATGTAGGCAGCCTATATGGGACTGATTGTGTTTGCCCATGTCTGACGCATATAGTTTGGCCAAGCGGGCGCCATATGTATTTCCCCATTCATAACCCATATAGAGATTACCTATGTGGGTACCACATTGGGCCCATGTAGGCAGCCTATATAGGACTGATTGTGTTTGCTCATGTATGACCCATATGGTTTATCAAAGTGGACCCCATATGTTTTCCCATTTATAACCCATATAGAGATTATCTATGTGGTTACCACTTTGGGCCCATGTAGGCAGCCTATATAGGACTGATTGTGTTTGCTCATGTCTGTCCCATATGGTTTATCAAAGTGGACCCCATATGTTTTTCACATTCATAACCCATGTAGAGATTACCTATGTGGGAACTACCTTGGGCCCATGTAGGCAGCCTATATAGGACTGATTGTGTTTGCCCATGTTTGACACATATGGTTTATCAAAGTGGGTCCCATATGTTTTTCCCATTCATAAACCATATTGAGATTACCTATGTGGGTACTACCTTGGGCCCATGTAGGCAGCCTATATGGGACTGATTGTGTTTGCTCATGTTTGACCCATATGTTTTTCCCATGCATAACCCATGTAGAGATTACCTATGTGGGAACTACCTTGGGCCCATGTAGGCAGCCTATAAAGGACTGATTGTGTTTGCCCATGTTTGACAAATATGGTTTATCAAAGTGGGTCCCATATGTTTTTCCCATTCATAAACCATATAGAGATTACCTATGTGGGTACTACCTTGGGCCCATGTAGGCAGCCTATATGGGACTGATTGTGTTCACCCATGTCTGACACATATAGTTTCACCAAGCGGGCGCCATATGTATTTGCCCATTCAGGGCCCATATAGAGATTAAGAGATTACCTATGTGGGTACCACCTTGGGCCCATGTAGGCAGCCTATATAGGACTGATTGTGTTTGCCCATGTCTGACCTATATGGTTTATTAAAGTGGGCCCCACATATTTTCCCCATTCATAACCCATATAGAGATTACCTATGTGGGTACTACCTTGGGCCCATGTAGGCAGCCTATATGGGACTGATTGTGTTTGCCCATGTCTGACGCATATAGTTTGGCCAAGCGGGCGCCATATGTATTTCCCCATTCAGGGCCCATATAGAGATTACCTATGTGGGTACCACCTTGGTCCCATGTAGGCAGCCTATATAGGACTGATTGTGTTTGCCCATGTTTGACACATATGGTTTATCAAAGTGGGTCCCATATGTTTTTCCCATTCATAAACCATATAGAGATTACCTATGTGGGTACTACCTTGGGCCCATGTAGGCAGCCTATATGGGACTGATTGTGTTTGCCCATGTCTGACGCATATAGTTTGGCCAAGCGGGCGCCATATGTATTTCCCCATTCAGGGCCCATATAGAGATTACCTATGTGGGTACCACCTTGGTCCCATGTAGGCAGCCTATATAGGACTGATTGTGTTTGCCCATGTCTGACCCATATGGTTTATTAAAGTGGGCCCCACATATTTTCCCCATTCATAACCCATATAGAGATTACCTATGTGGGCACCACATTGGGCCCATGTAGGCAGCCTATATAGGACTGATTGTGTTTGCCCATGTTTGACACATATGGTTTATCAAAGTGGGTCCCATGTGTTTTTCCCATTCATAAACCATATAGAGATTACCTATGTGGGTACTACCTTGGGCCCATGTAGGCAGCCTATATGGGACTGGTTGTGTTTGCCCATGTCTGAAACATATTGTTTTGGCCAAATGGGTGCCATATGTATTTCCCCATTCAGGGCCCATATAGAGATTACCTATGTGGGTACCACCTTGGGCACATGTAGGCAGCCTATATAGGACTGATTGTGTTTGCCCATGTCTGACCCATATGGTTTATTAAAGTGGGCCCCACATATTTTCCCCATTCATAACCCATATAGAGATTACCTATGTGGGCACCACATTGGGCCCATGTAGGCAGCCTATATAGGACTGATTGTGTTTGCCCATGTTTGACACATATGGTTTATCAAAGTGGGTCCCATATGTTTTTCCCATTCATAAACCATATAGAGATTACCTATGTGGGTACTACCTTGGGCCCATGTAGGCAGCCTATATGGGACTGGTTGTGTTTGCCCATGTCTGAAACATATTGTTTTGGCCAAATGGGTGCCATATGTATTTCCCCATTCAGGGCCCATATAGAGATTACCTATGTGGGTACCACCTTGGGCACATGTAGGCAGCCTATATAGGACTGATTGTGTTTGCTCATTTCTCACCCATATGTTTTATCAAAGTGGACCCCCATATGTTTTTCCCATTTATAACCCATATAGAGATTACCTATGTGGGAACTACCTTGGGCCCATGTAGGCAGCCTATATAGGACTGATTGTGTTTGCCCATGTTTGACACATATGGTTTATCAAAGTGGGTCCCATATGTTTTTCCCATTCATAAACCATATAGAGATTACCTATGTGGGTACTACCTTGGGCCCATGTAGGCAGCCTATATGGGACTGATTGTGTTTGCCCATGTCTGACGCATATAGTTTGGCCAAGCGGGCGCCATATGTATTTCCCCATTCATAACCCATATAGAGATTACCTATGTGGGTACCACATTGGGCCCATGTAGGCAGCCTATATAGGACTGATTGTGTTTGCTCATGTATGACCCATATGGTTTATCAAAGTGGACCCCATATGTTTTCCCATTTATAACCCATATAGAGATTATCTATGTGGTTACCACTTTGGGCCCATGTAGGCAGCCTATATAGGACTGATTGTGTTTGCTCATGTCTGTCCCATATGGTTTATCAAAGTGGACCCCATATGTTTTTCACATTCATAACCCATGTAGAGATTACCTATGTGGGAACTACCTTGGGCCCATGTAGGCAGCCTATATAGGACTGATTGTGTTTGCCCATGTTTGACACATATGGTTTATCAAAGTTGGTCCCATATGTTTTTCCCATTCATAAACCATATTGAGATTACCTATGTGGGTACTACCTTGGGCCCATGTAGGCAGCCTATATGGGACTGATTGTGTTTGCTCATGTTTGACCCATATGTTTTTCCCATGCATAACCCATGTAGAGATTACCTATGTGGGAACTACCTTGGGCCCATGTAGGCAGCCTATATAGGACTGATTGTGTTTGCCCATGTTTGACAAATATGGTTTATCAAAGTGGGTCCCATATGTTTTTCCCATTCATAAACCATATAGAGATTACCTATGTGGGTACTACCTTGGGCCCATGTAGGCAGCCTATATGGGACTGATTGTGTTCACCCATGTCTGACACATATAGTTTCACCAAGCGGGCGCCATATGTATTTCCCCATTCAGGGCCCATATAGAGATTAAGAGATTACCTATGTGGGTACCACCTTGGGCCCATGTAGGCAGCCTATATAGGACTGATTGTGTTTGCCCATGTCTGACCTATATGGTTTATTAAAGTGGGCCCCACATATTTTCCCCATTCATAACCCATATAGAGATTACCTATGTGGGTACCACCTTGGGCCCATGTAGGCAGCCTATAAAGGACTGCTTGTGTTTGCTCATGTCTGACCCATATGGTTTATCAAAGTGGACCCCATATGTTTTCCCATTTATAACCCATATAGAGATTATCTATGTGGGTACCACTTTGGGCCCATGTAGGCAGCCTATCTAGGACTGATTGTGTTTGCCCATGTCTGACCCAAATGGTTTATCAAAGTGGACCCCATATGTTTTTCCCATTCATAACCCATATAGAGATTACCTATGTGGGAACTACCTTGGGCCCATGTTGGCAGCCTATATAGGACTGATTGTGTTTGCCCATGTCTGACCCAAATGGTTTATCAAAGTGGACCCCATATGTTTTTCCCATTCATAACCCATATAGAGATTACCTATGTGGGAACTACCTTGGGCCCATGTTGGCAGCCTATATAGGACTGATTGTGTTTGCCCATGTCTGACACATATGGTTTATCAAAGTGGGCCCCATATGTATTTCCCCATTCATAACCCATATAGAGATTACCTATGTGGGTACCACATTGGGCCCATGTAGGCAGCCTATATAGGACTGATTGTGTTTGCCCATGTCTGACGCATATGGTTTATCAAAGTGGGCCCCATATATTTTCCCCATTCATAACCCATATAGAGATTACCTATGTGGGTACCACCATGGGCCCATGTAGGCAGCCTATATAGGACTGATTGTGTTTGCCCATGTCTGACCCATATGGTTTATCAAAGTGGGTCCCATATGGGCTCCCCATTCATAACCCATATAAAGATTATCTATGTGGGTACTACCTTGGGCCCATGTAGGCAGCCTATATGGGATTTATTGTGTTTGCCCATGTCTAACCCATTTGATAAACCCAAATGGGCCCCATTTGTGTTGCCCATTTTGAACCCATGCACTCATTTCCCATTAGTGACCCAACTAGGACCCACATGGGGAGCCCACCTGTTTTTGCCCATGTGGGACCTACTTAGCTGACCCAAGTGGGCCCCAGATAAGATGCCCATTTTGGGACCATACCCACTTGGTACCCACGTAGCCCACGCATAAACCATGTGGGGCCCACATATACATGTTGGCTGGGTAACTGCAGGTGAAGTTCTGCTACAAGATGGTGGCACGCGGCCAGTTTCAACTTCCGGTCGACTTCCTTCCCGCCTGGGAGTAACGGAGGGAAATACCCAATCTGCTACATAAAGGTTAACATTTTTACCCTATTCACGTAAGAAAAAGAATGAATAGGCGTACGAATAGGATATATTTGGGTCTTTTTCGAAACTTTCCCTTAATGGGATTCTTCGGGGCTTTTTTTTCCTTACTCAGGACATTTTGAGGATACAAAATCAGTTGAGTTTTATTTTGTTGCAATTTGTTCACGGTTGACCCCCATTTTGGCTTAAAACGCCTGGACTACTCTGTCTTCCTCATTTACACGTACATTTACACCCATCAGTTACATTCATTCATCTCACACACACACACACACACACATACACACACGTTCTCTCGTGATTCTCTCATCTCCTGCAGCCTTTCTCAATCAGCGTCCCCGCTACTTTGCGGTGACACCTGTCTCGAATTATATCTGATAGCTGTCTATTTCTCGTGTTTGTTCTCTCTGGTCTTTGTCGGATTATTATGTGTGAAGTGTTCTCATGTTGACTGCTCACTTACCCAGTCTTGTCCTGTGCTACAGACCGCGTTCTATGCACCTCCAGTCTGCGAGCCTTCTGCTGTGGTGAGCCTTTAAATGGCCAGCAGCCATATCACCCTGTAGCCCAAGACTGGTTGCCCACTGAAGCTAAGCAGGGCTGAGCCTGGTTAGTACCTGGATGGGAGACCTCCTGAGAAAACCAGGTTGCTGCTGGAAGAGGTGTTAGTGAGGCCAGCAGGGGGTGCTCACCCTGTGGTCTGTGTGGGTCCTAACGCCCCAGTATAGTGACGGGGAAACTATACTGCCAAAAGAGCACCGTCCTTCGGATGAGACGTTAAACTGAGGTCCTGACTATCTGTGGTCATTAAAAATCCCAGGATGTCTTTCGAAAGAGTAGGGGTGTAACCCCGGCATCCTGGCCAAATTTGCCCCTTGGCCTCTGTCCATCATGGCCTCCTAATCCTCCCCATATACTGATTGGCTTCATCACTGTCTCCTCTCCACCAGTAAGCTGGTGTGTGGTGGGCGTTCTGGCGCAATATGGCTGCCGTCGCATCATCCAGGTGGATGCTGCACATTGGTGGTGGTTGAGGAGATTCCCCCCTTCTATGTAAAGCGCTTTGAGTGTCGGGAAAAGCGCTAAATAAATGTAATTAATTATTATTATTATTATTTAAGTGGACTCTGATCTGTTGTCAAGGATACCCTGCACTTTTGAGGGATTGTTTTTCGGTTCTCCTTTTATTTCTATGTGCCCGAATTGAGCCATCTCTCTGGAGAGAGTTTTTATGTTACCATTTTTGAGCTGTTTGTCAGCCTGCTTTTGTTTCTCATTAAAAGACTTTTTGCTGCATTCCCTCTGCTTTTGTATCTTATTACGACCCGTGACACCAAAACTCTGGAATAGCCTTCCTGATACTGTTCGTTGCTCAGACTCACTCTCCCAGTTTAAAACTAGATTAAAGACGCATCTCTTCAGCCAGGCATTCATATAATATTTTTAATCTTACAGTTAAATCTGGTCTCTAGTTCATAAACGCCAGAGGAGAACTGGCCCCCGACTGAGGTTCTCCCAAGGTTTTTTTTTTTTTTCTCCATTAGGTCACCTGATGGAGTTTCAGGTCACTATTAGGTCACTTGATGGAGTTTTTCGGTTGTTTGCCACTGTTGCCTTTGGCTTGCTCAGTTAGGGATATTTAATTTTAATTTTATCAATCAATAAATTCCACTAGAAACAAACCTTGTATTATTTTAATTTAATACTGTGAAGCTGCTTTGATACAATCTGTATTGTGAAAAGCGCTATACAAATATACTTGACTTGACTTGACAACAACTAGTATAGAAATTATAGGCAAAAATATGTTTTAATCAGACATTAGAAATAAAACATGAAACGTTTTTTTTTTCAGTTGGACAACCACTGAACAAAATTATACACAAAAGAAACAACACTGATAAGATGCTATCATAATGCTTTATTGATTCAAGAGAAGAGAGGAGAGATTAATCAAACTTTTAGATTTCTGTTAATAATGACTGATTACTTTGAGGTTTCTGTTAATGATGAGCTCCTCTGTTGCTGCAGTGACTTATAGCAGACTATAAAGTACATCTACGGATGGAGCCGTCAACACAGACAACCCACAGAATTCCCAGGTCAAAGCTCACATGCTTGTGGTTATTGGGACAGGCAACCATCGAGATCCAGTCTGTGCCAGCGGGGTTGGATTGAGTGACACCAGTTCTGCAAAATTATCGTTTCTTTAATGTAGCATTTGATTTATATCAGAAAATTAATAATCACTTTTGTTCATGCAACATTTAATATGATGAAGGTTCTGTTCACCTTTGCCATAAGTTCCCTTGAGAGTTGACACCAAAGACACTGCCATCAGTTGCTACTTCAATCATGGACAGAAGTCCAGGAATATTCACAAAGCCGGACCCGTAACAGTTATTACTAGACACATCCTGCACCAGACCCAAAGAGACACAAACCAGTCAACCATAATAAAATCATAAAATAACTGCGTTTGCTGCTTCCACACCAGTTTCTTTATTTCTTTAGTTATGTCAGAAAATCAAACGTGTGTGTGATGTCTACTTTAATGTTAAAAACCTGGTGTATTTAAACTTGAACTCATGGCCTTGTATTTAACATTATGACATCACCTTCAATATGTAGATTTGGTCAGCGCTGTTCACTCCCCAACAGCTGTACGGGCCACAGCTGTAATACTTCAGCTTTCCATTAATTGAAACCCAAGTAATAATTTTTGGTGTCCATTTGTTGTTAGCATCCATATTTAAGCAGAATATGTTATCAATCACATTGACACCTGCAACGATCTCTACACCTCCAGCGTCCACCTGTTTGAGAAGGCCTAACAGTACAATCAACAGGTTGGATGAAAGATTAGTCAGTTTAACTGGAAGAATAACAATAAGGTTACTGGAACTGTGGTTTTAAAACAATGACTCCAAACTAAAATCACAAACATGAATAACCTATTAAACATATCTTGTGATTTCTGTAATTTTACGCTCTACAAAGTCAGTCTCTTACCTTCAATCTGTTCAAAACTGCCACCCCGCAACTTGAAGATCCAGTTTGTCGCATTCACCCCGAGCAGACCAGCAGGGCCAACACTGAGGTGCTTTAGAGACGTGCCAAACTTTGTGAAGACATTATCAATTAGGACAAATGCTTCATTTTGATCGTTCACTCCAACCACTAAACCAGACCCAGCATCTATTTGCTTCAGGGAGCCACTCTTCACTTCACAGGTTATAGCTGTGAAAACATGATGCAAAATGAGTACAAATAGACACTTTCACAAATGAATTACATACTTTTATATAAAAAACTAGCAAAAAATATTTCTTTTAAAATGGATTTTTAATATATGTATGTATTTATTTCACCAAATCACATTACTAGCTTACCCAGAGTGGGAAGGAACTGGCAGCTGACGAGTAGCAGGACGCTCTGAAAAACCTTCATTGCTCTGTTCATAACCATAAATCATTTATATAAGTGAGTTCAATATGAGTAAGGATAAAACATAATGAATATTAAATTAACATTAATTAAATGAAGACAACCTTCTCTTGATAGACCAGAATTCAGCAGTCAGTGTGGATTCTTCTCTTCAGTCAGTGTGGATTCTTCTCTTCTGCGATACAGGTACTAGAAAGTTGCATCCAATGTTGGCAAATGCTGTTGAGGGGTCATTTAAATAGCTGAAATATGTTGGGGGGGGGGGGGGGGGGTTGGGCTTCTACAAGGAAAATATCCAATTAAATTGTAGATACAGGCAAATACAGTCTTTATCTGTACATCAAACACTGAACTTGTTTGGGTGTGATATGTTAGAGATGAGGAAAGTCAATATAGACATTTTAACACTTTGAGTCTATTTTGTAGTTTGTTTTGGATGAAGGTGTGGTTGTGGTGGACAAAGAAATTTTGACAATGGTTCCTATCTCGACTTTTTGACTATTTTAGAATTGCCCATGACCGCTTTAGAATGGGAGTCTATGGCCATGCACAAACATGTCCTTAAAACAACCCTTAACTTTCGTTTTCAAAACTGTTCAACTCACCGAGTGGTTAGGTGTTCGTTGATGATTAAAAACAAATATATCGGCGCAATGTATGATTTCAATCCGTTTATTTTTTTTCAGATACCCCACAACCGTGTATGAACTTCCGCTCGATATTTGAGTCTGAAGCGTCTTTTCCGTTCCCGGTAGCGCAGTAATATCAATGAGCAATGAGTCCTCCAACAGAAATCAATGGGATTTTACAGAATGCCAAATAAAACACAACAGAAACTGTATTTCGCTACGCTACTTGTTTTGGAACATCAACGAACACCACTAACCACTCGGTGAGTTGCACAGTTTTGAAAACGAACGTTAAGGGTTGTTTTAAGGACATGTTTGTGCATGGCCATAGACTCCCATTCTAAAGCGGTCATGGGCAATTCTAAAATAGTCAAAAAGTCGAGACAAGAACCATTGTCAAAATTTTCACCACTCTTGTTCATCCAAAACAAACTACAAAATAGACTCAAAGTGTTAAATACCGGAATTATCCTTTAACTTATTAACAAGGAAATTAAGGAAAATATCCAATTGAATTGTAGATACAGGCAAATACAGTCTTTATCTATACATCAAACACTGAACTTGTTTGGGTGTGATATTTTAGAGACGAGGAAAGTCAATATAGACATTTTAACCAGTCAAGATAACTTGTTAACTTATTTCCCTGTGTCTACAAATCTTCATTCCATTGGATAATTTCCTGTTTTACATTTTCCTCTATCAGGTGAAGGTGAAGTATGTAGCATCTGTGACAGTAGTGGCACCTGGCTATAAAATAAAAATAAAAAATGGAAAAAAAATTCTGTGGACTTTTATTTTGACATTCTGTTTTGTTTCCTTTAGTTCCTGTTTCTCCGCTTAGTTTCTCCTGTTTAGTTTTGGTTTCCTTGGTTACTGATTATGCCCTCAGTTGTTTCTATTCACAACTTTCCCGAACTCTGACCTATTCCATGATCGCTATGGCAACATAGAACAAGCCGGTAACGAACTTCTGGTTTACGTTAGCCTGAAGATGCTATCAGAGAACGTACTTGGTTACTTACGTAACCTCGGTTCCCTTAGAGATAAGGGAACGAGTACTGCGTTGCAAACGCTGTGGGAAAACTCCTTTTCTCGAGAATATTGAAGCCTTTATTTTAAAACGCATTGCATGCAGCACAGGCGAGAGCATCAGGCTCGCGCGAGCGAGCTGATAGGCTGTGCTGTGGGCAACTGCACGAACCAATGGTGGATCAGCAGAGGCGCGCGAACCAATCAGGTCGCTTGGCACACTGCCAGTGTCAAGCGCGCGAAACTGCACGTGATCAAAGCATATAAATATAGATAATAATCCGCCATTAGACAGTAGCAATCGACTGAAGTGAAAAACACCTGACATAAGAGAAATAGCATGGCAAGGCAACACAGTACTCGTTCCCTTATCTCTAAGGGAACCGAGGTTACGTAAGTAACCAAGTACGTTCCCTTACGAGAACGTTCTCTCGTACTGCGTTGCAAACGCTGTGGGAACGCTATTTAAAACGCCGTGCTATTAATCTTGTGGCCGCTCTGACTCACCAGAAGTTCCGGGAAGTTACAGAATAGCCAGGATAAACGAGACCGAACATCGGGCCCAGAGATTATCCAATAATTAAGATCTGGGCCAAGGGCCAGATTAGCTTAATCATAATTCATAAAGACAGCTTGTGTGTCCAATTCCAAAACTAGTCTGGGTCCACAGAGCCAGGGTCTAGACAGAAAGAACTCGTGCCTGCAGGGCAGGAACATCTAGGTTATAGAACCTCAAAAATGTGGACGGAACGGACCAGCCGGCCACCGCACAAATGTCCTCAATAGGAACACCACTCGACCAAGCCCACGAAGAGGCGACGCCTCTCGTGGAGTGAGCTCTAACACCTATGGGACAAGAGAGGCCCAGTGAGGTGTAAGCCAGAGCAATGGCGTCAATTATCCATCTGGACAGCGTGAGCTTAGTCACAGGAAGGCCCTTGGTTCTGCCCCCGAAACAAACAAAGAGCTGTTCAGACTGTCTGAAAGAGGCTGAACGCTCCAGATAAATTCTCAAAGCTCTGACGGGGCAAAGCGTGAGAGAATCACTGTCCTCTTCAGAGGAGGGAAGAGCTGACAGAGAAATAACCTGGGCTCTGAACGGAGTTGAGAGCACCTTAGGCACATATCCATGTCTTGGCCTAAGAGTGACCTTGGAGTCATTAGGGCCAAACTCCAGACAGGAAGCGCTAGTAGAAAGCGCCTGCAAGTCCCCTACTCTTTTAACTGACGCCAGTGCTAGAAGCAGGGTGGTTTTCAGAGAGAGGGGCTTGAGATCAGCTTACTGAAGTGGTTCAAAGGGAGGTCCCCTAAGAGCCCGCAGGACCAGAGAAAGGTCCCAGGCCGGTACAGACGGTGGCCGAGGCGGGTTAAGGAAACGAACTATAAGGTCGTTTTTACCTAAGGAGGCTCCGGCTTCCAATACGTGAAAAGCAGCAATGGCTGCCACGTACACTTTGAGAGTGGAGGGGGAGCGACCCGCATCCAACATCTCTTGCAGAAAAGAAAGCACTTTTGGCACTTCACAAGTGTGTGGGTCGAGGTTCCGAGCTAAACACCAGCTGGAGAACGCTGACCATTTAAGGTGATAGAGGCGTCTAGTAGACGGAGCTCTAGCCTCCATAATAGTGTTCAGGACACCCTCTGGGAGATCCTGGGGTACCCGTTGAGTGGCCATACATGTAGGGCCCACAAGTCGGGACGGGGATGCCAGATTGTCCTGTTGGCCTGAGCCAGGAGGTCGCACCTCAGTGGAATTGGCCACGGGTCTGTTACAGACAGTTGCATCAACTCTGGGAACCAAATCTGGGTCCGCCAGAGAGGAGCCACCAAGAGAACCGCGCTTTTGGTGTTCCTGATCCGTTCGATGACCTGAGGGAGCATCGAGACCGGAGGAAACACATAGAGAGGAAGGTTGGGCCAGTCGTGGGCCAACGCATCCCTGTTCTTTGAAAAGAAGATTGGGCAGTGACAGTTGCGAAAAGATCTGCTTCTGCCTTCCCGAAGACCTCCCATAGCAGGAGAACTGTCTGAGGGTGGAGAGATCATTCCTCTGGGGGAACTGTGCCCCGAGAGAGCATGTCTGCTCCTGTGTTCAACGTGCCTGGCACGTGAGCTGCCCTGAGCGAGCGCAGGTTGGTGTGAGCCCAAAGCAGGAGCTGCGTGGCTATGGCAAACAGGTTGCGGGACCTGAGGCCACCCTGGCGATTTATGTAAGAGACCACCGACATATTGTCCGTCCGGACCAGCACGTGGTGTCCAGCCAGGTGAGGGAGGAAGGTTTTTAGGGCTAGAAAAACTGCTCTCATTTCGAGGCAGTTGATGTGTAGGCGTTTCTCTGAGCTCGACCAGAGGCTGGAGGCAGGCCTGCCCTCGTACAGAGCTCCCCAACCCGAGTTGGAAGCGTCTGTTGAAATCACCCTCCTCTCTGAGACCACCCCCATGCTTACGCCCTGCTGGTACCAGCTGGCGTCTTTCCAAGGGGCCAGGGCTTGAACACAGCGCTGGTCCACCTTGATAATCAAGTGGCCTGAGTGCCAGGCGTGGGCTGCATCCATGCACTTCGTGAATGTACGAGGTGCCAGTGCCAGTCTAAATGGTAGGACTGTGTACTGGTAAGAGTGCCCCTCGAAGGCGAATCTCAAGAATGGCCTGTGGTGGGGGTTCACTTGAATGTGAAAGTAAGCGTCTTTTATATCTATTGAGAAAAACCAGTCGCCTGGGCGAATCTGCGCCAGGATGTGTCTGGTCGTGAGCATTCTGAACGGCCGTGACATGAGAGCCTTGTTCAGATGTCTGAGATCTAAAATGGGTCTCAGGCCGCCGTCTTTTTTTGGAACAAGAAAGTAACGGCTGTAAAAACCTGACTCGCTCTGAGAAGGGCGGATCTTCTCGATGGCCCCTTTGGCCAGCAGACTTAACACTTCGGTGCGGAGGACATGACTCAGTGTGCTCCTTACCGTGGTTTGTATAACCGCGTGAAAATGCGGTGGTCTGCGGGCGAACTGAAGCGAGTAACCGCGCTTTATGATGTTCATCACCCATTCTGAAACTCCGGGGATAGCTTGCCAAGCTAGAGCCCGCAGAGCCAGAGGCATTATCATATCTGGAACGCCCGGAGTTGGGGGTTCGAACTGACATGTATGTGAGGGGAAATTTTGCTCGATTTGTGCTTTTTGTGGGTCGCTGTTAAAACAGCGTTTGTGTGCAGGGGTGCGTGACAGGTGACGGGCCCATGTACTGCAATTAAAACTGCTCCAACCGCCTGAACTGAAGAGGGGGCTGAGAGTAGCACTCGAGCGATCTTCGGGGCTGGTCCGGCCGCGGCGGGACAATGACCCCTCTTTATGCCGGTTAGGACGGCTTCTTGGGCTCGTGATCGAGCGTGAGCTTCGGCCGCGGGCCCTGGCGCTTAGGGAACGGGAACCGCTTTGCATGCTTCAGGCGCTGGCTGGTCTCAGCCACTGGGCGGGGCTGGAGGACCTCTGAAGCTACCCTCCCAGGTCGCGGCGTGCTCTTGGGGCGCCGTTGGACCGAACTGGAGCGTTTGGGTAGAAAATGCTTCATAGCGCTGGAAGCTTTTTGAGCCACAGTGAAGCGTTCTGCGAAGCCGCTGCACTTCTGAGGTCCTTAAAAGTGTCTGGGTCAGGGCCTGACTCGTCCAAAGAGAGGAGGAGCTTTGCCTGAAACACTTGGAGGGTCGCCATAGCGTGAAGAGCAGAGGCGGCTTGACCGGCGGCAGCATAAGCGCGGCTGGCAATGGCCGAAGTAGTTCTGCACGGCTTGGATGGGTGCACAGTTTTAGACCTCCAACTTCCTGCAGTGGGAGGGCATAAGTGTGCAGCGACCGCTTCCTCCAGTGGGGGGAGACACACGTAACCTTTTTCTTCAGCGCCGTCAACAGTGGAGAGCGTTGAAGAAGCCGATGAGCGCGTTCGCGCTTAAAAGGGCGCGCGCCAGCTTTTAGTGAGCTCCTCGTGGACCTCGGGCAGAAATGGAGCGGCGCGCTGACGAGGGGCCTGTTGGCGCCCCGGCAGGTACCAATCGTCAAGGCGGCTTCTGGCGGGCTCGGCTGGGGAAAGCCAGTCGAGTCCCAGCTCGTCGACAGCGCGAGACATGACACGGAAGAGTTCGGCGTCGATGTTCGCTCGGGTGTCAGAAGGATCTAACTGAGAGGGGGGGGCGGGGTCCGTGGAGCCCGACCAATCCTCACTCTCAGATGCCGCCACAGAAACTGCGTCATCCATTTCTTCAACAGATCCGCCAAAAGAGACGAGTCCCGCCGCTTCAGACGAGGGGCGTTGGTCGCTCTGAGAGAACAGAACTGGAGAAGAGGGCGTGGGCGAAGCACGTGGAGAAAGGCCCGGCGTGCATTCGCTAAACTCACCGCGTTCAGGACGCCTCTGATCGTGCCGCTTCTTCCTACGGGGCTCGCGAGGCGCCGAAGATGGAAGACGGGCGGGACCACTCACCGACGAAGCGAGCGCGAGTCTCGAGCAGAGAGTAGAAACAGGCATCCCGTCGCAGAGAAGGCAGCCGCCTTTAGTGAGCGCTGACTCGGCGTGCTCAAGGCCGAGGCAGGCCGCACACTGTGTGTGTCTGTCAGACACATGCAGGGGAACCCCGCAGGATTCACAAATAGAGAGCGGCATTTGAAACAACGCCGCGCGCTGTGAAAACAGCGATTTAGCTCTTTTAGAAAGCGAGAGATAGAGAAAAAGGATACTCGTTGGATGCCACAGGGAAACGCTCAGCTGGCAGATGCCGGGATGCGAAGCTGTTCCGCTGGACAGCTGTTCGACGACGAGAGGCTTCTATCCGAAGAAGATCAGCGACGAGGTGAGTCGAGAGCTGAAGGAGATTAAATCTGTCTAATGCCGGATTATTATCTATATTTATATGCTTTGATCACGTGCAGTTTCGCGCGCTTGACACTGGCAGTGTGCCAAGCGACCTGATTGGTTCGCGCGCCTCTGCTGATCCGCCATTGGTTCGTGCAGTTGCCCACAGCACAGCCTATCAGCTCGCTCGCGCGAGCCTGATGCTCTCGCCTGTGCTGCATGCAATGCGTTTTAAAATAAAGGCTTCAATATTCTCGAGAAAAGGAGTTTTCCCACAGCGTTTGCAACTCAGTACGAGAGAACGTTCTCGTAAGGCAGGGAACGGCAACTGGCGGCCCGCGGGCCAAAACTGGCCCGTCAGCAATATTTTCTGGCCCGCCGGATTATTTTGGCAGTCCTAAATGCTGTACAAAACTCTTCCACTACTTGAGAAAAGCCGTAGTCGCGCGGCGATTTCACCGCCGCATACTGTGTGAAACGCCCATAGGGAATAATGCGGCGCGGGATTACGTTTTAAAGTATAACTGTGCGTTCACAACGGACGTGAATAGCGCGTCAAATTCGCGCCTGCCGCGTCTAGTTATACGCTTGACCACTTTGTGTCCATTCGCGCGTCAAAAGACGGTAGCGGTCAGAACTCTGGTGTACTTTGGACGGAGCGTGCGGTCTGACTGACAATAGCCAACTCCCGACATCTTTTGACAGCGTATCCGCACTTAATTCTGACCGCCTGTACACCTAGCTCTGGGGAGCTGTTTGGTACTGAAACCATTGTCAGTCAACAACATTCTTTTTTTGCAAGGATGTTTGAAATAGTTCGACAGAAAATAGCCTACTTCATTTCGTCAGTAGGGCAATATGATTTTCGTTTATGTTGCTTAGAAACTTGAGTGATAGGCTTTGTCCTATTTAATTCATGTTATTTATATTTCATATTTTTTTTCTGTGACATTTTTTTTCTCTGCTGACAGTACAATGTTAAAATAGCCTAATATTTATACTGACACGAACACAATTTTTGTATAGCATTTATAATTATTATAGGCTACTCCAATCTCCTTCTTTCCATTAGAGACATTTGAATGTGAGATTATGGAAACGAGATCTAAATTTTGTGGACCCGTCAGGTCGGGAAATAAAGCGGGTGAACACCGAGTGTATTTTAAGCGGTTGCTGAATAGAACCTTGTGGGAGCGGGACGAAAAAAAACAGTCCCACGCAGACCTCCTTAAACCTTAGGTGTGTATGTGTGTGTCCCCGAATAAATAATAATAATAAAAAAGGAATAAAGTTCAAAAGTCGGACTGTACGGAATGAGGCATGATTGCTATTCACACCTTTATTAAAATGGCTGTAATATGTTACCACAATAGTAGCCTACTTGATCTGTTTAAAATGGTTTCCTTGATATATGCATAAGGTGTTAAATTAAAACTTAAAAATCAAAATTTAAATTTGTCTAATCCAGTAATTCATTTTTTCTATTTTTGATCTGAGCACAATCAGAAAATCAGAAAACCCGTCCTTATTTTTTTTTTTTTTCATTTCAGTTTAGGAAATAAATAATGGAAAAACAAGTCGTTTTTCATCTTTTTATTTTTGGTTTTAATTTGAAAAAAAAAAAAAACGATTGAATGAATGATCCACGGACGGTGACGGACCCATCATATTCCGCAATTATAGGCCTATATAAGAGTATTTAATTTGTATCCATAGGCCTACTCTGTGTAGCTGGCCCGCCATCTACTGGCTAAAAAAAATATTGGCCCGCGGCCAAAGTTACTTGCCGACCCCTGTCGTAAGGGAACCTCAACAAGCCCAAACAGGCCCGGAGTGGGTAATCGGGAGAATCGGGAGTATTCCCGGTGGGCCGCTTCACTTTTGGGCCGGTCGCGGATTTTTTTTTTTTTTTACATTTCAATGTCACATTAGTTACATTAGGATACACACGTTCCGCATTCTGCCACCACAGCGCGCAACTCAGCATGGGTTGTACCATGTGAGGGAGTTCTCCCCTCCCCTCCTATAGAAATGGTTGGGTCCATAGCCCGTCTTTTCAAAACGTTTTCTCAGGGAGGCTACCGCGGCTCCGCCGGCGCCTACTGATAGCTGGGCCGGCCGTAACGGTACGCGTCAGGGAGGATGGATGGGAGGAAGAGGCCAGGAGGTAGGCTATGGAAGCTTTGTTTCCGCCACAGAATAAAACATTTTAAAAGATAATTGTGACTTTTTATCTCGAGTTTACATCTCGCAATTCTGACTTTTTTTCTCAGAATTGCGAGATATAAAGTCAGAATTGCCTGAAATAAAGTCGCAATTGCGTGTTAAAAAGTCAGAATTGTGAGATATAAAGTCAGAATTGCCTGAAATAAAGTTGCAATTGCGTGTTATAAAGAATTGTGAGATATAGAGTCAGAATTGCGTGATATAAAGTCGCAATTGCTTCTTATAAAGTCAGAATTGCAAGATATAAAATCAGAACTGCCTGAAATAAAGTCGCAATTGCTTATAAAGTCAGAACTGCAAGATATAGAGTCAGAATTGTGTGATATAAAGTCATAAAACGTGTTATAAAGTCACAATTGCGAAATATAAAGTCAGAATTGTGTGATATAAAGTCGCAATTGCTTATAAAGTCAGAACTGCCAGATATAGAGTCAGAATTGTGTGATATAAAATCATAAAACGTGTTATAAAGTCAGAATTGCAAATTATAAAGTCAGAATTGTGTGATATAAAGTCGCAATTGCTTATAAAGTCAGAACTGCCAGATATGGAGTCAGAATTGTGTGATATAAAATCATAAACGTGTTATAAAGTCAGAATTGCAAATTATAAAGTCAGAATTGTGTGAAATAAAGTCGCAATTGCTTATAAAGTCAGAACTGCAAGATATAAAGTCAGAATTGTGTGATATTAAGTAGCAATTGCGTGTTATAAAGTCAGAATTGCGAAATATAAAGTCAGAATTGCGAAATATAAAGTCAGAATTGTGAAATATAACGTCAGAATTGTGTGAAAAAGTTGCAATTGCTTCTTATGCTTCTTATAAAGTCTAAGTGAATTATTATTTAACCTTTACATTATTTGTTAACCCATGGTATTAATACTAACTACACAATAGTACGAGCTGAACTGTTGCTTCATTTATACAATTTTAAAAAAGTGCTAATTTGGAATTCCACCATGGAAAAAGTGGGCCGGTCTTGGGCCTGAAACTCCCGGGCTGAAAAGTGGCCCCACTCCGGCCCTGAGCCCAAACAACTTGCTTGGGTAATGACGAGTAGAGCTTAGATCGGGCCCAAAATATCAAGCCAGACCCTACCTGAGCCCGTTGTGTCCGAGCCCGCCCCGGCCCGACACATTAACTGTAATTATGAGCCCGATTTAGACCCAACCATTTTAATATTGGGCTGTTATAACGAGGGGCGATGCAAGATAATTTTTTCATGTGCTAAGGGGGTGCTAGATATATTACATATAAATACTTTTAATAAATGAGCAAAAATTGCCCACTTAATATTTAATATTCAGTTATTTTAATGATCACAATTAAAGTATTCATTTTATTAAATTGAACAAGCACAACATTCGGCATTCAATCAAATATTATTAAAGATTTATTATTATTAATAATGTTATTTCAACACAATATCTCGTTATTTCGACATAATATGTGTGCCGAGTGTGCGTGCAACAAGCAAGATGTGCATTTGTAAATCCGGTGACACGCGTGCATTGATTTTTGTCAATAAACTAGTCTTTTCTGTCAGTGTCTGCTGCAAAGATGAAGTTGACGTTAACGCGCCTAGGCTATAGCCTAGAGAGAAATGCACATCTTGGATTACATAATCAGAGAGTAGCTTATTTCTTTTCATTTTGAATTGTTTCGTTAAAGGCATTTAAAGCTTTCTTTAGATAGGCTATATTTCTCATGTCTGAGTTTCGGTTAATTTATGATGAGATGCGCATTTGTTCACATGCAATGCAAGTGACCGCGGCGCGTCGGCGCCTCCATGTCATGATTTATATTGTCTGCTATATTATCAGGCAATTGGTTGATGAAAACTTTATTAAAATTAAGATACAATTTATACAAAACGAAATTCACTTTAAAGAAAGGCTTTCTACAAAACAAAACTTAATGAAGAAAATTAAGTTTAATCATGTCTGAACCATTAACAAAATAATGTCTGACCCACTCTATGTCTCCTGATGCATCCTATCATGGTGTTCACTTTTCATAATCAACATAGATGGGAAAAATAACATTATAATATTTGAACAAATAGGAAACTAAATGCTCATATTTAATGGCTACAACAAATATAGTAGGCCTACATAATCTCTATTTGTACAAATTGCTGCACATTCAAGTTAATTCTCAAATTAATTTTCAAATTATTGAAAACAATAAACATACCACTTAAAAAAAAATATATACAGTTGTACTGCAGTTTTTTCTAAGTACAAGAAACACTCTTTCTGCATAGAGGGTCTGTTTATGTTGGAAACAGCTCCCATTCATAAAATCCTTCAGTTTTCGCGTGTTGTTTGTGCACCCAACAATGGTACACGTTGATTCACAAGGAGCCATTGCTTAATCTGTCAGCATTACTACTTTCACCCGTTTGTACCGCAACATGAGTATCCCTTGTGTGCTAAAGTGTTAGGCTAAACCAGAACTGAGATACCGTCAACAGGAAGTATCGAGTGTCATGGCGACGCCCATTAAGACTCGCAGGAAAGTTATGAATAGTTAGATATTGCTGTCACCTACACCTAGTTTAGTTCCTTTGTTTGCTCAGTGTATTTATACCCCCAGCTTAGTTCAATCTCTTGTAGGTTCTTGTTTGGACATCACCCTTCACCGTCTGTGAGGGAGGCAGAAGAGGCAAAGGACATCTGCCCGTGCCAGCCACGGACCCCAAGCCAGAGCACACTCCCGCTATGGAGCCAGAGCCAGCCACCATGTCCATCCCGGAGCCTGAGCCAGTCACCAGGTGTGTTCGACATCGGCTGCGGCTGGATGTAACCGATTGGCGAGAGTAGGGAGGAGGAGCTGCAAACGGAGACAGGGAGGAGCTGCAAACGGATACGTGAAGTCGGACACTTTCTGGTTCCCGTAGTGACCGCTCACGTGGTGTTTGCATACTTTACCACAGCTGAAGTGATGAAATAAATGCAATAATTGCCAAATAACACACAGATGTTTCAGAGACATTTTCATTCAATACTTTATGTACTGCTTCATACAGTGTCTGTTTGAACAAGAGTAAAGGTCAACATAAGCTACTATCAATGAAGTGGACTCTACGTTTTTTAATCAGTTTTAATTTGATAAACATGACACAATATAACATCGCAACTACATGAAAAGAGTGTTTACTGTTATAAAAAACTGATTTGTGAGCTTTAGAGGAACTAAAGGTGTTCAAATAAACACGAAACACATGTGATCGTTGTCATGCGGTGAATCCAATCGTGGAACAGCTGTGTCGTCATCAGAGCTTGTGCAGCTGCTCTTGAGAAGAGTTCTCCGGCTACTCTCAAATTGGTCTTGTGGTACTTTGATGGCATACGTCAGTCACGTGGTGTCGTGGCTGTATCATGTCGGACAAAATTTCTAACCGGCATGCACTGCTTCAAGTCAGCCGCTGATCGGTCTGTGCAGAGCTGCAGCGATAAACAGGAAACAAATAATTCAATGATGCAAACAGAGTTCAATTCTGCTGTAAAGAAGCTCTAAAAAGAAAATAGCATCATTGTTCAACTGAGGTCAGCTCAGTTTTGATTCAGTTCTGTTCAATAACTGTTTAAATATCATTAAATATGAAATGAGTTCTATTAAGCAGCTCTGGAGAACACAGTGATGGCATCGTCCAACTTCATTTCTAATCGGATAATGTCTGTACAATCAAATCCCCAACTAAGCCAGCCAGAGGTGACAGTAGCTAGGAACCTAAACTCCATCTGTGACAGAAATGGAGAAAAAAAACTTGGGAGAAACCAGGCTTAGTTTGGGGGCCAGTTCTCCTCTGGCCAAATAAACCAACATGCTGTGGTTATGATTCCAGGCTGCATCACAAGTCAGATTGTGGATTGGTCATTCAGAGTATTGACTTGTCTTTTTCTTGTGTTTTTTGCTGAGGATATGTGCTGCTTATAACTGTTGTGTTGGCGAGGTCTTCACAGGGGATCTGTCTCCATGGCTCTGCTGACATTCAGGGCTGTTGTGGTCGTCTCTATGTGCAGGTTGTTGTGTTCATGCATGAATTATATTGTGATTTCTACTTTGAATTGATGTAAAGCATAACATGTGTGAGAACGGAAGTGATGGGTAAACAAGATGGATGAAGTTTGTCACTGCCGTCTCGTGTTTCTCTGCTTACTAACTGCTCTCCAGAAGCTTGCATTCTGCAAGTGAACAGTGCCTTGTAGTACCATCCCAAAGAGGCACAAAATCACTTTCATGGACCTTTACCTGGACTGTTTCCTGCTGGTGGAAGGACCTGCCTAACTCAACCTGAGCTTCTGAGTATTTTCAAGAAACGGCTGAAGATGTCTATGAAGACATGTCTATGCATGACAAAGGACTCCAAGCAGTCTTACAAAGACTATAAACTACTGGCTTGCAGCTCAATAAAGATGAGTGCTGTTTCCGGCAAACCAGCCTGATGTTCTTAGGTCATACTGTTTCAGAGGAGGGTCTTCTTCCTGATGAATCACGTTGTGATGAGGTTCAGTGTGTGTAAGAAGGAAGAAGACAGGGTCGGCATGACTGGGACTCGTACAGCGCTTTATTTAAAGCAAAAGAAAAATAAACAAAAGGTGCGCCCACTGCGCGTTCACCGTAGCTCTTCGCTACAGCACAAAATAAAATTAATTGACAGTTCACACAAGCTCTTCCCGCTGCATCAGCTTTCTCTGGTTCACATAAACTCTTCCCGCTGTCATCAGCTTTCTCTGGCTCACGTAAACTCTTCCCGCTGTCGTCAGCTTTCACTTGTAACAGTCACGCTGCATACAAGTCTCCAGTCCTCCTCTCTCTCTCTCTCTCTCTCTCACACTCCCTGTCGGCTTATATCCGGTCTCTCCACGCCGATTACTGCAACAAGACACAGGTTCGTCATTTGCACTTGACCTACGCGCCGCGCCGCCTACAGACCTCGCGGAACCACGCCCCCCTCGCCACACACGTGTACAGGCATTTCAAAACGCTCCAGCTGATTATCTGTCACATTTGCCCTTACCTGCTTCCCCTACAGATAATGCTGTTGCTCCAGCTCCTGTGGATGATGTTGATGAGAAGTTTGTTGGTTTTCTATCTGCCTCCTGTAATATTCTGTCTGCTGCTGATGTTGATGCTGCATGTGTTTCTTGCCCTGCTCTAACCAAACTTTGTACACAGATTTCTAATGGTTAGCCTCCTTCACCCAAGGGACTGGACGTTATATTGCTGCCATATAATAAACTGTGTCTGTAACTGTATGATAAGGACAACTTCATCTTCTGAGGCTCACGGCTGACTGCACTTGCTGCTCATCGATCTGTCCTGGTCTCCATATAGTGCACAAAGGATATCAGAGAGAGGTGAGAACCAAACAACGACTTTGTGATTTCTATTGATCTACTCCTACTCCTCTTCAACCAGTGGTGCTGCCAGATAGACCATGGCAGTAAGTGGCTGTGGACATAGTTCGACCATTTAACACTGCTACATCCGACTGCAGGTTTGCTATAACATTAACAGATTATTACAGCATATGGCCTGAGGTCTCCTTTACTCACACTGTCACTACAGATTCTGTGGTTTCGTTTCTGTCATCAGTTTTCAGCCGCCATGGAAATCGCCTCGGTTACGACTGTAACCTCGGTTCCCTGAAGAGGGAACGAGCGCTGCGTCGAGATTGACGCTATGGGGAACGCCTTGCGTGATGATGTCTATAAGCACATGTAAAATCAGTCCAATGGCGTGGCGGAACGTCAGAGGCGGGTGACGTCACGTACCAGGAAACTATAAAGCCTGCCTGAAAACAGAAAGCGAAAGCTCCGTAAAGTCTGAAGTAGTCGCTGACAGGCATGAAGGAGATATGGCAAGGTGACGCAACGCTCGTTCCCTCTTCAGGGAACCGAGGTTACAGTCGTACCCGAGGCGTTCCCTTTCAAGGGAACTCGCGTTGCGTCGAGATTGACGCTATGGGGAACGTCTATACCAACGCCACCATAGCTACAAATGTCTGTCCTGTGTGAATCGAGTGAGCAGCACTAGGATGACAAAACCTGAGACCCTGGAGTAGAGTCTAGATCCAAAGAGTAAAATCTGATGAAAGTGTGCGGTGAGGACCAGCCTGCCGCATCACAAACGTCCTGTAAAGAAACTCCTGATATGAGGGCCTTGGAGGCCGCCATACTCCTTGTAGAGTGGGACCGGACAGCCATAGGGGAAGGCTGCCCGGCCGCCTCATAAGCAAGTGAGATGGCCTCAACCACCCACTTGCTCATCCTTTGCTTAGACACCGGGGACCCCTTATTCGGGGATTATTCGTCTCCTGGTCCGCATTTTGAAAGGGAGGAGGACAGAAGGCCTGCAGTACAATAGGTCTGGCCACATTAGTGGGGACCTTAGGGATATAACCCGTTCTTGGATGCAAAAATGCCTTGACCATACCGGGTGCAAACTCTAAACACGATGGGGCAACCGAAAGTGCTTGAAGATCCCCTATTCTCTTGAGAGAAGAAATGGCAAGAAGAAAGAGAGCTTTCAGAGTCAGAAACTTAGCCGGAACCTCCTCAATGGGCTCAACAGGGGCGAGGGAAAGGCCTTGCAGAGCAATGGACAAATCCCATGGAGGCACCCTAGAGCGAACTGCAGGCCTCAGCCTCAAAGTGCCATGAAGGAAACGAGATACCAAAGGGTCTTTCCCCACAGACATTCCACCCAAAGGAATGTGGTAAGCACCTATGGCCGCCACATAGACCATTAAAGTGGACTGCCCAACTGGGCAGTTAACTGGGTCCAACCGACGGTCACAACACCATGAAGTGAATACTCTCCACTTCAGGGCATAAAGTTTCCTCGTGGAGGGAGCTCTGGACTGTAGAATGGTCTCAACAACCTCAGTTGAGAGACCTGAGTTTATGAGCTGGGCCCCCTCAGAGGCCAAGCCCACAGCTTCCACAGTTCTGGTCGGGGGTGAAATATCGAGCCCTCCGCTTGGGACAGCAGGTCCCTCCTGACGGGTAGCTCCAGAGGTGGCCCGTTGAGGAGAGACACAAGATCGGGGAACCAAACTCTGCGAACTCTCTCCAGAACTCCCGGGAGCAGAGCAATTGGGGGAAAAGCGTATAGACGTAGCCTCGGCCACGTCTGTACCATAGCATCGAGTCCGAGAGGAGCTGGATGCGTGAGGGAGAACCAAAGTGGACAGTGAGACGTTTCTCGAGACGCAAACAGATCCACTTGTGCTCGGCCAAACTCCCTCCATATCTGCTCCACCACCTTGGGGTGGAGCCTCCATTCCCCTGGCCTCAGCCTCTGTCTCGACAGAATGTCTGCTCCTAAATTCTGGTCCCCAGGAATGTAAGCTGCTCTGAGCGACAACAGCTTGTCCTGGGACCACAAGAGGATATGGCGTGCCAACTTGTATAACGGGCGTGAGCGCAGACCCCCTTGATGATTTATGTAAGCGACTACCGATGTGTTGTCTGTGTGAACTAAAACATGGTGTCCTCTGAGATCTGTGAGAAAATGCTTGAGAGCTAGAAATACAGCCAATATCTCCAGGCGGTTGATGTGCCATGATAGATGATGGTCTCTCCACAGACCCTGAGTTGAACGACCCTGAAGGATCGCTCCCCAACCCGTGAGGGAAGCATCCGTCGTTAGCATCTTGCGACGACAAGGAGATCCCAGCACGGGACCCTGGGACAGGAACCAAGGTTTCTTCCACATAACCAGGGCACGTAAGCAACGCACGTAAAATCAACCAATCGTCGATGTAGTTCATGATGCGAATACCCTGAAGGCGCAGGGGCGCTAGAGCTGCATCCACACATTTGGTGAAAGTGCGGGGTGATGAAGCTAGACCGAATGGAAGAACTCGATATTGGTAAGCTTTGCCCCCGAAAGCAAACCTCAGGAATTTCCTGTGATAAGGACGGATGGAAACATGGAAATATGCGTCCTTGAGATCTATTGTGACAAACCAGTCCTCGGACCTGATCTGTGGCACGATCTGTCTTAGTGTTAACATTTTGAACTTGAGCTGCATAACGGACTCGTTTAGAACTCGAAGTTCCAGAATGGGACGCAATATCCCGTCCTTTTTTGGAACTATGAAGTACCGACTGTAAAACCCGGTTTCCCTGCTGGAGGGAGGTACATATTCTATGGCCCCTTTCTCTAACAGAGTGTTCACTTCTTGTTCCATAACCAGAACCTGCTCGGGATCCACCACTGTGGGTAGGACCCCCATAAACCGAGGTGGGCGAGACCCAAACTGTATTTGATACCCTTTTTCTACGGTCTGCAGGACCCAACGAGACACATTTGGCAGTAGTTTCCACGCTGTCAAAGACTTTACTAAGGGTACCAGCCTCTCGAGACTGGTTTCTGGATTTTGTTGTTGTTGAGTAGTCGGTCCGTCACCCTGTAACGGCGCACCGGCAGGGAACGACCGAACGGACTGCTCTATTACCCTCCTCAGAGGGTCGGGCATCCCGAGGCCACTACGTTTTCTGGTGGTCCTTGAGATATGTGCTCGGCGGAGACCGCTGCGCCCTGAAGCACCATAGGTGGCAGGGTTGGCAGAACGGTCCCCTGAGGGCACCGAGGAGAGACGGGCACCGTAAAAGGAGGTGTTGACCGCTCTACTTCGGGGGGGACTACCCTCATTTTCCTGAGCCCTAGAGCGTCAGGATTTCTTCCCCGCAGCCTTCTTGGCGATAATAACGGTCCGCAGATCCGTTCTACCCCTCGAAGGCTGCTGGGTTTGAGAGCGCCCTCCGTGTCCCTGTGATTTTTGTGGGGGAGCACGGGAGGAAACGCTCTGTTTTTGAGTGGCACGGTGTGATGCATGTGAGCTCATTTTGGATGTGTGAGGCTGCTCCCGCTCAGCAGCCTCCTGATAAGAGCGGCGGGGAAGGAGTTTTTGAAGGGCAGCTGCCTGCTTAGATGCCTCTTTGAATTTCTCAACCGCAGTGTTAACCGCATTACCAAAGAGACCAGACGTAGAAATAGGCGCGTCCAACAGAAAGTTCTTTTCTTTCTCCTTAATATTACTGAGGTTGAGCCACAGATGCCTCTCAGTGGCCACCAGGGCTGCCATAGACCGACCGATTGATTTAGCGGTCTCCTTGGTGGCCCTGAGAGACAAATCTGTGGCTCTACGTAGTTCACAAACTACCTCAGGCCCAATACCCCCGCCCTCATCTATATCACTCAATAATTCTGCTTGGTAGGCTTGCAATAGAGACATGGTGTGAAGACACACTGCAGAATAAGCTTTGCCCACCAGAGCGGATGTTACTCTGACGGGCTTTGTGGGCAGCACGGGAGCCTTTAGAGAAGATTCCGTCGCTGGAGAGAGATAGCTCGCGAGCGTCTCCTCCACCTTCGGCATCTCCCCATAACCATGCTCTTTATAGTTAGAGATGGTAGAGTAATTGGATGTTTGTGTGTTATATACTCTGTATGAAGCCGGTTTCTCCCACGATCTCGACACTTCGGTGTGGAGATCAGGGAAAAACGGCAGGCTCTTGCGCTAAGGCTGTGATCTGGTGGGCAGGAAACGTTCGTCGAGTTTGCTTTTCGAACAAACGTCCTGTTTATCAGCTGGCCACTCAATACATAATCTCTCCACAGCTCTAGTAACCACTTCTAAGAGCTCTTCAAACGCATGAATCCTCAGACTCAGCTTCAACACTAACAACATCCAGTTCCTCAGAACTGGATAGTTGCAGTATTGGTGCCTCAATCGGGGCGGAAGGAACTGCAACGCGTGCTTCCGAACCCCAAGAAGAGGCACTGGATCTATCAGGTGAAGGCTGAGATAAGGCAGAGCCCGTCTCAAACCCCGCTGATACATCCATTTGCGAACCCCAGGTCTGTAATCGGCGCCGTGCCTCGGCAGCGGCGGGACCAGAGCCCTGGGGAACGCGAGCCTGAGCGTCCTCGCTGAAGAACGCCAGGCGGGATCGGAGCGTACGCAAAGGCAGCGCATCACAATGCTCGCAGCCAGCACCCTCGAGTGCTGACTGGGCATGCTCCTCACCCAAACAAGCAACACATAAAACGTGAGTATCACCTCCCGTTAAATAACGCGGTCAGGGATGGACACACTGTTTAAATCGCTGCTTGCTCGCCATAGTGCTTGTGTACTTTATAAAGACAGACAACACCAAATAAGACTGACAAATTCACAAAGAGCGCTTTTGAAGACACAGAAGCTTTCGCTTTCTGTTTTCAGGCAGGCTTTATAGTTTCCTGGTACGTGACGTCACCCACCTCTGACGTTCCGCCACGCCATTGGACTGATTTTACATGTGCTTCAAGACATAATCACGCAAGGCGTTCCCCATAGCGTCAATCTCGACGCAACGCGAGTTCCCTTGAAAGGGAACCATTGAGTATAGTAACTGATAATCGTGTTCATTTTTCTGCTTTCGCTGCTTTTCCAGACGTAAAGTGAAGTGAAGTGAAGGCCAAGCATGGCTTCCCATACTCGGAATTTGTCCTCTGCATTTAACCCTATACACCCACACATTGCAAATTGTGAACACACACCATGAGCAGTGGGCCAGAGTCCTGCAACGGGTCGGGTACCCGCATAAAAGTGGCTAGAATGGGTGGATTGTGACATTCCTAAAATTCACGGGCAGGGATGCGGGCGGATAATGAACTCCTTGCGGGCGGGTAGCGGATGAAAAATATGTGCAATATTTGTATGTCTAAATTACCATTACACATACGCAAATATGTGTTTTAGTAAGGCCATCCTTAAAAATATTATTGTTTGCCGTAACCCGACCGACCCTGTCAATTTAGGACCGACTCAATTAATTTTTTCCCCCCTTTTAGTCCGACTGACTTGTCGGTTGTAAACTTGCGTTAAGACCGACCGATTTTTTTTTTTAACTCTTAAAACAACTAATACAAATGCAAAAAAATTATATTAATTATATTTTAGTAAGTATTGTGTATATAAATTGCCCATATATAGGCCTACATACAAACGTAGGCAACACTCTTTCTTTTAAATAAAAATCCATGCCGTCATCTGATTATAAGGGCTGTACGCTATATGCGAAATGAAACCGAAATCGCGACGAACCTACAATTAAAAATTTCACAGAGATCTCAAACAGGCATTTAAAACACCAAATATTAAGAATTGGCATATCAAGCAAAATAATATTCAATGATTATTCGAAAATCGTATCTCTCCCCCCACATGCTCTCCGGCAACGCTCCGACATTAAATTTCTCTGTACTGTAGGCTAATAGGCCTATGGGCCCTATTTTAACGTTCTGAAACGCAAGTATCAAGCGCAAAACGCAAGTAACTTTGTGGGCGGGTCTTGGGTGCTGTTGCTATTATACGGGCAGGATAAATTACTCTTGCACCCGACGCAAATCTAAAATGGGTTGGTCTGAAGTAGCTTCATTATTCATAGGTGTGGTTTGGGCGCAACGTGAAATAAACCAATCAGAGCGACATCTCACATTCCCTTTAAGAGCAGACGCGCTTTTTCCATGGCGGATTGCTATTGTAACAGCGGATTTGCCAGGCGCGCGCCAGGAGCGGTTCACAGCCAAGGAGAGCAACGCTCTCGTCACGGCCGTAAAAGAGAGAGAAGTTACATTGGGGATGGAGAAACCCACCCAAATTAACTTTGGTTAAACAGGCGTATGATAATTTGGGTAAATGTGTAAGCTAAAATGTGTAAGCTAGATGTATGCTTTTATAATAAATTGTCTATCTATCTATCTATCTATCTATCTATCTATCTATCTAACTATTGTAATTATGTATGATTTGCAAAAATGAAAACTGCTGCTTCTGTGTAGATGAGAGAATCAAAGTGTATGCGCGTTGTGCACATGCTACATTGATTATGGCCAAGCATGTGCCCTTAAAATAGCATATGAATAACATGCGCAATGCGCCACTGACTTTAGACTAGGTTTTTCCTGGTCAGTGGCGGAATTGTTTTCTAAACCTGCAAAATAGCATCAGGGAACGTTTGCGCCGGAACACGCCTCCTCTTTGTGCTGAACCGCCCCCGGGAGCGCAAATGCATTTGCTAGTTTACCGACGTGCGTCTGTTGAGGGAAAAGTCTGCTGTGCGCGGGTGCAAAAATAGGAATGATACATGCGTCGGTGTACAAAGTCAATTGTGCTGGGTGCAAGATAGGGCCCTATGTGTTGTAGCCCAGTCATTAAAAAACGATTTAGTTTCATATTCATGTTTAAATAAAATCATTTTTTTTTTAAATTTCATGTTGATTATATGAAAAGTGAAAAGCATGAATAAGATAAGATGATCCCGAAATGGAGTGGGCAGAAATGTTTGTTTTTGTAGAAAGCCTTTCTTTAAAGTGAATTTCGTTTTGTATTAATTAAGTTGGCTTGAGAGAGCCAACTTACTGATATTGTACTTAAACTTATTATTAATGGTGCTTGCTGAAAGCAAGGCATCATTAGTGTTCTCTTGCATACTTATTATTAATGGTGCTTGCTGAAAGCAAGGCATCATTAGTGTTCTCTTGCATACTTATTATTATTCTTCTACTTCTTATTATTCCGGACAAAAGTTTGGCGCGTAACTCGCCCCGCACCGTTTGTCACAGACCCCTGAGTGAGGTGTCAAATCGACCGGCTCATTGAGGAGAGGTGTGCTATGACTTTTATAAGCGATCGGGGGGGCGGTGTTCGCCCCAGGGGTGAAAAAGCGTCCCAAAAAGTCCCAATGACTTAACATTGGGACGAACTTTGAGCACTCGTAGCTCGGAGCGAGGATTTCGGAGAAACGTGTGATTTGCCACATTTGAAGAGGCTGACAGGCTCTGTAAGAACATACCTCACAATGGGGTAAAAGTTGCACCCCTGGGGGGCAGGAGCGTCCCAAAGTTTCCCATTGACTTACAATGGTGTAGGACGGCCCATGAAATGGGCCGTCCTACACATTGCATTGGGATTTTGTATTGAACGTAGCTCTGGATCACAGTGTCAGAAAGACAAGGGGGCGGGCTCATTTTACTCAGACGACCAGTCAGTCTCTAAGGATCATTGTGAAGCTATCAAGCCACGCCCTAGCAACCATTTAGAGCACCTTAGCAACAAGTCCCATAGACTTCCATTGAAAGAGATCACAGGGATATCTCTGGACTGAATTGTCATAGAAACATGGGGGTGGTCTCATTTGACTCGGGGCAGCAAACAGCCAATCATGAATCACCTCAACACTTCCTATCCCCTCCCTAGCAACCATTGTCGAGCAGCTTAGCAACCAAAACCATAGAGGGATATCTTCCATTCTGAATGCCACAGAGGCATGGGAGTTGGTTTAAATCATTCATACTGACAAGCAGCCTTTGGAGTTTTATGATTGGCAGCTGCCAAGCCACTCCCTAGCAACCAAACAGAGCACCCTAGCAACCATTTTGCAAGACCTATATCTCTGCATCAGAACATCATAAAGAGATGGGGTTAAGACAAATTTGACTCAGGGCAGCACACAGCCATTCATGAGACACCACAACACTTGCTAGCCCCGCCATAGCAACCATTGTCGAGCACCTTAGCAACCAAAATCCATAGAGGATATCTTTCATTCTGAATGTCACAGAGGAATGGGAGTTGGTTTATATCATTCACACTGACAAGCAGCCTATGGAGTTTCATGATTGGCAGCTGCCAAGCCACTCCCTAGCAACCAAAAAGAGTACCCTAGCAACCATTTTGCAAGACCTATTTCTCTGCATCAGAACATCGTATAGAGATGGGGGTTGGCTCTTTTGACTCATGCTAGCAAAGAGGAATTCCAACATGTTACACATGCTAGCTGTGAATAGCTACATGCTAATAGCGATTAGGTAAGTGCTAAATCATGCCAAGAAAATGCTAAGAACTCCAATAGTAATCATCTGTGACAACTACCAACAACTTAGTAACACCTTAGCAACCGCCCTGAACACCCTAGCAACTGCCTAGCAACCACCCAAAATACCCTACCAACCACCTAGCAACACCATAGCAACCACACTGAACACCCTAGCAACTGCCTAGCAACGCCATAGCAACCACCCAGAATACCCTAGCAACCGCCTAGCAACACCATAGCAACCACCCAGAACACCCTAGCAACCACCTAGCAACGGCCTAGCAACTGCCTAGCAACCACCCAGAACACCCTAGCAACCGCCTAGCAACCACCCAGAACACCCTAGCAACTGCCTAGCAACGCCCTAGCAACCACCCAGAATACCCTAGCAACCGCCTAGCAACCACCCAGAACACCCTAGCAACTGCCTAGCAACGCCCTAGCAACCACCCAGAATACCCTAGCAACCGCCTAGCAACACCATAGCAACCGCCTAGCAACACCATAGCAACCACCCAGAACACCCTAGCAACTGCCTAGTAACGCCCTAGCAACCACCCAGAATACCCTAGCAACCGCCTAGCAACGCCCTAGCAACCACCCAGAATACCCTAGCAACCACCCAGCACAACCTAGCAACTGCCTAGCAACGCCCTAGCAACCACCCAGAATACCATAGCAACTGCCTAGCAACGCCCTAGCAACCACCCAGAACACCCTAGCAACTGCCTAGCAACACCCTAGCAACCACCCAGAATACCCTAGCAACCGCCTAGCAACCACCAGAACACCCTAGCAACTGCCTAGCAACCACCTAGAATACCCTAGCAACCGCCTAGCAACACCATAGCAACCACACAGAACAGCCTAGCAACTGCCTAGTAACGCCCTAGCAACCACCAAGAATACCCTAGCAACCGCCTAGCAACCACCCAGAATACCCTAGCAACTGCCTAGCAACGCCCTAGCAACCACCCAGAATACCCTAGCAACCACCCAGCACACCCTAGCAACTGCCTAGCAACACCCTAGCAACCACCCAGAATACCCTAGCAACGCCCTAGCAACCACCCACACCCTAGCAACTGCCTAGCAACACCCTAGCAACCACCCAGAATACCCTAGCAACCGCCTAGCAACCACCAGAACACCCTAGCAACTGCCTAGCAACGCCCTAGCAACCACCTAGAATACCCTAGCAACCGCCTAGCAACACCATAGCAACTACCCAGTACACCCTAGCAACCGCCTAGCAACGCCCTAGCAACCACCCAGAATACCCTAGCAACCGCCTAGCAACACCATAGCAACCACCCAGAACACCCTAGCAACACCCTAGCAACCACCCAGAACACCCTAGCAACCGCCTAGCAACCACCCAGAATACCATAGCAACTGCCTAGCAATGCCCTAGCAACCACCCAGAATACCCTAGCAACTGCCTAGCAACACCCTAGCAACCACCCAGAATACCCTAGCAACTGCCTAGCAACCACCCAGAACACCCTAGCAACCACCTGAACAACACAAATAAGCCATATCTCAGCAGCAGAACATCGTACAGACATGTTTGTTGGCTCGTATGCAATCATGTACCACACTCTAGCAACCGAGTGGCGAGTTTTGCCACTGCAAGCACCATTTCACATTTTCTTCAGGAAATGTACATTCTAGTTATTATTATTAGTGGTGCTTTTTTGAAAGCATCACTATTGTTATTGCTCATACTTATTATTCTTTTTATTATTATTCTTCCACACAAAAGTTTGGCGCGTAATGCGCCCCGCACCGTTTGTCACAGACCCCTGAGTGAGGTGTCAAATCGACCGGCTCATTGAGGAGAGGTGTGCTATGACTTTTCTAAGCGATCGGGTGTACGATGTTCGCACAGCGGACGAAAAAGCGGCCAAAAAAGTCCCATTGACTTAACATGGGGAGTTCTAAAAACATTTGAATCCCAACTGCCGTTTTCACACACACAGACTCCAAAGGGCCTGACAGCCCTGCGTCTCTCCCTCTCTCTCTCCCTCAGAGGATTTATATTATCAAGCAGCCAATAAGTAATGGCCTAAAATCTTCATAGCCACACCCTAGCAACCAGTTAAAGCACCCTAGCAACCACTAAGAGCTCCCTAGCAACCACCCTAAACCAAAAAAAAATTTTTTTTACATATTTTTGTATTTTTTAAAGCAATATTACACTCGTGGCCTTGCGATATCGCTCCATGCTTGTGCCTATTCAGCCATAGGCACGAGGCCTCAGGCCTCGTGCCGTACTGAAGGCACTCGTTATTAAAGATTTTAATAACTCTATAAAAACTCCATAGTAACCATCTTTGACAACTACCAACCACCTAGTAACACCATAGCAACTAAAAAAAATACCTTAGCAACCATACTGAACACCCTAGAAACGTCTAGAAACGCTCTGGTAGATCATATAAAAACACGAAGGTGGTCTCGTTTCACTCAGGGCATCAAATGGCCAATCATGAATCACCTCAACACTTCCTAGCCCCTCCCTAGCAACCATTGTCGAGCACCTTAGCAACTAAAATCCTAGAGGGATATCTTATATTCTGAATGTCACAGAGACATGGGAGTTGGTTTATATCATTCACACTGACAAGCAGCCTTTGGAGTTTCATGATTGGCAGCTGCCAAGCCACTCCCTAGCAACCAAATAGAGTACCCTAGCAACCAAAATCCAAAGAAGTATATCTTCCATTCTGAATGTCACAGAGACATGGAAGTTGGATTATATCATTCATACTGACAAGAAGCCTTTGGAATTCATCATTGGCAGCTGCCAAGCCACTCCCTAGCAACCATTGTCGAGCACCTTAGCAACCAAAATCCAAAGAGGAATATCTTCCATTCTGAATGTCACAGAGGCATGGGAGTTGGTTTATATCATTCATACTGACAAGCAGCCTTTGGAGTTTCATGATTGGCAGCTGCCAAGCCACTCCCTAGCAACCAAACAGAGTACCCTAGCAACCATTTTGCAAGACCTATATCTCTGCATCAGAACATCATAAAGAGATGGGGTTAACACAAGTTTGACTCAGGGCAGCAAACGGCCAATCATAAATCACCTCAACACTTCCTAGCCCCTCCCTAGCAACCATTGTCGAGCACCTTAGCAACAACAATCCAAAGAGGGATATCTTCTATTCTGAATGTCACAGAGGCATGGGAGTTGGTTTATATCATACATACTGACAAGCAGCCTTTGGAGTTTCATGATTGGCAGCTGCCAAGCCACTCCCTAGCAACCAAACAGAGTACCCTAGCAACCATTTCGCAAGACCTATATCTCTGCATCAGAACATCATAAAGAGATGGGGTTAACACAAGTTTGACTCAGGGCAGCAAACGGCCAATCATAAATCACCTCAACACTTCCTAGCCCCTCCCTAGCAACCATTGTCGAGCACCTTAGCAACAACAATCCAAAGAGGGATATCTTCCATTCTGAATGTCACAGAGGCATGGGAGTTGGTTTATATCATTCATAGTGACAAGAAGCCTTTGGAATTGCATCATTGGCAGGTGCCAAGTAACTCCATAGCAACCAAAAACAGTACCCTAGCAACCAAAATCCAAAGAGGCATATCTTACATTCTGAATGTCACAGAGGCATGGGAGTTGGATTATATAATTCATAATGACAAGAAGCCTTTGGAATTTCATCATAGACAGCTGACAAGCCACTCCCTAGCAACCAAACAGAGTACCCTAGCAACCAAAATCCAAAGAGGCATATCTTCCATTCTGAATGTCGCAGAGGCATGGGAGTTGGTTTATATCATTCATAGTGACAAGAAGCCTTTGGAGTTTCATGATTGGCAGCTGACAAGCCACTCGCTAGCAACCAAATAGAGTACCCTAGCAACCGTTTAGCAAAACGTATATCTCTGCATCAGAACATCGTATAGAGATGGGAGTTGGTTTATATCATTCATGCTAACAAGAAGCCTTTGTAGTTTCATCATTAGCAGCTGACAAGCATCTCCATAGCAACCAAACAGAGTACCCTAGCAACCATTTTACAAGACCTACATCTCTGCATCAGAATATTGTATAGAGATGGGGGTTGGCTCATTAGTTTCAGTTGTAAAACAGCCTGTAAATATCACCATGGTAACTGTGTATTCACACCCTAGCAACCATTTAGAGCCACCTAGCAACCATATTGCAACATATAGAAGCCATATTTCAGCTCCACAACATCGTACAGACATGGTTGTTGGCTCGAATGCAAACATGTACAACACCCTAGCAACCGAGTGGCGAGTTTTGCCACTGCAAGCACCACTTCACATTTTCTTCAGGAAATGTACATTCTAGTTAAGTTGGCTTGAGAGAGCCAACATATTGAAATCCTATTTAAACTTATTATTAAGTTGGCTTGAGAGAGCCAACTTACTGAAATCCTATTTAAACTTATTATTATTATTATTCTTCTGACCCTAAAAATTTACAACTCAAACTCCTCCTAGAGCTTTAACTCTACATACTCCAAACTCGGCTCAGACACTTAAACTGATCTGACTCGCGTTGCTATATCTTTTCAGACTGATCGGACTTACGGTTTTCCTAAAAATGACGATCAAAACTCGAAAAAACTCATTCAAAAACTCCCATTGACTTACATTGGGAGTTCTAAAAAATTCAAACCGACGAAAATTCAAATCAAAATACCTTGAAGACTAAACCAAACTGCCGTTCTATATACTATATGAGCCATTGAGACTCATTTAAACTAATGAACTCTAAACTCAAAACGTGTGTGTGTGAGAGAGAGAGAGAGCGTGTGTGTCTATGTGTGTGTGTGTGTGTGTGTGTGTGTGTGTGTGTGTGTGTGTGTGTGTGTAAACTCAAATACTCGTACACACTCATTTAAACTTATAAACTCTTAACTCAAAAACTTGTACACTTATAAACTCTAAACTCATATAAACTCTGAGTGTGTGTGTGTGTGTGAGAGAGAGTGTGTGTATGTGCGCGTGTGTGTGTGTGTGTGTGTGTGTGTGTGTGTGTGTGTGTGTGTGTGTGTGTGTGTGTGTGTGTGTGTGTGTGTGTGTGTGTGTTAATGAGCTTGTCTGTGTGTGTGTGTGTGAGTTAGTGAGTGTGTGTGTGAGAGAGATAGTGTGTGTGTGTGTGTGTGTGTGTGTGTGTGTGAGAGAGAGTGAGAGTCTGTGTGTGCATGCTTGTGTGTGTGTATGTCGAAAATTTAAATCTAAACACCTTGAAGACTAAACCAAACTGCCGTTCTATATACTATATGAGCCATTGAGACTCATTTAAACTCATAATAAACTCTAAACTCATACACTTATAATTAGAATAAGTGTATGAGATTAACTAATTAACTTATAAACTCATGAATTCATAGACTTATAAACTATTAAACTCATAAATTAATAAACTCTGAACTCTTAAACTCATTTAAACTTATAAACTCTAAACTCATTTAAACTTATAAACTCAAACTCATACACTTATAAACTCTAAACTCTTGAGTGTGCGTGTGTGTGTGTGTCTGAGTGTATGTGTCTGAGTGAGTGTGTGAGCGAGTTAGTGTGTGTGTGTGCGTGTGTGTGTGTGTGTGTGTGTGTGTGTGTGTGTGTGTGTATGTGTGTGTGTATCTATCTATTAACTTATCTATCTACCTGCCATAAACTTCAAACTACTGTAAACTACTTTAAACTTCAAACCACTTTAAACTTCTTACGTTTAAAGCTCCCAGCTCCCAAGCAACACCAAAGCAACCAAACTTGAGTACCCTAGCAACCGTTTTGCAAGACCTATATCTCTGTATCAGAACATCGTATAGAGATGAGGTTTGGCTCTTTTGACTCATGCTAGCAAACAGCACTTCCAACATGCTACACATGCTAGCAGTGAATAGCTACATGCTAATAGCGATTAGTTAAGTGCTAAATCATACCAAGATCATGCAAACAACTATATCAAAACTCCATAGTAACCATCTGTGACAACTACCAACCACCTAGCAACACCATAGCAACCACCCAGAACACCCTAGCAACCGCCTAGCAACACCATGGCAACCACCCAGAACACCCTAGCAACTGCCTAGCAACCACCCAGATTACCCTAGCAACCACCTAGCAACACCATAGTAACCACCCAGAACACCCTAGCAACCGCCTAGCAACCGCCTAGCAACCACCCAGAATACCTTAGCAACACCATAGCAACCACCCATAACATCCTAGCAACTGCCCAACAACACCCTAGCAACCGCCTAGCAACCACCCAGAACACCCTAGCAACCGCCTAGCAACACCATAGCAACCACCCAGAACACCCTAGCAACTGCCTAGCAACCACCCAGAACACCCTAGCAACCGCCTAGCAACCACCCAGAATACCTTAGCAACCGCCTAGCAACACCATAGCAACTACCCAGAACACACTAGCAACCGCCTAACAACACCCTAGCAACCGCCTAGCAACCACCCAGAACACCCTAGCAACCGCCTAGCAACACCATAACAACCACCCAGAATACCCTAGCAACCGCCTAGCAACCACCCAGAATACCTTAGCAACCGCCTAGCAACACCATAGCAACCACCCAGAACACCCTAGCAACCGCCTAGCAACCAAACAGAACACCTTAGCAACCGCCTAGCAACACCATAGCAACCACATAGAACACCCTAGCAATCGCCTAGCAACCACCCAGAATACCCTAGCAACCGCCTAGCAACCACCCAGAACACCCTCGCAACCGCCTAGCAAAAAACTTTCTGGTCCAAACTTTCTCAAGCCAACTTAAAGTTTGTCTCGACGAACTTTTGCATCTAGTTATTATTATTATTATTATTATTATTATTCTGACCGTAAAAATTTACAACTCAAACTCCTCCTAGAGCTTTAACTCCACATACTCCAAACTCGGCACAGACACTCAAACTGATCTGACTCGCGTTGCTATATCTTTTCAGACTGATCCGACTTACGGTTTTCCTAAAAATGACGATCAAAACTCGAAAAAACTCATTCAAAAACTCCCATTGACTTACATTGGGGAGTTCTAAAAAATTCAAACCGACAAAATTTAAATCAAAATACCTTGAAGACTAAACCAAACTGCCATTCTATATACTATATGAGCCATTGAGACTCATTTAAACTAATAAACTCTAAACTCATACACTTATAAACTAATTAACTTATAAACTTATGAATTCATAGACTTATGAACTCTTAAACTCATAAATTAATAAACTCTGAACTCTTAAACTCATTTAAACTTATAAACTTTAAACTCATTAAAACTTATAAACTCTAAACTCATTTAAAACATAAACTCTAAACTCAAAAACTCTTACACTTATAAACTCATCAATTTATACACTTATAAACTCTAAACTCATAAACTCTGAGTGTGTGTGTGTGTGTGTGTGTGTGTGTGTGTGTGTGTGTGTGTGTGTGTGTGTGTGTGTGTGTGTGTGTGTGTGAACACACACACACACACACACACACTAAACTCATTTAAACTTAAACTCTAAACTCATTTAAACTTATAAACTCAAAACTCAAAAACTCGTAAACTACTTTAAACTTCAAACCACTTCTTAAGTTTAAAGCTTCCAGCTCCCAAGCAACTCCATAGCAACCAAACTTGAGTACCCTAGCAACCGTTTTGCAAGACCTATATCTCTGTATCAGAACATCGTATAGAGATGAGGTTTGGCTCTTTTGACTCATGCTAGCAAACAGCACTTCCAACATGCTACACATGCTAGCACTGAATAGCTACATGCTAATAGCGATTAGTTAAGTGCTATATCATGCCAAGATCATGCTAAGAACTCTATAAAGACTCCATAGTAACCATCTGTGACAACTACCAACCACCTAGCAACACCATAGCAACCGCCCAGAACACCCTAGCAACCGCCTAGTAATCGCCTAGCAACACCATAGCAACCACCCAGAACACCCTAGCAACCGCCTAGCAACCACCCAGAATACCTTAGTAACCGCCTAGCAACACCATAGCAACCACCAAAACACCCTAGCAACCGCCTAGCAACACCCTAGCAACCACCTAGAATACCCTAGCAACCACCTAGCAACACCCTAGCAACCACCAAGCATACCCTAGCAGCTGCCTAGCAACACCATAGCAACCACCCAAACACCCTAGCAACCGCCTAGCAACATCATAGCAACCACCTAGAACACCCTAGCAACCGCCTAGCAACACCCTAACAACCCCCAGAATACCCTAGCAACCGCCTAGCAACAGCATAGCAACACCTAGCAACACCATAGCAACCAACCAGAATACCCTAGCAACTGCCTAGCAACACCATAGCAACCACCAAAACACCCTAGCAACCGCCTAGCAACATCATAGCAACCACCTAGAACACCCTGGCAACCGCCTAGCAACACCCTAGCAACCCCCCATAATACCCTAGCAACAGCATAGCAACCACCAAAACACCATAGCAACCGCCTAGCAACAGCATAGCAACCACCAAAACACCCTAGCAACCGCCTAGCAACAGCATAGCAACCACCCAGAACACCCTAGCAACAGTATAGCAACCACCCAAAACACCCTAGTAACCGCCTAGCAACCACCCAGAATACCCTAGCAACCGCCTAGCAACAGCATAGCAACCACCCAGAACACCCTAGCAACCGCCTAGCAACCACCCAGAATACCTTAGCAACCGCCTAGCAACACCATAGCAACTACCCAGAACACCCTAGCAACCGCCTAACAACCACCCAGAACACCCTAGCAACCACCTAGCAACAGCATAACAACCACCCAGAACACCCTAGCAACCGCCTAGCAACACCATAGCAACCACTCAGAATACCCTAGCAACCGCCTAGCAACACCATAGCAACCACCCAGAACACCCTAGCAACCGCCTAGCAACACCATAGCGACCACCCATAACATCCTAGCAACCACCTAGCAAAAAACGTTCTGGTCCGAACTTTCTCAAGCCAACTTCAAAGTTTGTCTCGACGAACTTTTGCATCTAGTTAAGTTGGCTTGAGAGAGCCAACATATTGAAATCCTATTTAAACTTATTATTATTATTATTATTATTATTATTATTATTATTATTCTGACCGTAAAAATTTACAACTCAAACTCCTCCTAGAGCTTTAACTCCACATACTCCAAACTCGGCACAGACACTCAAACTGATCTGACTCGCGTTGCTATATCTTTTCAGACTGATCCGACTTACGGTTTTCCTAAAAATGACGATCAAAACTCGAAAAAACTCATTCAAAAACTCCCATTGACTTACATTGGGGAGTTCTAAAAAATTCAAACCGACAAAATTTAAATCAAAATACCTTGAAGACTAAACCAAACTGCCATTCTATATACTATATGAGCCATTGAGACTCATTTAAACTAATGAACTCTAAACTCATACACTTATAAACTAATTAACTTATAAACTCATGAATTCATAGACTTATGAACTCTTAAACTCATAAATTAATAAACTCTGAACTCTTGAACTCATTTAAACTTATAAACTCTAAACTCATTAAAACTTATAAACTCTAAACTCAAAAACTCTTACACTTATAAACTCATCAATTTATACACTTATAAACTCTAAACTCATAAACTCTGAGTGTGTGTGTGTGTGTGTGTGTGTGTGTGTGTGTGTGTGTGTGTACACACACACACACACACACACACACACACACTAAACTCATTTAAACTTAAACTCTAAACTCATTTAAACTTATAAACTCAAAACTCAAAAACTCGTAAACTACTTTAAACTTCAAATCACTTCTTAAGTTTAAAGCTTCCAGCTCCCAAGCAACTCCATAGCAACCAAACTTGAGTACCCTAGCAACCGTTTTGCAAGACCTATATCTCTGTATCAGAACATCGTATAGAGATGAGGTTTGGCTCTTTTGACTCATGCTAGCAAACAGCACTTCCAACATGCTACACATGCTAGCACTGAATAGCTACATGCTAATAACGAGTAGTTAAGTGCTATATCATGCCAAGATCATGCTAAGAACTCTATAAAGACTCCATAGTAACCATCTGTGACAACTACCAACCACCTAGCAACACCATAGCAACCGCCCAGAACACCCTAGCAACCGCCTAGTAACCGCCCAGAATACCTTAGCAACCGCCTAGCAACACCATAGCAACCACCCAGAACACCCTAGCAACCGCCTAGCAACCACTCAGAATACCCTAGCAACCGCCTAGCAACACCATAGCAACCACCCACTAGCAACACCATAGCAACCACCCAGAACACCCTAGCAACCGCCTAGCAACCACCCAGAATACCCTAGCAACCGCCTAGCAACACCATAGCAACCACCCAGAACACCCTAGCAACCGCCTAGCAACCACCCAGAACACCCTAGCAACAGCATAGCAACCACTCAGAACACCCTAGCAACCGCCTAGCAACCACCCAGAATACCTTAGCAACTGCCTAGCAACACCATATCAACCACCCAGAACACCCTAGCAACCGCCTAGCAACCACCAAGAATACCCTAGCAACCGCCTAGCAACACCATAGCAACCACCCAGAACACCCTAGCAACCGCCTAGCAACACCATAGCAACCACCCAGAACACCCTAGCAACCGCCTAGCAACCACCCAGAATACCCTAGCAACCGCCTAGCAACACCATAGCAACCACCCAGAACACCCTAGCAACCGCCTAGCAACCACCCAAAACACCCTAGCAACAGCATAGCAACCACTCAGAACACCCTAGCACCCGCCTAGCAACCACCCAGAATACCTTAGCAACCGCCTAGCAACACCATATCAACCACCCAGAACACCCTAGCAACCTCCTAGCAATCACCAAGAATACCCTAGCAACCGCCTAGCAACACCATAGCAACCACCCAGAACACCCTAGCAACCGCCTAGCAACACCATAGCAACCACCCAGAACACCCTAGCAACCGCCTAGCAACCACCCAAAACACCCTAGCAACCGCCTAGCAACCACCCAGAATACCCTAGCAACCGCCTAGAAACAGCATAGCAACCACCCAAAAGACCCTAGCAACCGCCTAGCAACCACCCAAAAGACCCTAGCAACCGCCTAGCAAAAAGCGTTCTGGTCCAAACTTTCTCAAGCCAACTTAAAGTTTGTCTCGACGAACTTTTGCATCTAGTTATTATTATTATTCTTCTGTTAAAAACTGTTGACTCAAACTCGTCCTAGAGCTTTAACTCTACATACTCCAAACTCGGCTCAGACACTCAAACTGATCTGAAGTTAGTTGCTATATCTTTTTAGACTGATCGGACCTACGGTTTTCCTAAAAATGACGATCAAAACTCGGAAAAACTCCCATTGACTTACATTGGGGAGTTCTAAAAAATTCAAATCCAGATTCAAACTCACCAACCGACGAAAATTCAAATCTAAACACCTTGAAGACTAAACCAAACTGCCATTCTTTATACTATATGAGCCATTGAGACTCATTTAAACTAATGAACTCTAAACTCATACACTTATAAAGTAATTAACTTATAAACTCATGAATTCATAGACTTATGAACTCTTAAACCCATAAATTAATAAACTCTGAACTCATAAACTCATTTAAACTTATAAACTCTAAACTCATTTAAACTTATAAACTCTAAATTCATTTAAACTTATAAACTAAACTCAAAAACTTGTACACTTATAAACTCATCCATTTATACACTTATAAACTCTAAACTCATAAACTCTGAGTGTGTGTGTGTGTGTGTGTGTGTGTGTGTGTGTGTGAACACACACACACACACACACACACACACACACACACACACACTCTAAACTCATTTAAACCTATAAACTCAAAACTCAAAAACTCGTAAACTACTTTAAACTTCAAACCACTTTAAACTTCTTAAGTTTAAAGCTTCCAACTCCCAAGCAACTCCATAGCAACCAAACTTGAGTACCCTAGCAACCGTTTTGCAAGACCTATATCTCTGTATCAGAACATCGTATAGAGATGAGGTTTGGCTCTTTTGACTCATGCTAGCAAACAGCACTTCCAACATGCTACACATGCTAGCACTGAATAGCTACATGCTAATAGCGATTAGTTGAGTGCTAAATCATGCCAAGATCATGCTAAGAACTATAAAAACTCCATAGTAACCATCTGTGACAACTACCAATCACCTAGTAACACCATAGCAACCACCCAGAACACCCTAGCAACCACCCAGAATACCCTAGCAACAGCATAGCAACCACCAAAACACCCTAGCAACCACCTAGCAACATCATAGCAACCACCCAGAACACCCTAGCAACCGCCTAGCAACACCATAGCAACCACCAAAACACCCTAGCAACCGCCTAGCAACAGCATAGCAACCACCCAGAACAACCTAGCAACCGCCTAGCAACACCCTAGCAACCACCAAAACACCCTAGCAACATCCTAGCAACCACCTAGAATACCCTAGCAACCGCCTAGCAACACCCTAGCAACCACCCAGAATACCCTAGCAACCGCCTAGCAACATCATAGCAACCACCCAGAACACCCTAGCAACCGGCTAGCAAAACCATAGCGACCACCAAAACACCCTAGCAACCGCCTAGCAACATCATAGCAACCACCCAGAACACCCTAGCAACCGCTTAGCAACACCATAGCAACCACCCAGAACACCATAGCAACAGCATAGCAACCACCCAAAAACCCTAGCAACCGCCTAGCAACCACCCAGAATACCCTAGCAACCGCCTAGCAACAGCATAGCAACCACCCAGAACAACCTAGCAACCGCCTAGCAACACCCTAGCAACCACCAAAACACCCTAGCAACATCCTAGCAACCACCTAGAATACCCTAGCAACCGCCTCGCAACACCCTAGCAACCACCCAGAATACCCTAGCAACCGCCTAGCAACATCATAGCAACCACCAAAACACCCTAGCAACCGCCTAGCAACATCATAGCAACCACCCAGAACACCCTAGCAACAGCATAGCAACCACCCAAAACACCCTAGCAACCGCCTAGCAACCACCCAGAATACCCTAGCAACCGCCTAGCAACAGCATAGCAACCACCCAGAACTCCCTAGCAACCGCCTAGCAACCACCCAGAATACCCTAGCAACCGCCTAGCAACACCATAGCAACCACCCAGAACACCCTAGCAACTGCCTAGTAACCACCCAGAATACCCTAGCAACCACCTAGCAACACCCTAGCAACCACCCAGAACACCATAGCAACCGCCTAGCAACCACCCAGAATACCTTAGCAACCGCCTAGCAACACCATAGCAACCACCCAGAACACCCTAGCAACCGCCTAGCAACCACCCAGAATACCCTAGCAACCGCCTAACAACACCATATCAACCACCCAGAACACCCTAATTAATTTAAACTAAATTAAACTTCAAACTACTTTAAACTTTAAACTAAATTAAACTTCAAACTACTTTAAACTTTAAACTAAATTAAACTTCAAACTACTTTAAACTTTAAACTAATTTAAACTTTAAACTACTTTAAACTTCAAACTATTTTAAACTTCAAACTACTTTAAACTTTAAACTAATTTAAACTTCAAACTTCTTCAAACTTTCTGGTCCGGCTTTCTCAAGCCAACTTAAAGTTTGTCTCGACGAACTTTTTAATCTAGTTGTATCTTAATTTTAATCAATGTTTCATCAACCAATTTCCTGGATTTAATAAATAAGAGGTAGGCTAAAGCAGGCAATATAATCAGGACGCAGAGGTGCCGGCGCGTGAGGCTATTGTGATGTTGAGAGAGGTGCGAGATAAAAAATAAAGCACTTTAATTGGAATGATTTTAGCTTGTGTGTGATTTATCGCGGGCACGGGTCGGGTAACGGGCCAAATATTAACGGGTCTGGGCAGGTGCGGATTTAATTTTGATATTATCACGGGTGACGGGTCGGATCTGGTGCTGAACTTTGCGGGTACGGGCGGGGGCGGGTCTCCAAAAATGGACCCTTGCAGGACTCTGCAGTGGGCAACCATTCACTGTGGCTCCGGGGGAGCAATTGGGAGTTCTCTGTCTTGCTCAAGGGCACCACAGTCGTTTCCGTCATTGAGAATTGAACCTGCGACCTTTGGGTTACAAGTCTGACTCTCTAACCTTTAGGCCAAATATTCATCACCATCGTTCTACTCTCTACAACCCGGCAGCTAATGGTGCTGTAGAGAGGTTCAACCATGTTCTCAAACACACTGTCCAAATGGCCATCCAGCAACGTAAGCCATGGAAATCTGTGGTAACTGACTTCTTGCATGTTAGGCAGTGGGCCGAATCCGTCTATCTCGTAGCTGATAGTTACCCAGCAGCTGTCTGGCTCATATTTTTAAATTTGGCTATATGAATAATTCACAAAAAGATTACCGATTGTTTCCAACACCAATTGTTGCACATTTATCTTTATCACATTTATCACATTTACACAAAGTATAAAAATATATTTCATTTTGCTAGCTGATCACAAACATTGGCCCGGAGTGAGATCCAATCAAAGCTTGTGTTGTTACCTTGTTGGATTGATGACAGAATGCTAGCTATGTTTTGTGGGTATTGTTAGATTTTGGTGTATTTGGCCGAGCAGTGGTTTGGGTGGCTCGCCAATGTATTAGATTTCTCCAATACATAAAATAAGTAAGCTTGACCAGAGTTATTGTGGGGAGAATAATTTATTGAAGGTTTGTAGTGTAGCAGTCCTTCAGCAGCGATGTTAGCATGTCACCCTTCAACAATCTTAACCCAAAGGTTCTGTTTGTCAGACTGAACTTTATACATGAAGACAAAAGGGCTACAAACAAAGGAAAACTGTTAGGATCTCCCACAGGAGATCGATCTAACTTGCTAATCCACTCTGAGCAATGCTGATTCTTTTTATTCATTCACACCAATCAGTTTCTATGGGCCATACATCTGAATGGGCCATTCATCTGTATGGGCCATTTGGCACACACCTCTGCAGACACAGACAGAGTGGATTACATCTGATACACAGTCACAATCTAAATGAATCTGATGACTGAAAATACAAAATCTTTCAGTATAAATATTAATTGGTTGTCTAGCCTTGACTAAAGAACAGTATAATAAAATTATGGAATCACATAACTTAATGTAATCAATCAAACCCCTTAATTCGTATAATAATCTTTTATTTTAAAGAAATAACATTTTTAAGTATGTTTTGTGACAAAGTTATTTGTTATTAAGCAATAGGGCATAATATGCTTTTTTAATTACAAGCATGTAATTTGTGTACTAATGCAAAATATTACATTTTTAGTAACACAAAACTACAAGCAAAATGCACATCGGTTTAGGACATTTATAGAGCTTTTTTAAAATACACAACAATACAAAGCAGCTTTAAACAGACATACTCTAGTATATCTTTACTTTTCTAAATACTTTTGTGATAGTCCTCTGGCTATACATTGTGAAAATTAAAAAACAATTAATGTTGAGTTAGCTGTGCTAAAATATTTAATGAACTGTAAGGTTAAAGTTTTTTGAGAGCTAATGAGACACAAATAGATGCAGTGTCTTTTGCTGTATGAAAAGTCAAATCTTCAGTTTGAAATAAATTCATGTTGTATGTGCAGTCAATTCTTTGTGGAACCATCCTAAGGCCTGGATTATGCAGTCAGTCAATTTCCCTTTTGCATGGTGGGGTCATGACCCGGTAGGCGAGGAGGCTGGACAAGGTGTCATGGACTTGTTTGAGGGAACTCTGCAAAAAACACACAAACATGCTGCAACTGTAACTGTACATGCAACTGTACACTTGCACAGTCTTTAGTGCTATGAAACATCACTCACTGTTTTTACTTTGATGGGCAAGCTAGAAAGCGCAACGCAGCAGACGTAAATAGCTCGTTGAACCTTGGATGTTGTGACATTAAAAGGCTATTGTAATGACACACTCCACAAGATAAGATATATCAGCCCAAAAGTGACTGAAACCTTCCGTTCGTCTCAGTATTATAAGGCTGATCTGTACATCAAAAGATAAAAAAAGTAATTACTTAATAAGTTAGTTTAATGAGTTAGTTCACCAAAACATATAAAAATCAGACATCAATTTCTCCCAACATATTACTAAATGATACCAGGGTGAGAAAATTATAAAAAAATTCCAGTACATATTTGTACCAACATGATCCCATAAAATGCGTACCTCAGGAATCAGTTCACACATTAAAAGGTCGATATGTTCAAGCTTTTTGTCCTTCTTTTGCTCAAACGCAATGTTGTCGATGTGTCCTAGAAGTTCCTCAACATGTGCTGACAAGGCTGGATGAAAGCCTTAGGTTTTGTCATTTTCCCAGTCTTAATTTGCCACCATTTGTTCCACGTGGGTTTCAGTGAGCCTTTCACAATTCCTTGGAACAACTCCTGAAAAAAATATTTACTATAGCAAACAATATCTAGACATTTTAAATTTCGTAAAATCTTATATGTACCTGAATTTCAGTGTCACTGACAAGAGAAAAAAATCCTTTTTTTTCACCTGCTCAACTTTCCTATATTTTAAAAATCATCGATCTACTTGAATTATTAAACTTTTAAGTTGGTTTATATGCATGAGGACACACATTTTACACATTCCTTTTATTCGTCATATGCTGAACAGCATATGCTGCCATTGATGATGCGTGATATCTTCTCAGATGCCACAGATCTTCTCCCTGTATCACCTCGTTTTTCATAGAGGTCCATTTGTCCCTCACCTCCATTTCTGCCATATAATGCAATAAACACAGTTGTTTAAGTAATGTAGATGTAATAAAAAAATTTTTTTGAATAAAATGAATATAAGTGTAAGATTAATAAGGGAATTAAGATCAATATAACTCAAAGGGGATTGAATTACAGGAAATAAGAACCGAATTATTATGCAAACTATTCAGAATTAATATTTAACACTTTATCAACTATTCGTCCACCGATAAGTTGAGATTAGGGTATTTTACCAATTCTGGACAGAATATTATTCCGTGGCCTACGGTAATAATATCATAAAGTTATGATAACTGATTAATATGAGCAAGGTAGCAAAATCTTTTTAGTTTAAGGCAGTAACTTGTAAGCACACAGCACAAGACGCTTGTATGTAAAATCAACCAAGACTTTATTGAACTACTCTAATACACACAAACTAAACTAACAAAAACACACAAACATTCATTCAAACAGTTACAGAGAAAAGTGATGTTATTAACGGAGTGTGAATGGAGTCCCAAATGTCTAGCGTTAGACACTATTTCTTGACCGCAACCTGAGAGAATCAAACTACTAGCACTTTAATCTTAGTTCGTTTTCTTAATAAGATTTGCACCAGTTCAGCCAGAATTAGGAGAAATTGTGTACTTGCGTTTGGATGCTCCTGTAAGCGCGTGCGTTCCCGTCTGTGACGCAGTTGCTGGAGGGAATCTCTTCGGCGCTGATTGGCTGGCAGTCGGTCGATGGTGCGTTCTGAGGGACAGCACTCGATGGTGAATGGTTGGTTGGCTTTGCCGGGTGGCGCTTCGTTCGCGGGATTTCCTGGATTGCGGGTTGCTATGCAACGGAGTTTCCTCTGAGTCTGGAGCGACTCTGAGAGGAGTTTCTTTGACGAAGTTCAACGAAGGGTCTTACGGAAGAGTTGAGGAGTTTTGAGTGAGCTCTTGGTGGTTTGAAGAGTATGTAAGCATACACACTGGACGATGGAAAGGTCAGCAAGAGCAAACGTCACTGCAAAGGCGAGGCACAAGGCAGGCAAAAAGCAAGGCAAAAAGCAACTCATAGCTGCTTGTCATTGGGTTATAAGCGTGTCCATCTGACCCGTCCTTCCTAGTGCGACAGCCAATCAGATATTGTCTTGGGCGGGACCTACGCCCTGTTCTCCGGTTCTTGCATGTAATTAGCGTAAAGTCCACATGATCACGTGTGCCCAAACTCCTGAGAGTTTAGTTAAACGCTTTAATAAGTAAACTTAATAGTTTAAATATGGTGCATCCTACACACGTCTACTTTATATCAAAATTCTAGAAATCATTTATCCATCAAGTAGGTACCAAAATACATATACTTCCCATAGTTGAGGTGGGAGTAAATAAGGATTTAGCTGTGATAAGTGTTTAACACACAAAATTAACTTGAGTAATATAAAGCATACAGACTACAGAGAATACACATGTATGAGGCAACTTCTGGTGATTAGTTCCTATAGCTGAGGTAGAAAACCTTACAAATAGGCTGTAATGAAAGTTAAACACACAGAAATAACTCCACAGGTTACATAAAATATACATGATACTTAAGATATATGTGAGGTAAATACTGGTGATCAGTTCAGCTTATTGGAAGCAATTTTGAGACCGTTGTTTGTATTAAACAACGAGTGGGTTAATTTCAGTCTATTGGTTTTGGAGACAAAAAGTCTCTGGAATTTACAACTGCAGAAAGGGGGGTGTCCCCTGGTTGAGGGTTTCTGGTGATTCTGGGCCATAAGAATGCTTTAGCATCCTTCGTTTCCTGATAAGGCTGTGGATTTATGCATTGGGGTCACCACAGGGTTCTTGGCCATTTGGTCTTAAGTTTGTGGAACAAAGAGGAATCTTTTCCTGCTGTCCTGGCATCGCTGGTTTGAGATTAGACACACACAAAAAGGGGAAGGGGGGTGACATCTCCTTTAGCCATCTCGCCACCATGACTGTGTTTTATGACTTACTAATGGTTCACTAGGGAATCGTTCCGAACTGTGGAATGTGGTGTTGGGTTAATATGAAATGGACTGTTCAAGGATAATCCTACATATTCCCCCTTTCGGTCGGTGATGTTCCAGGTGAGGACATCGGCGAGCGCTGGATAAAATAGGCAGAGAGAGAGAGACAACACATACAAACACAACACAACACTCCATTACTTAGCTGAGTTCTGGTGCAAGATTTCGCTTTTGAGAATATTGTGGGCCTATGGCGCGACAGGTTAACAATTATGATGATGATGGTGGCTTTTCTTGATTACCCTAGTTTTGGTTGTGCGACGCACGGGTAGGGGCGTAATCCCAATTAAATTGGTCGAGTTCTCAGATTCGGGATCTGGTTCTGCTCGCTCTTGGTTGCCAGCGTTTTTCCTAGAATTTCGCGTTCCGTATGAGATTCGTCGCCTGATAGGTGATCGAAGCTAAATCATCGGTATGGAGGATCTACGTACAACTGCATGGTTATAATTATTTAATCGGTTGCGAGAGTGCCATGACGGGTAGCTCACGGGACTCTGCAATCCACGTTTTTGCACAGTGGACGTAGTGAGTCAATCCTATCGTCAGGCCCTATACCAAGTTTCTGTAGGTTTAAGATTGTTTAGGTGAGAGGAGTGGAGAGTGGAAGAGAAGGAAGGGAATAAAGAAAGTGAGCATTAGTAATGACTTCTAGTAATTACTTCTTGTTAGTGGGGCAATCTCAAAAGAGTGGGTGCATATCATTTGAACAACTCTGAGTAAGGTGTTTATGAAGACAATTGAGTGTTTCATGAAATAGGGTGTAGTGTGTGGTGTAATTGATCTGTGTCAGTCACTTTTGGTTTCCCCCTTTTCTTGTCTGTTGGAGCCCAAGTGCCCTTTTATCTGGTTTCGGTGGACCCAACGTAGGACTGGCTCATTGCGCTTTTGGCTCATCTTGATTCGGTATGCGACAGGTGAGAGCTTGTCCACGATTTCATGGGGTCCTGTCCAGCGAGGCAGGAACTTCTTTGACAGGCGATGGGGACCCGATTGTTGTGACTGCACAAAACTGTAGTACCACACTTTGTCTCCGATGTTGAATTCTTGGTGAGAGGCCTTCTGGTCGTAATAGGCTTTGCGACCTTCTGCACTTTTCTGTAGTTGTTGTTGCGTAAAAGCAAAGGCGGTTCTTAGATGGCGATGCAACTCTTCAAGATACTGGTGGGTGGTATATGCCGTGACAAGGCTCATGTCACCTGGCTGGTAGAGCAGGTGGAGCGGCAGTGTCATTTGCCGTCCCGTCATTAGCTCAAAGGGTGGCACCCCGGTGGACTTGTTAGGAGTTGCTCTGATAGCCATTAGCACTAGCGGGAGCTTGATATCCCAATCCTTTTGGTTCGCAGACACATACTTCTTTAGCATGCTGACCACGGTTCGGTTGGAACGCTCCACTTGCCCAGAGGCGATAGGGTGGTGGCTGATATGAAGCTTAGCCTGTATGCCCAGGAGTTTCCAGACTTCCTGCATGATTTCGGCAGTGAAATGTGTTCCGCGGTCAGAGTTCACTCTCAGCGGCAGTCCAAATCTTGAAAAGATATGGTTCATTAGGAGGCAGGCCGTGGTTTGAGCTGTATCATTGGGAGCGGGAAGGCACTCTACCCATTTTGTGAATTCACAGACGACGGTAAGGAAATATTTGTTACCCCTTGTTGACCTTGGTAGGGGTCCGACCCAGTCGATTTGGAGGTCCGACCATGGGAAGGACATTCCTTTTCGCTGTAGTGGTGCTCTGAGGTTCGGGTTCGCAGGTTGGAATTGGCAACACACCAGGCACCCTTTTACATACTCTGCTACATCTTGCTGCATGCCAGGCCAGTATGCCACTTGTCTTAGCGTTTCATAAGTGGCTTTGGCGCCGTGGTGTCCGGCACATGGTGCATCGTGGGAATGTGTGAGCATAACCCCCCTTTGGCACTGAGGGACAACAAGCTTGGGCGTAGTGAGTTCATCAGGGACATATACCAGTATGCCATTGTTTAGATGTAGCATGTGCAGGAGTGCATTAAAATGCCGGAGGTCAGAGGAAGCAGCAAGGTCAGAGGTGGTTATGGGGTTTGATTGTGGGTCAGAGAGGTGATTAACAATAGTTTGGATGGCTGCATCCGAAGTTTGGAGAGTTATTATGTCGTCATTGGAAATTTGGGGTGAGATGCTGATTTGGGAGGAGGCGGGGTTTTGCACGGCTTGTGTGTGCTGGTGGCGTGTGATGACAGAAACACATGGGCTGGGTGGGAGGGGTTTAAAAGTCCAAGGATCACCATGTAGCGCGCCAGCTTTGGCAAGGGCATCAGTTTGGTCGTTGTAGTCTTTGTCTTGCCCTGGTTGCCTTGAGTGACCGCGGACCTTTTTCCAATAGACGAGTATGTCGTGTTTCGTGACTATGTCGTCGCATGCTTGGAAGAGATCTTGATGCTTGACAGGTTTGTTGTTGGATGTTTTGAACCCATTCTGTTTCCATATTGGTATGTGGCATGTGAAGCTCAGTCGAGCATAGTTTGAGTCAGTACAGATGAGGAGTTCTTTGATGTCGTGAGACACAGCAATTTGGAGGGTGATGAGGATGGCTGCTATTTCTGCATATTGTGATGTGTGAGGGCCCAGTTGGAGCCGTTGTGGTGGGCAGGGGTTGTCGTTGAGCCAGACCACACCTGCTCCCGCCTTGAGGTTACCCTGGTGATTATATGAGCAGCCGTCAACATATGCTGTGGGCATCCCTTGACATACGTTCTCCTCAAAGTATCTGTGGTTTGTTTGTGCTGTTTGTGGAGGTTCTTTAGGTTCAGGTAATGCGTTTGGGGTATCGTCGGAGCAGTTTTGACAGGCTGCCAGTCCATTGCCTAAGGATGATTTGTGGTTTTGGGCATAGCGTGCTTCGACGTCACGTCCTTGGAGTGTCATCAGCCATGTGGCTATGCGAGCGTTGGTGACCACGCCGTCTCTGATTCTCTGGCTGTTAAGGAAAGTTACAGGTTGGTGGCATGTCTCTATGATGACCTTTTGGGCACCAATGTAGTTTGAGAAACGTTGGATGGCCCACACTGTGCAGAGCAAGGCCTTTTCGCAGTCTGAGTATTTGGACTCTGGTGGAAGCAGCGTCTTGCTAGCATAGGCGACCACTCGCTTATCTCTGTCGTGGAGTTGGTATAGGCCCGCACTGAGACATTGGCTGGAGAATCCAGCTTCCAGGTAAAATTCTTTCCCTGGGTCAGGGTAGGCCAGACATGGGGCAGAGCAGAGGCGCTGTTTTAACTCACTCATGGCCTGGTCTTGAGCTTCTGCCCACACGAATGGTTGGTCCTTCTTGAGAAGGGAAGTGAGTGGACGTGCAATGTCTGAGTAGTTCTCTATGAATTGTCGTGAGTAATTGCATACGCCTAAGAAGCTGCGAAGTTCTGACACATTAGTGGGCATTTTGATGTTCTGAATTGCTTGGGTGCGGCTCGACTGTGGCTCGATACCTTGAGGTCCGATGCGCAAGCCCACATAGTTTACTTTGGTTTTACACCACTGTCCTTTGTGGAGAGCAATCTTCGCACCTGCATTTGTTAGTTGGTTCAGAACATGATCTATCTCCTTCAGATGATCAGCGACATTGGTACTCTTCATGAGTACATCGTCCACATAGATAAGGTTGCCTCTGGTTCGTGCATCGGGGCATGCTTTGTTGAGGAAGATATTAAATTCTGCTGGTGAATTGGCATACCCAAAGGGGCACCGGGTGAAGGTGTATTGTCGGTTCCCAAAGGTGAATGCCAGTTTGTGTTGGTCCTCTGGGTGCACAGGAATTGTCCAGAATCCTGAAGCGACGTCCAGAGTTGAAAGAATGGTTGCACCTTTGATTTTTGGAATTTCTTGGTCTAGCTGTGTCATGGGCCATCGTGATAAGGGCACCTGTTGGTTCAACTTACGATAGTCTATTGTGGGCCTCCATTTGCCGTTGGGTTTCAGGACTGGCCATATGGGGGCTGAGTAGGTGCTGTTGCAATGACGGATGACTCCGTTTTTCAACATTGAGTCGATGATTTCCTGCACGGGCTCATATGATGCAATGGGAATTTTGTACTGCCGTACAAAAGTTGGTGGCGCACTTGGGTGCGTCGGTATGCGTACCGTGTGGATGTTGGTGAGTCCACAGTCCAAAGAGTCTTTTGCAAAGGAGTCTTTGTACTTATACAGGACTTTGTGAAGTCCCTGTCGGTCAGTGTCATTGTGGAGGGCGTCTGCCTCGTTCAGAATTTGTTGGAGCTGAGCATTGAACCCTGCATACGGCTCTTCCACCGTAGGGTCGTCGGAGAGGCCCTTGACTGTGGGGATTACCAGTTCGTTTGGTTCTGTCACAGGTTGTGTTGAGATGGTGTACACAGCGAGGTGTGCGTCATCCGTAAGTTCTGATCTGCAGACGTTTTCTTGGGACACTGGCAGGATGGAGGTGATGGCAATGGTTTTGAGGGGTGCTGTGAAAACTCTGTGGTCAATGCTTTCTTCTGGCAGTAAGTGGGCTGGTATGGGGCCTATGACAGGTACAGAGAGCTCAAAGTCATGGAATGTTTGGCTGATGAGCCATCCGAGGTGACTTGCTCTGGGGATCTTGATGTCGTTGGCGGTACAGTTGTTGAACAGTACATACACAGCACGAGATGACACTTCCATGAGAGGTGTGGCTTCTAGAGTTAGTCCCAGTTTTAAGCAGTTCTGGGAAGGCTCGAAGAAGCCCAGCTTGTGGTTGAGGTTTTGGCCAGGTCGCATGTTAAGGCGGACACTGACACTCTTGGTGTAGGCAGGTATTGTGACCTCCTGTTCATTGGTCGTGGCACATACTTCTGGTATGGTTTGCCCAGATTGGAGATTCTTGAGGTTGACTGAAGTGCTTATTTGGCGAGACAAGGGAGCCCATATAGCTTCGTTCAAAGTGTCCACGTAGGCATTGAGTCTGACCATAATGTCTGCTCCGATGTAGATATCGTGTGGCAGGTCGGGGACAACAAGGAAGTAGTGACTTAGGTGTCTGTCGTTCCAGCACATGTCTAGGGCACAGACAGTCTTAGAGGTAATCATGGTTAAGGAGCATGGATTCAGAGGGAAGCGGTTATGCTTGGTGGCATGTGGCAGTTCAGGTTTGTCTTTCTTTAAGGCTCTGAAGAGCTTCAGGCTGATGGCTGAGTTTTCGGCCCATAGGGCTAGCACAGAGTCAGGTACTGTCATGCCTTGAATGTCTATAGCTGTCATCAGTTGAAAGCCATTTAAGCCTGGTTCTGTGGTTTTGAATGCGCACAGAAGAGAAGTTTGACTCTTGCCATGTGGCACCAAGTTAGAGACTTGCTTTGATCTTGGGCTTGAGTTTTCGCTCAGTGAGCTGGAACCAGTGTCTGTGACTTGACACTGCGCTTCTGTGGAGCATTGTGAGTGAAAGGGAAGGGGCTCCCGAACTTGGGCCCATATCTTTAGGTGCTTAAAGTCTATTAAGGGCTCAAAGCGATTCAGCAGGTCTTTGCCGATGAGAAGGGGATATGTGTCCAACGGCGAGATGTACACAGGGTGTATAAGGCTCATTGGTCCGACGGTCAGGTGGATTGGGGCCACCTGCTCCAACTGCAGTCCCGTGTGGGAATAGGCTTGAACGTTGAGTGCACACTTTTGAAGTCTGAGGGTTCCACTGGTTCTTTTGGTTCTTTCTTGAATTTCTTCTAAGAGCTGAGTGGACATTAGGGTGATGTCGGCTCCCGTGTCTACCAGGGCCTCTAGTTTGACACCGTGTTCTAGTGTGATGGAGAGATAGAACTTTCTTGCCACACCTTTCTCGATGAGGTCACCCAGAAGTTGAGGAACTGGAGTTTGGGTTGAGACAGGTAGAGTGTTGTGGTTTGTTTGCTGTTGCTCGCAGGGGTGACAGACAACCAAGATGGCACTTTCTGGTACTTGAGTGGTTCCATCCTCCTCTGGTTGTTGGAGGTTTCCATGGTATGAGTTGACATGTGTCGGATCAGGTTCTGAATCTGTTGCTAGGCATTCAGGTTCAGTCTCTTGTTTCCTTGACAATGGGGTTATGGCAGCTTGACTTGTCATGTTTTGAGGGTGGTGAGTGTGAGAGAGGTGGTTATTGCTCTGGTTGATGTGTACCAGGTGGTCGCTGTTCCCTTGCTTCACCTCTAGTCACGCCGAATCTGACTTGTCTTTCTTTTCCCATTTCCTGTCCTCTTCATTGCGTTTGAAGAATTCTTTCATGAACATCTGCATCATTTCTTGTGAACTGATACCTGGTGCAGTCTGTTGTTCTTGTGTGGACTCAGTGTGGGGTTGGTCTGATTGATGCCTGGGTGGATTTCGTCGTCGACCCCTTGGGCTAGTTGTTCCTGGGGGCGTGTGTCGCTTTCCTTTAGACGTCCAGTTGGGCTCCCATGAACCTTTTCCTCTTGAGTTTCCATATGACCGTGTCTGGTTCCATGAATTATCCCAGCGGTTTTCGTGCGGCCATGACTGGTCCCATGATTTCTCCCAGTGGTGTCCAGACGTGTGTGGCGTGTCTCGTTGCTTGTGCCAGTGATTGTTTGGTTGTTTGGGTCTGACACTGTCATGAGAGTCCCGTTCTTTTCTGAAGGAGGATTGTCTTTGTTCTTTAGGTGGCAGATTGGTGCTTTCGTGATGCTGGGTGCCCTCTAGGGCTAATCCTTGATGTTGAGTATTGAAATCACAAACTGCTGGGGGTTTGGATCCCTTTTCTGAGGCCATCTTTTGTTTGCCATAGGCTTTGTGGGCCAAGTCCCTCAACTGTTGTGTAGTCATTGTGCGTGGACAGGCCATGACGCCTAGGTGGTGGCTTACTCCAGGGTGGAGGTTTCTCAGAAAGAGGGTTTTGAAATTCAAGTCATCCTCCATGTCAGGTTCATTACGTGCGCCAAAGTATGCTCGTCTGAGTCTGTTGTAAAAGGCTTGGGGTGTCTCGTGCCGGCCTTGTTTGGTTTCTAGCGCGGCCACCAGTCCTTGGTCTGCCTCTGGGTCTGCAAATTCTTTGATTAGGGCTTCTCGGAGGAGGTGGAAGTCTGACTTGGTGTGTGTAGGCTGTCTATCCAAGAAACTTCGCACCTCAGGACTGGATGTTGTTCGAAGCAAATAGAGTCTGTCTCTGTCTGTCACGTTGGATCTCATTTCCAAGTGGAATTCGATATCTTGCAGGTAGGCCTGGACATCTTGACTTCCTGCCACATTTGGGGTGAATTTGTTGATGTTCCTGGCCAGTTTGTCAAGGTCCTTGAGTTCCAGGCCATGTGCAGCTTCATAGTCGGTTCGAGGAGACCCTTTCCTCTTGTCAGCAGGGTAGCGCTCCTCCATGACAGCTGGATAGGGCTTTGGTGGTGATTCTTCATTTTTTCTTTGATGTGGCAGTCCCAGGATAGGGGACGCAGCTCTGCTGGGTAGGGGTGAGACCAGAGGACGCCTTGTCCTGGTTGGCTGAGGGTGCAGCTCATAAGCATGCTTGAGTTCTTCTCTGATTGAGTCAGATTCTTCTTTTACGTAGTCAAGCTGTTGAGTCAAGTCGCTGATCTGATTTCGTGACCTTTCAAGATGGTTTTCGAGGGCCTTTATTCGGCTGTTCTTGTCTCTGAAGTCAGCCTTGGCTTTTTCCAGTAGCTGCTCTGCATACTGTAACTTGTTGGCCAGATCATCCTGGGCAGCCTTAGCTTGTTCTAATTCTCTGTTGGTGGTTGTCAATGTTTCTTGAAGCCTTTCGATTTCCTCTTTAGCGCCTGGCTCCACCTCGTCGGTTCTAACTGCTTGATGCGTTGTTTTGCGTGAGTCAGCTGCTCCTGGAGGTGAGCTTCTTGCTCGTCGCTCAGCTTGAGTGAGGCTATCAGCGTGTGACTCAGGGAACCAGTGATCTTTGCAATCTCTTTGTGGTTGTAGCTGTGTGTTGGATCCTGTGTTGTGATGTCAGAGATGTTGGCATCCAGTTGTTCTTGCGTGTGCTGTCGTAGGTTGTTGGCAGCCTGGGGCAAGAAGTTGCATGTCACGATACTTAACCAGTTCTCTAAGTCTTCCCAGTGGGTGGTGTGATCATCAGTGCGAGACATGTTGGCACAAGGTAGGGAAAACCTGGAAAAGAGACTGGCACAGATCTGTGAAAGTGTGTGTGAGCTAAGTATGTGATGGGTGGTTAAGTGTGGTTTGCTGGAGCTGTGGGCCTCCTTTGACGTGTACTGCTACTCGTAGTCTCTGTGGGAGAAAATAGTGCAGCTTGGAGGATACAGCTGAGAGGAGGGAGAGTGAGCAAAGACCAGACAAAGCAAGGTGATATTCAAAGACAGTAGATAGCAATCAGGGCTGTGAAACAAAGAACTAAAAATAAAATAATAGTAATATTCTCAAGGAAGGGAAGATTTTTTTTTTGTAAATAATTCAATAGAGATACTTCAATGAAGGTCAAATTGAACGGTACCTGGAATCTCTTAATTCTGTGTATTATTGTCGTTATAACTTCCTCCTGGTAGAAAGAAAGTGTTAACGACAATAATCGTGCTCCTTCTTATAGGATCGACACCATACACCTGTTACGTGCTCTTTTTTTTTTTTTGGAATGCGTTAAGTGAGCGGTAGTCGTTTATTGTTCCTCCTATCAATTTATTTATTAATTTATTTACTTATTCAGCAATTTATTCGACTGTGTAGGATGCCAAAAATGTAGGGTAGCGTGCGGTGCAAGGAGGGTGAATTCACACGACTGTTAAAACTGAACAGAATGTTTGCAAACAATTTCTTTTGAAAACTTCCTGTAATTACTGATTGATTCTCACAGGTTCAGTTCCAGAAATATCATGGGTAGAAGAGAGAAGAGCAGAAAAGACAAGGAAGGAGTTAAATGCAAGTGAGGGAAGGGGTACTGACTCAATTAGCATGTGGATCTAGTTGACCAATAGTTATGCTATGGTAATATGCTAATCCACTAAACCTTACTGCGATTAAAGGCTGCTTTTATTTGGTGCACACCTAAATAAAACAATGTAAAAAGGGAGTTGTTTCCACTTTATCATTAAACTCGCAGAGTGTTTTATCTATACATTTATGTCAATAAATATATACATTACTGCTCCCACTGAAGATAGGAGAAGGGAAAATGGAGCGGAAGGGAAAACAATACTGGCAATAGGAGATTTTGAAAACAAAATTAATCAAAAATAAAATAAGAAAAAAAAAAAAAAAAAAAAAAAAAAAATTAATGTAAAATTAAAAGTAAATAAACAAAATTTTAATTATCGTAGTCTCTTTATTTAAAACAAATGAACGATGAAGTTCCTCGTTATTTGTTTAAAAGAAATGAGACTAACAGTGTAATCCAAGCGTTAATAATAATTAACATGCAAAGGGACCGCCCATGACGGTACAGAATGAGAGAGAAAACAAATGAAAATGGGAAATAAACAACAAAACAGAGTGAATAAATAAAGTAAAATAAAGGAAGAAAAAAAAGGAAGAAAAAAAATTAATAATAATAAAATAATACAAAAATAAAGAAAAATAACATGGCTGATCTAATTGGTAACTGGTTTACTTAAACTTTGAAGGTCAAGATTTCCTATTACACAATTGAAGAGCTATTGCCAATGTAATGCTTAGGGTATTGGTGATTACGATTAGCCTAGATTTAACTCTAGTTAATTGTATATTCGTCACAAATTAAATACTTCTGAGTCAATATTCCTTTAATGGGGATAGGGAGGTGAAAAAAAAAAATAAAGTAAAACATAAAATGGGAATGTTCACAGATTGTTAGAGTGGAGATGTGAAAAGGTTAAATCATTTCAACACTGCTACACAACACACTGCATCCAGCTTCAGCGAGCCACACCAATGCTTGCGCTAACCTACGAGGCTAATGGCTTTAGCATAGACTTCCGTGAACTCCTGAGTTGTTTACAAAAGTGCGCGCATGCGCACTTGAGGGTCAACCCGAAAATCTTTTAAGACTTCCGTGTCACGGCTGTTACTATGGTGACGCACAGCCTAACAGTTTAAGACGCACGTGGGTATGTCTGCGTGCAGACAAAGTTCAAAACATTACATGAAATGGCGGCGCATTTCAGTATTACACAAACACTGGGCGCTTATTCTTTACGATATGGCGCTCAATAAATCTCAGCTCTTTGTGAGTGAGGCAAAATATTTCGTGCACTGCAGATGCACTGTTAAAACAATAACGTTATTGCGATCTCGGCGGATCGGAATTCTTCGTGTCAGTTTCTGTGGACACGCAACACAGCATGCAGGATTTACTGCATCAATTTACTTGATCAAGTTTAACAAAACTCCCATTCAAATCAGGCTCGGACACATGTAGTGTTTCACGAGTAACAGTATCTACTTCACCAAGTGAGTCAATACAAACAGGTACATTAGTTAGCTACTCTAACGTCAACCTAGGGAGACAGCTTAGTTGATTTAATATTGGAACACGCAATAATTAATCAATCTAGCTATAACAAGGCCTTTTAGAAAGAAAGTAAGGAACACGCTTACTTCTCTCCTGGTGCGCTGTAAGGCGACTTTCTTTTGTCTCAACAGACAATCTTAAATTCGTTTACTGCAGTTTTAACAATAACAACAAAACACTTATACAAACTAAACGTGAGTTTAGATTTCCATTCATTCACACAACGCCCTGTTATGCGCTCTTAACGTTACACATCAACAATAAAATACTCGTTTTCCTGTGTCTCTAATCTATCTTTCCGGACCAATAGATTAGATACAATCACAAATGACTTGTTTTGTGCTTACAATTTAGTTTAAACTGCCCGCATTCTCCACCAGATATGTAAGATTAATAAGGGAATTAAGATCAATATAACTCAAAGGGGATTGAATTACAGGAAATAAGAACCGAATTATTATGCAAACTATTCAGAATTAATATTTAACACTTTATCAACTATTCGTCCACCGATAAGTTGAGATTAGGGTATTTTACCAATTCTGGACAGAATATTATTCCGTGGCCTACGGTAATAATATCATAAAGTTATGATAACTGATTAATATGAGCAAGGTAGCAAAATCTTTTTAGTTTAAGGCAGTAACTTGTAAGCACACAGCACAAGACGCTTGTATGTAAAATCAACCAAGACTTTATTGAACTACTCTAATACACACAAACTAAACTAACAAAAACACACAAACATTCATTCAAACAGTTACAGAGAAAAGTGATGTTATTAACGGAGTGTGAATGGAGTCCCAAATGTCTAGCGTTAGACACTATTTCTTGACCGCAACCTGAGAGAATCAAACTACTAGCACTTTAATCTTAGTTCGTTTTCTTAATAAGATTTGCACCAGTTCAGCCAGAATTAGGAGAAATTGTGTACTTGCGTTTGGATGCTCCTGTAAGCGCGTGCGTTCCCGTCTGTGACGCAGTTGCTGGAGGGAATCTCTTCGGCGCTGATTGGCTGGCAGTCGGTCGATGGTGCGTTCTGAGGGACAGCACTCGATGGTGAATGGTTGGTTGGCTTTGCCGGGTGGCGCTTCGTTCGCGGGATTTCCTGGATTGCGGGTTGCTATGCAACGGAGTTTCCTCTGAGTCTGGAGCGACTCTGAGAGGAGTTTCTTTGACGAAGTTCAACGAAGGGTCTTACGGAAGAGTTGAGGAGTTTTGAGTGAGCTCTTGGTGGTTTGAAGAGTATGTAAGCATACACACTGGACGATGGAAAGGTCAGCAAGAGCAAACGTCACTGCAAAGGCGAGGCACAAGGCAGGCAAAAAGCAAGGCAAAAAGCAACTCATAGCTGCTTGTCATTGGGTTATAAGCGTGTCCATCTGACCCGTCCTTCCTAGTGCGACAGCCAATCAGATATTGTCTTGGGCGGGACCTACGCCCTGTTCTCCGGTTCTTGCATGTAATTAGCGTAAAGTCCACATGATCACGTGTGCCCAAACTCCTGAGAGTTTAGTTAAACGCTTTAATAAGTAAACTTAATAGTTTAAATATGGTGCATCCTACACACGTCTACTTTATATCAAAATTCTAGAAATCATTTATCCATCAAGTAGGTACCAAAATACATATACTTCCCATAGTTGAGGTGGGAGTAAATAAGGATTTAGCTGTGATAAGTGTTTAACACACAAAATTAACTTGAGTAATATAAAGCATACAGACTACAGAGAATACACATGTATGAGGCAACTTCTGGTGATTAGTTCCTATAGCTGAGGTAGAAAACCTTACAAATAGGCTGTAATGAAAGTTAAACACACAGAAATAACTCCACAGGTTACATAAAATATACATGATACTTAAGATATATGTGAGGTAAATACTGGTGATCAGTTCAGCTTATTGGAAGCAATTTTGAGACCGTTGTTTGTATTAAACAACGAGTGGGTTAATTTCAGTCTATTGGTTTTGGAGACAAAAAGTCTCTGGAATTTACAACTGCAGAAAGGGGGGTGTCCCCTGGTTGAGGGTTTCTGGTGATTCTGGGCCATAAGAATGCTTTAGCATCCTTCGTTTCCTGATAAGGCTGTGGATTTATGCATTGGGGTCACCACAGGGTTCTTGGCCATTTGGTCTTAAGTTTGTGGAACAAAGAGGAATCTTTTCCTGCTGTCCTGGCATCGCTGGTTTGAGATTAGACACACACAAAAAGGGGAAGGGGGGTGACATCTCCTTTAGCCATCTCGCCACCATGACTGTGTTTTATGACTTACTAATGGTTCACTAGGGAATCGTTCCGAACTGTGGAATGTGGTGTTGGGTTAATATGAAATGGACTGTTCAAGGATAATCCTACATAAGCATTTATTTAACTTACTGTACAAACCAAACCCCCACAGTTGTTAGAGTCAGCCAGCCTCCACTGTTCTGGGTATTCAACAGTCCATTTTCCCAAGTCCCAAGTATTTCGGAAGGCATTGCTTTTGTACAAAAGAAAAAAGAAATGAAGAAATGTACATTAGTAAATAAAGATAACAATTTTGCCATTTACAAAGCACAAAATACCATAGTATAGCCAGGTCCATTGCAGAAATTGACTTGTAGTTGCCAGTGGGGTCGTAAACTCGAATATGATTAAGCAAACCATCCAAGACCTTTACAAAATAAACAGAAACCGCTTTAACCAGAGTAACAACTTTTGAGCAAAAATGTATTTTTTTCATCTAAACATACCCACAAAATGAAGTGGTTTCCTTTTTCAGGGCTCTGTCCACCAACAATTCTTGGAATAAGGACCGTGTCATTCTCATCAAGGTCCTATAAAATATTTTTAAGTAAGGAAGTCCCCTGCCCCTGAAATTTATTTCATACATTTTCATTTACCTTCAAACAAGAAATGTGACTGTCATCCACATGTTTCTTGATAGTGAAGGATTGCCACCAGAGAACGAACATGTGCACCTGTAAAGCAGTTCCACCATGTGCTTTACAGAGTTGTGCAATCCTTGTGTCAAGAATCTAAAAGAAATAGTAGATTTCAATAAAATGTTGTTGAATAATATAAGTACGTATAGGAGGTTCGTGTACAAATGCCCATACAAATAAGCTTCCATTGGATGCATATGGAGGGCTCGTCTGAGTCATCCCAAAATTTCTCCAATCATGCATTCATGTCTATGTCTCAGCACCCTCTAACAGAATCCACGGATTCGAGAATATCCGAGAACGTACCCCTTATAGATATTTTGGGTTGAAAAATAAAGTTTCTTGGATATTCTTGAAACCTTGGATTCTGTTAGAGGGTGCTGAGACATAGACATGAATGCATGATTGGAGGCTCTAGAGCCTTCCAGAGCTGAGATATGGAGATCCCACAAAGCATTTATTCCATTGTGGCAAATAGAGACTCGCATATAGTCGCATATAGTTTGCAGCTTTTTGTTTGGACGTTTTCTGGAAACCAGGACTAACTAGAGATATTACAAATATGTCTCAAAAATGTTATCAAATTAAAATTCTAACGGCGTCATTTAGCCATGGGAAACTTTTTTTCTGTGGACACAGTGTCTCGAAATCTTCAACTGTGGCCTGGCATCTCGGAAACTGAATGAGTGGCCGCTTTCTGTCGGTTTCCTCACTCAAAATTCTTATATACATTTCCTAGAAAAAATTTTCTTCCTAGAAAAAAAAAAGATTTGTAATTGTCTTACATATACAATATTATATAATATATAACAGACTTCCATTTATTTGACATCTTACCTCTTTTAGCTCCAAGATGTGAAAGCGATCCACTGAAAACTGAACAATTTCTGTAAACATGTTTAGATCAGTCACAAATCTTTGTCAAAGTTACTTATTGTACATTTTTAAAAGCAAATCAAATAAAGCATACCTGTGCGTGATGCATCACCTCCTGCCATGTCTGTCTTCAGGCAGTAATAATCATGGTCATCATGAATATTCACTGAAAAAGGTTGTACTGTATATGTAATATTTTAAATTTGCCATAAACATTTACTTCAAAAAGTGGACCATCTACTGTAATTTACTGCCTTTCCCACCATTCAGGTTAATGTCACGCCGCAGCAGGAATGGTTTGAATTGGGACACATTGGCATTTCTGACTGACCATTGACCATCTTGATTTGGAGGGGGGGAAAAAAAATCGAAACACAAAGGTTTGCCACTTGGTTGCAATGTATAGGATGATGCACCACTGTAAAAACTAAAGGAGCCTCAAGTATCCTGTTGGATACTCAAGGAACTTCAAAATGTAATTTTGGTGCCTCAAAGCTCTTTTTCCTATAGTAGGGTTACTGGAGGAGCATTGACAATCTTTGAGGTTCTTGCTGGAACTTATGGGATCCTTTAAGCACTTTGTATTTACTTCAGAGGTTCTGGAGTCACCTTTTCATTACCATGAGACCTCGAAGTGCTTTGGGGGAAAATAGAGGAACTTAAATGCGATAAAAGGGTTATTGGAAGATCTTTTAACATTTAAGTGGTCCCTGGAAGATCTCTTATATTAAAGCCAGCATCTGGAGGAACCCAATGGTTCAGTGAGGCCCGAATTAGATTATTATTCTATTATTATTATTATTATTATCCTATTATTATTATTATTATAGGCTACTTAAGTTTGATTCAGTATACATACCCAGGTGAAAAAGACGTACTATTAAATGTATTAAAAATGTACTTGAGTGTGTTTTTAGTAGACCTACAATACAAATATAGCCTACTTTAATGCATTTTTATTATTATTATTATTATAGGCAAGTTTGATTCAGTATACATACCCAGGTGGAAAAGATGTACTATTAAATGTATTAAAAATGTACTTGAGTGTGTTTTTAGTAGACCTACAAATACAATACAAATATACTTTAATGCATTTTTAATACATTTAACAGTAACTATAGTCTTTTTCACTTGGGTAGCTTACATATATTTAGTATAGGCCTATTTTATTAAGTCATTTAAACCTTAAACAACAACACTAAATAATAATAATATTATATGAAGAAGAAGAAGCAGGAGGAGAAAAGTGTTATTGGCTGAGTCCCAATTCGCCTACTTATACTACGACCTAAAAGTATGTACTTTTTTTGTGATGAAAAAGTACATACTTTTGAGTGTGTAGCAAAAAGTATGCACGTTCTGGGACATACTTCGATGACATCATGCAACGTGAACTTGAACGTGGTTGCCTAGTTACGCACACCGCGACTGTTAACAAAACATTTAACATTTCATTCATTCTTATATATCCAATATAATTTTATTTGCTATTCCCATCTTTTTTTCCACAATACATTTACAATGTGTTTACCAAATTGAGGAGTGAAGCAGGGCGTCGTCGTAGATCAACCAAACGCAGGTCGTTTGTGAGGCGGCTCTGACGTTCATGTGCAAATGTGTGTAACGAAAGCTAGCGCTACTTATTTTCTGAGTTAAAATATTTAAAGTTTATAGTGTAACTATTGTTTAACGTATTTTATACTTCATCTTATACTTATGTATAATACTTAAAAATACCCCGATGAAAATGAACCATGCTTTTACTATAGTAAAAGTGTAGTAACCATGTTTCTTTGGTTGGACTGATAAAGTTAACATATGTACAGCCACAGTATTACTACAAATAAGTCAGACAGAAACATCAAAAGAAATACATAAAAAAAGACACTTGCATGACACTACTAGAGCCTTTTTATTTATTGTTTTGTAGACTGCAATGAGGCGCTCGGTATCTTCATCGGACCCTACAAGATAAACACGGTACTTTTTTGGCACAACATAAACCCATTAATATTACGAGACAATAAAATATAACTTTAATTAGGGTTAAACATTTGAATTCTTACACTTAAAAACTGAGGGCGCATCTCCGTTGCTGCATCCGACTGCCAGGTTTACATCACCACCATCACCGCAAAGCTCCTCCCTCCCGAACACAATGGGTTGTGGGCAATATTAGCCGTTAGAGTGTGCATTGATCTGCACTTCGAATTCTAACCGGAAATAGTAGACCATCCGGGTATCTTTGGAATACTTATTTCAACATGCTATGATTTGGGACGTACTAATTCTAGTTTCGCATACTATTTAGGACGGATAGTATGCGAATTGGGACTCAGCAATTCTGTCACGAAACTACTGCTATTCCTCTGCTGTCGTCGCTTCAGTGATCCTCGCGCTGCTCGCGCGCAACAAAGCTCAGCTGATCGACGTCATCAGGAAAGTAACGGCTCCTCTCATCAAAGCTTCCGCCGTTTGTTCGGCCCTTTATTACAAGGTTTGTAAACTCGCCAAATAAATATAAATACAGAGTCTACTCACTATATATTTAAACACACACATATATAAACTAAATTTATTATACATTACTACGTTTTTACAGTGTTTACCACTCGTTTATTGCACAGTATCTGGTATGAAGGTTTTAGCCGCGATGCTAACTACGTTGATCTAATGAACAAATGGAAATGATTGACTTATTGTCTTAGATTGATTTAGTCATTCAATTCAACATATTTTGTACAACTGTGTCTTCAAATTGCTGATATAGCCTAACTAATTTAGAAAATTCTCTGATTCTTGGCGTTTGTTATGAATAACAAAAACAGGTTATAGTTTGCTCTGTTTTTGTTTAGCCTAACTTTACTACAGGTGCCCTCATTCTCTCAAATACCATTTTAAAGTCATTTACTGGTCAATAAATATTATGTTGTGAATAATCAGCTTTGTTCTTTTGTTTCCCCAGAACAACCATTACATTTCTAAAATAATCTGAACATTTCAGTGGCAACATTGAATTACAGTAAGTTACCTGCACCACATGCAAGTACTTTATTACTATGAACTTTCTCTGTGTGAAATTGTATTGTTTGACTGTGTACTTGTGTTTTTTAATCAGTTACTCTCTGAAAATCTTTTCTCATGATCTCAAATCTCATTCATGTTACTCAGAAAAATAATATCACAGGTTTGATTCACAAAAAATGCTATAGACATTTTAACTCTGAATTATAACTTCAAGTTTAGTCTTTTTCGACAAAAAAATAAATAAATAGGAAAAAGCAATTAGGCTTCAGAAGACTTGCAACAACCCATAACACATGAGTTGTGAACTCATTGATTATTTTTAGGATCTTTTCTGGGACATTTTTGGAGCTTAACCATTTTTACATAAATTGTTGCATTGAATTGAACTAGACAAGTGTGCATAAGAATGGTTTCATGAATGATTTACACAATTGTTTTCTGCTTGTGTTTCTTGCAGTGTCAGCGATCGGTGACTGGGGTTGCATTATGCCTGAGATCTGCTTTTGGGTTCCACAGACAGAAAGTCAAACAGGTTTGGAACGTCACAAGGCTGAGGAAATTATTTAAATTTCACAACTATCACTTTAATAACATTACTAACAGTAAATTTTGTACTTTGCAGGGATCTCGGTAAGCTGAAATACAAGTTTGATCAAGAATAATAATCCTCCTGTAGACCTGAAAATCATTGAAGTGCCTGGACCATCCACCAGAAAAGAGGAAAAACAAACGGAAAACGATGCGGCACCTCTTCACTTTTATAACTCTTTAAGTACCTCACACCAACTTGGTCCCATAGTGACATTTTTGACCACAAACGAAATTGCTGATTGTGTGAATTCATATTGAAATGACTGAATTCACCAGTGAACATTCACAGAACAACAGATCATTTTACTGCACCTTAACTCTGTTTCGGGTCGAAGCCTCTACTTCTACTTCCTCTATCTTGTTTCATGAGAATACTCAACAACCATTTATGAACACTGTTGATTCAAGTCACACATTTAAGCTTTTCAAAAGCCATAGTGTACATTACAGTCTCCAGTCTAACGGCATCCCAGACTTCAACATTTTATGATTCAAAATAGCTGAATAACTAACCATCAGAGATTTCAGTATAGAGATAAAGGTTACAGCACAATGAGTGTATATTAGCACTGTTGTTTGTTTTTGGCATCTGATAGAGCTTTTGGACTTGGAAACAGTGATGTCAGACTAACCATCGGACTGAAACACAAATGTTTTAAAGTTAAATATGATGGACATTTTTAATTAGTTCAAATGTAATTTTTTTACATTGATTTATTTAGTGGAACATATGTGTTTCCATGCATTTTGTTGAGATGTCTTTTCTTGTTTATCTATTGTATATACATGGTTGATTATTCATGTTGCTTATGTATTATACTATTTTTTTTGTGTAGTCATTGATATTAATTTGTAGTTAGCTTTTTTCCCCATGTGCATGGAAGTGTATGTATAAAAATGAATATCAAATATGTAATAAACAATTCTTATTTTGTATTTGGTTCAATTTGTTTATTATAATAGAAGTCAAAGGTAACCATAGTAACAACATGAAATTAAATATTTAAAAAAAAAATGAAATTTGGTTCCTGGAGGCACCCAAAGTGGTTCCACAAAGTGCCTAATATAAGAGTTCCTCAGGAAACCTGTGTGGTTCCTCAGAGAACCGCCCCTTTTTAAAGGGTGCCTAGAGCAGTGGTTCTCAACCCTGCTCCTGGAGGCACCCCAACACTGCACATTTCCTTTGTCTCCCTAATCAAACACACCTGATTCAACTCATGAGCTCATTATCACATGGGTTAATGAGCTGATGAGTTGAATCAGGTGTGTTTGATTAGGGACACAAAGAAAATGTGCAGTGTTGGGGTGCCTCCAGGAGCAGGGTTGAGAACCACTGGCCTAGAGGATCTACAGACGGTTCCGCCGGTGTGGCGAAGTGAAGAACCCCAAAAGGTTCCTCCAGGCACCTTTTATTTTTACAGTGTCCGCTGAAGAGGATGATGTGCAACGCCATCAAAACCCGAGCAAATTTAAGAAAATGCTTTTTTAATAGCTGTCCACTGTAGTGACCACTATGCATGAAAGAGTTAATCCATATAAAACAGCGCTTAATCTTGCAAAGTACGTTTTGGTGCTACTGCTATCATCACGTTAGTAATTAATTAAGTTAACTATAAAGTGTCGCTATGTTGTGAGAAGGTACTCCTTTTCAGAGATCCCAAACCTAACTAAGCATTTAACAAACAGAAAAAAGTCGTGACATCCCTGTCACGATCCACACCAGAAAACACAGGAGAAGATCCAATTGCAGAAAGTATGTTTAATTAGGGAAATCCGTTACTCAAAATCCAGTCCAGGCAATAGTCGATATCATAATCCATCCAAAACAAGAACATAAACAGGAACACAGAAGAAACAGAAGTGGCATGATAAATACAAGGACTCCGTGACACATACTAAAACAGACAGGATTATATACACAGGGAAATGACAATGCTAATGGGGAACAGGCTGAGTGCAATGATCAGTGATAAGGGACAGCTGAGTGCATTGCAATGAAAAGACAAGGATCATGGGGGATGTAGTTCAAGAGTGTGATGGACACCGTGGGGAAGGAGGAAATCTAGTGGTGACCCAAGGAACATACACCAGACACTGTGACAATCCCATTGCCAGATGTTCTCCAGTCCTAAAAGTAAAACAAAAAAACACAATCTGTTTTTAAAAGATCTTTTAGAAAGTCATGGTCTCTTTGGAGCCTTTGTCAGTGATGCTTGATTTCTTTCAAGACAACATACTCTGAAATACTTGCCATCCCATACATGAAAAAAATACATGCCGTGTTGGTAATATCATATTTTATATATATTAAAATATTCTTACATAGGCTATATAAAATAAAATGACACAACCCTGTCTCTTTTTGTTAAATTTCAGTTTTATTGATCAATAATAGCCATTATAAAAGTATAAGTAGCCTATAAGAAGCCATACAAGTCAAGAAATAAAGTAAGTTAAACGATTCAGTCAAACATAAGTCAGCAGGCTACAATGTTAAAGATAAATAGCCTAAATAATTTAACGTTATATAAAGTTATCAAACTAAACTTTGCCCTCAGCCAAAACGATTTACCAGGGAACAAATTATAGATGAATGAGATCAAAGATCGTTAGATATAGCCTACACAAGACGAATTATATCACATGTTTAACCACTAGACTAGAGACATAAGCCAGCGGCAAACGTCAGCAGCACTAGCCGAGGAAAGGCTGTTCCAGGCAGGATACATGAGCGCTGAGTGCCCGGTGATCGCTTGGATCTCACAACTCCGAAAACATCAGATCAAAATTTTAAATAGGCGCCATCTGTATAAACAAACAACATATTTGAGATTGAAACAACTACATTCTCAACTGAAAAACTCTTAAAACTACATTTTGTGACACAATAACAGTAGTATTTTTCAATTTTGCGGTCTTTCTCCTCTGCTATTGACGCAACTTGAGATTTTAAATATTAGCTGTAGAATATACACAATTTACATATACAATATACTATTTAATTTAATCTTACCTTGCATATAGCAGCGGGATTTAGCATTCTACATAAAGCTACCAAATAATAACACTAAAACAGCTCACGTTAGCTATAAGTTATCGCGAGAACAGATTTAGATCAGACATACTACTGGGGTCCTAAGCCCGGACTCATCACACCAAAGTGACCGAATTATTGTTTTCGGAATAGTAACTATTTACTATTCCCATCTTTTTTTCCACAATACATTTACAATGTGTTCTACCAAATTGAGGAGTGAAGCTGGGCGTAGTCGTAGATCAACCAAACGCAGGTCGTTTGTGAGGCGGCTGGTTCTGACGTTCGTGTGCAATTCAGATTCAGATTCAGATTCACTTTATTGTCATTGACAAAATACAAGTACAGAGCCAATGAAACATAGTTAGCATCTGACCAGGAGTGCAAACAGGAATAATAATAATAAAATAACAATAATAAAAAAAGTAAGAAGCATATTAACATTGGGGGTTGGAGTATGTATAACTGGCCAATGACCACAACCGGGTTGGATGTAGTGTTCCTCATTTTAGTTTAGCGTTTAGTATATTAACCGCAGATGGGCAGAAACTGTTCCTGAATCTGCTCGTGCGACAGCGAAAGCTCCTATATCGTCTCCCAGATGGGAGAAGAGTAAACAGTCCATGGGTGGGATGAGAAGTGTCTTTAATAATGCATCTTACCCTTTGTAGGCATCGCTCGTGGTAAATGTCGGCAGTTTAAAAACGAGGGCAGTTTAGTACCAATGATGTTTTGGGCCGTTTTAACCACCCGTTGGAGGGCATTCTGGTCTGAAACAGTGCAGTTAGAGTTCTCAAAGGGTCGGGTCGGCCCGACAAACCCGACGGGACCCGCGGGTTCGGGCCGGGTTCGGGTCGAAAATATAAACAAATGACTCGGGTCGGGTCGGACCTCGGGCTTAATCTTTTCCGCTCAGTAAAAAAAAAAAAAAAAAAACATTTATTAATCATCGCTGCTGGTCATCGTAAAGAAAGTCTGGCTGCTGCGTGTAACGTGCATCATGGAGAGGGGCGGGGGCAGACCTGACGCCGCTGCGTGCACGCCTTTAGCCTGGAGAAGAAGATGGAGTTGGTGAGAAGTAAACTTGCCGCAGGTGAATTCACCGTCGCTACTACAGCCTAATTATATATTTAAAGTGTATTGTTTCAGTTGTTTGTATTGTTTGTATTGTTAAAAGGCGTGAACATTAAAGGTTGATTTGAATTCCCGTCTGCTGGTCATGATAATATGTGTATGAGAGAAAAAAAAAAAAAAACTGACGCGGCGTCGGGCCGCGGGTCGGGTTCGGGCAGATAATTCATGTTTATGTGTCGGGTTACATCAGGTCCGGGCTTTAAAAGCCACGGGCCGGGTCGGGTCGGGTTGTAATTTTCAGGCCCGTTGAGAACTCTAAGTGCAGTTGCCATACCACACTGTGATACAGTTTGTTAGGATGCTTTAAATAACGCATAGAAGTTCAGCAGTATAAGGTGGGACACCGGGACAGGCGGGCTTTCTTTAGTTTCCTAAGGAAGTAGAGGCGCTGTTGTGCCTTTTTGATGAGACTAGCAGTGTTGATGGTCCAGGTAAAATCCTCCGAGATATGTACACCCAGGAATTTGAAGCTAGACACTCTTTCCACTTGAGACCCATCAATATAAATGGGAGTGTGTGTGTTGCCTTTCTTAGTCCGCCGGTAGTCCACAATCAACTCCTTGGTCTTCTGGGTATTGATTATGAGATTATTGCTTGCACACCACTCTATCAGGTGATCAACCTCTTCCCTGTAGGCCTTTTCATTATCACCACTGACCAGGCCTACCATCGTGATATCGTCTGCAAACTTGATTATGGAGTTTGAGACATGCTCAGATTGGCAGTTGTGGGTAAAGATAGAGTAAAGGATTGGGCTCAGAACACAGCCCTGTGGCACGCCAGTGTTCAAGGCGAGGATGGAGGAGTGATGGTTGTCGATCCTAACAGACTGTGGTCTGTTAGTGAGAAAGTCCAGGATCCAGTTACAAAGGAAGAGTCCACATGAAATCAAAATTGACCATACTTACTTTGTTTGCCTAAATTGATCGTTTTGTGGTGAACAATTCATCCATGCAAGTCAATCCACACAAAACATTTTTTTGGCTTCGTAATCTTTAATCAAAATCTGAAAATGCCCCTCCCCTCTGCATTGGAGGACCTTCCCTGATGACGTAGACTTGACGGCTTGGTTTGGGAAACGCTTAACCACTCCCCTCAAACCGTTAGTCTGTTATGAGCAGCACAACATAAACCCATTTATATTACGAGACAATAAAATATAACTTTAATTAGGGTTAAACATTTGAATTCTTACACTTAAAAACTGAGGGCGCATCTCCGCTGCTGCATCCGGCTGCCATGTTTACATCACCACCATAACCGCAAAGCTCCTCCCTCCCACACACAATGGGTTGTGGGCAATATTAGCCGTTAGAGTGTGCATTGATCTGCACTTCGAATTCTAACCGGAAATAGTAAACCATCCGGGTGTCTTTGGAATACTCATTTCAACATACTACGATTTGGGACGTACTAATTCTAGTTTCGCATACTATTTAGGACGGATAGTATGCAAATTGGGACTCAGCATTTGACTCCAAGCAAGATGGTGAAGCGGTGCGCCCACGGCGTTCGTAAATCGTATTTTTATATTTTGAATATATCCCTCCACTGCATACTGTAACCCCTTTTGCCTCGATCTGGAGGATATCGCGGAGGTATTGCTCCAAAAAAGGTCCCTGACACGCACGGGTATACCTCTTCCCGTCATGGCAATCTGTCGTGCTGGTCGTGTTTGACCATTTGTTTGTCGGACATAGCAACAGTAACTAAGGGGGGCGGGGCTCGGCGAAAGGCTAATTAAGCAAAACAAAACTAAACGAGTGGGCCGCCGGTGTGAAATGCTGTTTGATCAACCTAAATCTGGGTGTGTCTAATTACCTCTGTTTTAATTTAATTTAATTTACTTTAGATAAGTGTACGTGGAAATCACGACATGGCCAATCAAAAGCTATTATGAGAGAAGTAATGTCGGTCAACATATATCTGTAATAGTGGTCATAACTCTACTGAAGTAAACGTTTAAATTAAGTTCAAGTGTATGCAATTCCATGGGGGCTATACCAAAGTATCTTTGATTGTGTAAATGTGAATGTGACCAATCTCAGATATATAGCAATTACCTCTGTTTGATCACCAAAACTGACGAGATTGCGATCGTGAGACCCGCGGAAGACGCGAGGACCTCTAAGCGACATAGATTCCTGGTCTGAGCGGGTAAAACATAATTAAAGAGTTAAAAAGAATAATCAAACATTAGCTCACTTTTAATGATGCCCAAATATCATTAAACCTTTTTCATTTGAGAAACATATGAGAAAATATATTTCATTTAATCTTATGTTCACGAGTTCACACTTACAAATAAGTCAGATAGAATAAATGCGTATTTGGCGTGCTGTCCGAGGAGAGGGCTCCGGGCTCGGTATTCGGCCCGAACCCAGAGTACTCCCCCCGTATTCCTGGCTGTGAAAGAACAAGCCAAGAGTGAGGAGTCGGGGTGGTGGAGGGATGCTGAAAACTGTCAAGGAAGTTAGATGAGTTGACAGAGTGAATATATATGCTTCCTCTCATGCTGATAGGGTAGACATGGTAATTGTTTGATGAGTTGATTGATTACTTGATTATTTGAACGTGCTCCTCCCGAACTTTGTTAATAAAACATCATTTGCGTAAAAAGAAAGACAGTAACACGTAAAAACCTTCAGCGGTATGGGCCACGGGGCTGTCTCTAGCAGCCGCGCCAACTCAGGGAACCATGTCAGGGTCTTCCAGAGAGAGACTATCAGCACGACCGCACACTTGTGCTCCCTGATCCGTTCGATGACCTGAGGGAGCATCGAGACTGGAGGGAATGCGTAAAGGGGGAGGCTGGACCAATCGTGGGCTAGCGCATCCATGTCCTTCGAGAAGAATGTTGGCCAGTGAGAGTTGTCTTTTGAGGCGAAGAGGTCTACCTCTGCCCTGCCGAAGACACTCCAGATCAGTTGAACCGTCTGAGGGTGGAGAGACCATTCCTCTGGGGGAACATTGCCTCATGATAGCATATCTGCACCCTGGTTCAGTATGCCTGGCACATGTGCCGCTCTCAGTGAGCGCAGGTTGGCGTGAGCCCATAAAAGCAGGTGTTTGGCCTTGGTGTACAGGTTGAAGGACCTGGTACCACCATGGTGATTTATATAGGACACCACTGACATGTTGTCTGTCCGAACCAAGACATGGTGACCCGCCAGGTCTGGGAGGAAGGTTTTCAGGGCTAGAAAGATCACTCTCATTTCGAGGCAGTTGATATGTAGGCACTTCTCCGAGCTCGACCAGAGGCCAGAGACAGGCCTGCCCTCGCACAGAGCTCCCCAACCTAGTTTGGAGGTGTCTGTTGAAATCCCTTTTCTCCTTGAGACCACACCCATGATCACACCTGACTGGTACCAGCCGGTGACTTTCCAAGGGGCCAGGGCCTTGATACAGCCGTGGCTCATCTTTATGCGTAAGTGGCCGTGTTGCCACACATGAGCCGGGACTCAGGGTTTTAACCAGCACTGAAGGAGACGCATATGCAGCAGGCCCAGTTGGAGTAATGGTGACACTGAGGCCATAAGGCCCAGTGCCCTCTGAAACGTTCTGAGGGGTCTGAAAGAGCCCGCTTTGAACGAAGCCGCTAGCTGCTGAATATAGGCATGAGCCAAGCTCTCATTTGGACAGAGTCGATCACTGTCCCAGGAAGGTTACACGCTGGCTGGGGGGTAGCATGCTCTTGAAAATATTGATCCTGAGCCCGAGGCATTCCAGATGGCCAAGGAGCCAGGATCTGTGGGTTATTAATTCGGCCTCCGACTGAGCTAGAATGAGCCAGTCGTCGAGGTAATTCAAAATGTGCATTCCCCGCTGTTTCAGGGGGGAAAGAGCTTCGTCTATGCACTTCGTGAACATGCGAGGAGCCAGGGATAGTCCGAATGGCAGGACCGTATATTGATAAGCCTGTCCCTCGAAGGTGAATCTCAAGAATGGCCTGTGATGGGCAACTATTTGGATGTGAAAGTAAGCATCTTTCAGATCCACTGAGAAAAAACAATCCCCTGGGCGAACTTGTTTGAGGATTTTAGCTCAGCTTCCCTGTGTTCGAGGCCCAGACAAGAAGCGCACTCATCATGGCTGCTGGGCTAGTCGACGGCGAGGCGAAGGTTCAGGAGAGTCATTTAAGACGTAATCGGTCAATGAAGGAGATTAAATCTTATTCCTATGGCGAAATGGGCCGCGAAGTGCCCTGATAGGTTCGCAAGTCCTTTCTGCTTCGCCATAGGTTTGTGCAGTTCCCACAGCCCAGCCAATCAGCGCGCTAGTCAGCTCTGCATTGTGCTGGCTGTGCAGCTGCACTGCATTTTAAAATAAAAGCTTCAATATTCTCCCAGTTTTCCCACTGCGTATAGCAACGCAATACAAAGTGAACGTTCTCGAAAGGGAACAATAGTTGCAAAATGGCAGCAGTTGTGTTTGTATGAAACAAGAGAGAGCGAGTCCACGATTCTGGGTGACATAATTAAATAATTGTACACAAAATATTGATTTGACTGAGTTTTATTATTTTATTAGCTCACCAAACGCAAAACTTCCATGAAGAAAAAATGTTCCTAGCAAACATAGCACTGCTGACTTCAGGAACCCAGATGGAGCCTGTTTTCAGCGATTGTTATCGGGGAATAACATACTGTGCTGGATAATATAAGATTTCTTATATATATTTTTTATCCATCCCCCTCCCCCCCTCCGATGATTGATATGGATCTATAGAAACAAAATATTGAATGGCAGCTGCTCAATCTTATGTTTGGACAGGCAAAGCTCATAATTTATAAAACAAGGAAGAACAGAATAGTAAATAGGTGTGGTCAAGAGATTACATCTTTATTTAAAGCTTTATTTAGATAAAGGATCCTTCTTAGCCTTACCCCAGAATTCATTGCACGCCAGAGACGAAATTGCCAGATTACACTTTTAAATGTAAGAACTGGGTTTTAATTTAATCAAGTAATCTAATGTATCTAATGATAAAAATGAAAAAATACAATAAAGTTTCAAATGTTGACTTATATGTTACCAGTATGTGATTTTACATATAGGCTAGCTTACACTCTTTAGACTTTATTATGTACATAACTTGACCATGGTGAACATTTATAGGTTTTCAACCCCGTTTTGTTTTTAGGCATATATATATATATATATATATATATATATATATATATATATATATATATATATATATATATATGTGTGTGTTTTATATATAAAGTCCAGTATAAATGTTACTGCCACTCGTCACAACGGCTGGCACAGTTGCTAGGCGACAACACCAGACCATCCCATTAAACAACTCAAGGGACACAACTAGCAACAATTTGTTAATGTGACAATACATTTTGTTAGTTTCATTTTCCAAATAACCAGCGGTGGAATGTAACGACATACATTTACATAACATAACATAAACATACATTACATAAATCTTAAGTGGGCTACTTTAGATTGTTTTTACACATGGATATTATGAACAGTATTATGATTTTGAAAAATATGAACAGTATATAATAGAAAGACTAAAAATATGTCTTATAGATCAGGGATATAGGCAACGTCGGTCCTGGAGGGCCACTGTCCTGCAGAGTTTAGCACATAGAACGGTTTTTCATGTTAAAGTATTTAAGGGTTTGATTTTTGAGGATGTGAGTTAATTTCATTTATTCTTCCCTCTTTCTAAAAACATCACAGTGACTGGCAGCCCTGCAAACCTGTTGGTGGACAGTGGAAATATGCACTGATCCCAGATGATGTCCCGCTGGCAAAGGCCTTACCAGGGTATCTATTGTGCCTCCCATCCCAGTTCAGCAGCAGCACCAGGATCTCCTGCTCAGCTCAATAAAAGTCTACAGAAAAAAAATTCTTCCAATGTTTTATGTATACTGTTAAAATAATAATAATAATAATCTGATCTTAAACGTAACTCATCTTGTAAACAGTTGTAAAAAGTACTGTAAGTAAAAATGTATAGAACAATTTATTTTGTATCATTTACAAATTAATTGACATGACAAAAAAATAGAATAATTATTACATTTACAAGTTATAACTTGCATTACAAAAATAATCAATGCGCAGAAATTATTTTTTGTTTCGTTTACAAATTACATAGAAATAATTTATACGATTGTTTCATTTACAAATTTTAATTCACATAACCAAAAGTTTATTTCTCTACCAATCTGTCAAGAAGAGAAAATAATCTGTCCATTCTCTCCCTGCTCTCTTCTTTCTCTCTGAAACTTCATGTCCTCCCTAAATTTCTCGATCAGCTCATCCTCTTGGTCTCATTTCTCTTGGCTGGTGCTGATGCTGGTTCCTCGATTCTCCAGTAGGGGTTCAGCAAAAAAATCTGCAGCTGGCAGCAGGAAGTAGCTGCCTGACAGCCGGAAGCCCTGCCATATTAGGAGGGACCTGCCATTTCGTGGCCGCCAATCAGTATCGTCCAACGTAGTAGCAACCAATCACATGTAACTGGAAGTCAAGCGACAGCAGCCAATGGTCAATGGTGGCGCCGGCGATAACCATACTAGAAACATGGTAAATCATGTTAAACAATGCTAGAACACTTTTTAAAACGTTTTCAAACTTTCTGGCTAGGCTTTTTCAAGCCAACTTAAAGGGGACATATCATGCTAAATCCACTTTTTTAGCCCTTAAATGCATTTTGTTGTATATTTGGAGTGTTTAGAAGTACAGAAAATATGAAATTATTCTCTTCAGGTGCTTCGTTGATATCTTTATATTCTGTTTTGGTCATATTTTTTCAACCTGTTCCGATTTTTCTGTTATCTATGACGTTTTGTGAACTAATACGTCACAGTATTTGCAGCGGAACTGCCAAATAAGGATATTGACTCCCGGCCCAACACTTCGAGCAATCCGCCATTTCTATTTCTCACTGCAATTTTGTAGTCCAAGCTAAAGGATGCAGAAGTTACGAGAGGGTAAGTTAAAATGTTCGGTTGTTGGATGTAGTAACCCACACACTTCATTACACCGTCTAATGTAGATGAACTGCCGCGCTTGTGTCAGGACGCATGTTTAACTGAAAGAACGAGCAGAGAGAGAGACCCGGTCGCGCGCGCGCTCACTCTCTCTCTCTTCAGAGCCAGACGAACGTGTAAACAAGACATCACCGTCTCCAAACTAGACGCTGTCTTGCTCTCTCTCCCTCGCACATATTAATCAAAATAAATCGACACGGTGGTAAAAGGTCGGAAGACCAAAGTTTCATGTGTAAATACAGTACACACCATTTCGTTACATCCATATGAAGACGTTGTTCTGCAGATTCGTCGTCTTCATTTTCATCTCGCTCCGGCTCTGACTCTGGCTCGAACATGTAAGGCTGGATGGACAAGTCTTCCGTTGTTGACATTTTGTTAATAACGTGTGAATAAAAAGTTTCTGTGCCGCTAGATAATCGTATCTCTGCTATCAAACTACAAAAATGGCTGAACGGGGTGGAGTTGAACCTCTGCAACCTGTAGAGGGGCGGGGTATGAAGTGTCTCAGTTGTATTTAAAGAGACCGCACCAAAACGGGTTGATTGAGACGCACCTCAGAAAAGGGGTAGAAAAGGGGCCTGTGGAGCTATAATAATGAGGAATTCAGACCCAAGCATTGCAGTTCCGCTTTATATAGACTACAAATGTATGATTTATATGTAAAAAGGAACAATTTAAAAGCATGATATGTCTCCTTTAAAGTTTGTCTATGAACTTTACCATCTAGTCCAGGATTGTTGTCGAACAATCTGATTTCAGAACAACAAATACAAAGCCTGTTTCAAAAGTTACAGCTGCTTCATTAAAGACAATAATGTATTAAAGTAGTACTACAAATGTAAAACTGAACTTAAATGATAGCAAAATATGATTTTAAAGAAAGGTAATTGATGAGACAAAGTTCTTTATTTTCTTCTTTAAGACAGGACTTTCATTATTTAAGTTTAAATGTTGTATAGTTAAAATGTATAAAGAATATATATTTAATACATATACAATATGATTACATAGGCATTTCTGTATGTATTTAATTATTTAACAAACATGTACACTCATTCATAAATTATATATTATATTTATAATAGGCTATATTTCGCTGCGTCATCCGCACCAATTACAAAAAAAAAAAAACTATAACAAATTATTTAGCCTTTCGCGAATTAAAGCGCTCTGTATCTGCTGCTCACTCGCATTCATATCTAGCTGGCATGAACGCGTTTTGTCAACAGTTCATGTTTAACCCTCATGTGGTCTTCGGGTCATTTTGACCCGGAGAAGATTTTCTTTTTCCCAAAAATACTAGTTAATGTTATCGCATTGGACTGAAACTTAGTGACTCTGTTCCCAAAGGGTATAACTACTTCTCAAATGTTTTTTGAAAATTTTCGTACTTTTTTAGGGGGGGTTTTGATACCTTGTTACACTTGTGGTCTTCCCGGGTCAAAATGACCCGCCTATAAAAAACAGCTTATAAATCACTCATTATACCATATTTTCACCCAATCTTGGATTCAATCTTTTTGTCAACTTGTTCTCTTTCAATTAGGACTGGTTTTATATTTCTATTTGCATCTAATTAATCGTAGGCCTCATTTATTTGACAGTAGGGATCTCATTTTTTGAGTAAAAAAAACATTATTTTTGAATAATTTTGGAAATATTAAATGAAATCTGAAGAAAATTGGCACTGTTTATCACACTAGTCTACTTTAATATTTCACCAGGAATTTTATTTTGAAAAACTTTTATTTTGTAAAAAATTGTACATAGTCACACTTGTGGTCTTCCCGGGTCAAAATGACCCGCCTATAAAAAATACTTATAAATCACTCATTATACCATATTTTCACCCAATCTTGGATTCAATCTTTTTGTCAACTTGTTCTCTTTCAATTAGGACTGGTTTTGTATTTCCATTTGCATCTGATTAATCGTGGGCCTAATTTATCTGAGAGTAGGCATCTCATTTTTTGAGTAAAAAATAAATATTTTTGAATAATTTTTGGAAAAATCAAATAAAATCTGAAGAAAATTGGCACTGTTGATCACACTAGTGTACTTTAATTTTTCACCAGGAATTTTGTTTTGAAAAACTTTACTTGTGTACAATATGGTACAGAGTTACACTTGTGGTGTTCCACTGGGCCATTGAGGGCCATTGTGGGCCATTGTGGGCCATTGTTTCAATGGGCCATTGAAAGTTAATGGGAGAGACCAATGCAAACAATGAATGGAACAACACAAAATAGGTATCATTTTAAAGCTTAGAATCTCAGCTTTTTAATGCATCTAATCACTTTGATCACCTCCTAAGGAGAGCTGAGTTATCACTCTAAAACAGAGTGTTCCCCCGCAGGCGCCACCTAGCTGCGAAATAAATAATCATAATATTTTTCAAAACTGTTACCTTGATCAACTTAAAATAGATGTCATTTGAAAGCTTAGAGTCTGAAACTTACAATGAATGTAGTCAGTTTGATAAACTCCTAAGTAGTGCTGAGTTATTTGCTGATAAATAGAAAAAAACAAATTCATAATTTATAAACTACTTTTTGTACTACATTCAGCAATATGTCAAATACATCATACAGCTCAGATAGTCCTGTGTCATATGTCACTTGAAAGGTCTCAATTAGTAGAATACAGCAAGCATAATTGTTTCAGGCTTTTTTCTAAACTTGAGTGAGATTTTTGTAAAAAGAAGCCCTTCAAGAGACCCATGTGTAAACCATACATGGATGATGGAAGTTTAGACACATTTCCACTCGTAACTTCATGAAACATGCTCCGATTGTGGAAAATGACACATCATTATTTACAGCAGATGCTTACAATTAAAATGAGTCCAAACTCAACATAATCCATCACTCAGAACTAAAGATATTCCTCATGGAGTTCTAACACAAAAAATACTACAGACACACAGACTCACATAGCCAAGCAAGGTAGCTTAGACTTGGCCTTTTTACTCGTAACTTCATGAAACATACATCGATCGTGGAAAATGACACATCGTTATTTACAGCAGGAGCTCACGATTAAAAAGAGCCCAAACTCAATATATTCCATCAATAAGATCTAAAGATATTCCTCATGGCGCTCTAACACAAAAAATACCACAGACGCACCTAGCCAAGTATATACTCATGAAGCTCTCACGTTTGGTTTTTGCTCATAACTTCATGAAGCATGCACAGATCGTAGAAAAATGTACATCATTATTTTCAGTAGACTATCACAATTAAAAAGAGCCCAAACACAGCACAATCCATCACTCGGATCTAAAGATATTCCTAATGGAGTTATAACACACAAACCCCCACAGGCGCTCACAGAGCTTTGAATATAGATGTAGCCTAGCACTTATGTCGCGTTTTAACTCGTAACTCAATGAAGCATGCATAAATTGTGGAAAATGGCACATCATTATTTACATGAGATTGTTAAGATTAAAAAGAGCCCAAACTCACCATAATCCATCACATGCTCATATGTGTACATAAACAATGAACATGCTCCTGAAAATGTTTCAGTCTCTCCCATTCACTTTCAATGGCCCATTGAAACAATGGCCCTCAATGGCCCAGTGGAAAACCGCAAGTGTAATTCTGTGCCATTTTGTACAAAATAAAAGTTTTTCAAAACAAAATTCCTTGTGAAAAATTAAAGTACACTAGTGTGATCAACAGTGCCAATTTTCTTCAGATTTTATTTAATATTTCCAAAATTATTCAAAAATAATGTTTTTTTTACTCAAAAAATGAGATGCCTACTCTCAAATAAATGAGGCCTACGGTTAATCAGATGAAAATAGAAATATAAAACCAGTCCTAATTGAAAGAGAACAAGTTGACAAAAAGATTGAATCCAAGATTGGGTGAAAATATGGTATAATGAGTGATTTATAAGCTGTTTTTTATAGGCGGGTCATTTTGACCCGGGAAGACCACAAGTGTGACAATGTGCCATTTTGTACAAAATAAAAGTTTTTCAAAATAAAATTCCTGGTGAAATATTAAAGTAGACTAGTGTGATAAACAGTGCCAATTTTCTTCAGATTTCATTTAATATTTCCAAAATTATTCAAAAATAATGTTTTTTTTACTCAAAAAATGAGATCCCTACTGTCAAATAAATGAGGCCTACGATTAATTAGATGCAAATAGAAATATAAAACCAGTCCTAATTGAAAGAGAACAAGTTGACAAAAAGATTGAATCCAAGATTGGGTGAAAATATGGTATAATGAGTGATTTATAAGCTATTTTTTATAGGCGGGTCATTTTGACCCGGGAAGACCACAAGTGTGACAATGTGCCATTTTGTACAAAATAAAAGTTTTTCAAAACAAAATTCCTTGTGAAAAATTAAAGTAGACTAGTGTGATAAACAGTGCCAATTTTCTTCAGATTTCATTTAATATTTCCAAAATTATTCAAAAATAATGTTTTTTTTACTCAAAAAATTAGATTCCTACTGTCAAATAAACGAGGCCTACGATTAATTAGATGCAAATAGAAATATAAAACCAGTCCTAATTGAAAGAGAACAAGTTGACAAAAAGATTGAATCCAAGATTGGGTGAAAATATGGTATAATGAGTGATTTATAAGCTATTTTTTATAGGCGGGTCATTTTGACCCGGGAAGACCACAAGTGTGACAATGTGCCATTTTGTACAAAATAAAAGTTTTTCAAAACAAAATTCCTGGTGAAAAATTAAAGTAGACTAGTGTGATAAACAGTGCCAATTTTCTTTAGATTTCATTTAATATTTCCAAAATTATTCAAAAATATTCAAAAATAATGTTTTTTTTACTCAAAAAATTAGATCTCTACTGTCAAATAAATGAGGCCTACGATTAAAAAATGCTGATATTATCATTCTCACTGAAACCTGGGGCCTGTTTCAATAAGGAGGTTCAACCAACTCTGAGTTAAAACTTGAACTCTGAGTTGACTTACCCTGAGATGGGAAACTCTGAGTTATGTAACCTTCTCCCTCTACACACTTTGGTCAAATCAAGAATAGTTCATGCAATTGTATATTGTTTATTTGAAAGCATTAAAAGTGCAGTTTCTTGTCTCTCCTTGTATTGTTCAAATGGTTGAGGTTGATATGGGATTTAGTAATTAGTAATAGTAGACCAAAACTTTCTTAAGATAGTAATTATTACATTAATCTAATTACACTGTTGAAGATAACATTGATAACTATTTTAGAGTAACTTACCCAACTGTTATAATATCAGAGGTGAAACTGGAAGAACAGTATGTGTTATGCAACCTAATTTTAATTTTCATGTGGAGCAATCCTGCAGGCATTAAAAGAACATGGCAGCAGCTGAAAATTAAATATAAAAACATAATTCAATCAGGTAAGGCTTGAGCATATCATGGGTGAAGGCTACCTGACTTTACAAACATTTGACATATTAAATAACTAAATAGCATCCAGTGTCTAGCAGTGTAGCAGCATTTTTGGCTGAGCATGTTTGACACATCAAACAATCTACCAATTCAGATTTTTTCAAATTTTTATGTGGATAATCTAAGTTTAAATCTAAGTATAAATGGGTATTCTTATCTCTCCCTCCGCCCTCAGAGTGTGGAAAAACAGCAGGAGGACGGTCCATCAACTTCTGTTGCACAGATGAACACAGTTCAGTGATTTCCAGTAAATGCCACAGTTTAATTCTGTAGAATTTGTTTAGAACTACATTATATAACTCTAATCTACTACTGTATTTTCAGTTGCCAGTTAAGGAGTTATATAGACTTCATCTTATAAAAAAAATAGAAAAAAACTGCAGTAAAAATAGCAATATTTTATTTATTAATAAAATATTAATTTTATTAATAAGAATTTACTGAAAGAATGAATGAGGTGTTTAAATACCGCTTCCCCTTTAAAAAAGGGGAGGAGACCGATAGAAACTCTGGGTTTACCGAAGAAAACCTGCTCCCGACCAGGTTAGGTTCACAGAGTAAGTTACCATGGTAACTGACTCTGAGTATAAGTTACCTCTCTTTCAGAAACGGGCTTGACTTACTCTGCTTTCTCAGGTTTAACATACCTCCCATTCTGAAACAGAAAACTCAGAGTTTCCCTCATATCAGGGTTAACATACTCAGAGTTTTCACTTAACCTCCTTTCTGAAACTGGCCCCTTGTGTCTAAAGGATGCGCTTTCCTACTGTCCCTCAGACTACTATAAAGAAATTAACATGTTAAGCTCTCAGTTAAATACAGTCCATAGTGGATGAGATGGGAATAATTTTGGTGTGGTACAGGAAGTATCTGGCCAAACAAATTTATATTATTACACTTGAAAAATGTCATTGCTGGTTAAAACTAAATAACAAAATTGGCATTTCAACTACATGCATGTATCTCTGTGCCATCTACATTCCCCCAGTGAAATCCTGGTATGCTCACTTAATTTTGGTAGGCTATGCTCACTGCTCATTCTGCATCTCTCTTGCAGATCCGTGACAGAACTAGTTAACATTGGACCCAGCAAAATAACTTGTTTAACCTCAGTTTGGATGACCCGCAGTGGGAAATGGAGCAACCAAGAACTCTGGATTTCTGGAACTTCTCCAACTATCTGCACCACCGCAAGGTTTGGCAGATACTTGCACCACCAGAATCTGCCTGCAGTGACCACCTTGCCCTCCCTTCCTCGTGGAGTAAAGTTCATGATCCTCATCTGACTCCATAAAGCATACACTGAGAAGGAAGAGGGCGGCCCAGACTGCTGTATCCGTCTCTGAGTCTGCAGAGTCAACTGCAGTCACTGTGGAGGCGGTCAAGCTAACCTCAGTCACTCCTGAGTCGGCCAAGACAGTTACCTCAGAGGCGGTTAAGGTTGAGGCAGTCATTGCAGAAATTAGATTGTGCAATTAGATGTTCATTTTCAGGAGACCCCAAGTCTGTTGGTCCAGGAGGACCCAAATCAGGAGGTCCCAAGTCCGTTGCAGACTCCTGACAATGCCCTTGAATAAGCTTTAATCGGCCAGTAGGTTCTCATAACAATTACAGAGAATCTCAACAGCAAAGAAGAATACAACAGTTTATATAGTGAAAGACACATAGCAAATTAAAAATAACATGACACATTACTCATCATCACATCATTCTTACGAAAACTTTTACAACTCTTATGAAAAATACGTTTATTCAAGTGTGCTACTAGTATACTTCTTTTAAACTAAAAAATAAGAAAATATACTTTGTCTACTTTTTATATACTTCTCAGAAATATACTGAAAATTGCACTTAAGAAGGCTATACTTGACTAATAATGAAAGAAACGTCTAATTTGGCCTTAACATGTATTCAATCTTTTGATCGAGATATAGTTAACTTAAAAGTATTATTAAGTATTCTAAGTATACTTGGCTAAGTATATTTAATAGTTTTACATACATTCTTATAAACTTAATTTTTTTGAAAATATTCATTTATAAAGAAAACATATATGTTCCTAATTCTGAGTATCTGATTTTTGTGTAGGCTAGTCCACTTGTAGTGTACATAGGAATTTACTTCAAATCTACGGTACTTTACTCTTTCCCGACCACTGACTGAATATTCAGTCTATCAGTGTTTTCACTGTTATACGGTAGGGGGCGCTATTACACAACTTCTGAAAGAGTACAGAATCTCTGGATCAAAACACAGGAGAAGAAGAAGCTGAAATTCTCAATTCGCCTACATATACTATGCCCTAAAAGTATATACTCTTTTTGTGAAGAAAAAGTTCATAATTTTGAGTGTGTAGCAGAAGAGTAGACAAGCTTTGGGACATACTATCACGTCATACAATTGCGTCTTTTAAGGTTGCTCTCTGACCCATCCAGTCACAGTAAACTGGCCTGTCAATCCTCTTGTGTTACGTGCCACATGCACTAACATATAGAGCGACGCCTATAAGGTGTCGTCCGAAGTTCCATCTCCTGCTCCCGTAAACACACAACGACAACAAGGTCAGCAGAAAGTCAGGATTTATTTTTACATATAGGGGTAAGACTTCGTTTGTTATGAGAGGAAAATTATAATTAAAAAATGAGAGGATTCAATCGGCTAAAACAACAAACAAAACGGGTCTTCTAACTAAATTTTAAGTCATCTAACCTGGAATTAGAAATAACAAAAGTACAGTTCTTACCTCCCTGCTAGCCATTAAACATGAGAAAAAGTCGAAGGAAAATAGGGCCTCAGACCTCTCAATACCTTTAGTTAAAGCTATAGGATGACACAATTACCGTCCTATACCGCTAACAGTCAGGAATGCCGCACACAAGCAGCTTACTCTACGAAAGAAACACACGACAGCCAACCAGCTTTTCCGCATCACTGTATCGGACACAACTCTTATCTCACACACACTGTACAACAGCATGAAGCAGGAGGGGGAACTCAACGAACAAGCCTTCCACACGGCTTATATTCACACGAGGAGTCCATCAGCCCCGCCCTTCTAATCAGCTGCACCTGTAACACTCAAATGAGCGCAAAATGACAGAGAGAGAGAGCAAAAAGAGAACAAAAAGAAAACATGCGCACTCTCAATTGTTCTACACAATATAAACACACTTACGTTCTGATACGTAACATCTTGCATCCCCTCATATTTCTTCATTTATTTTCCTACCGTATCAGAGTGAAATGCAGTAGCACGTTGAATGAATTTTAATTTTAATGGACAGTAAAACAAAGGCAGATAACCGTAGGCAGATGAATTTTAATTTTAATGGACAGTAAAACAAAGGAAGATAACCGTAGGCAGATGAATTTTAATTTTAATGGACAGTAATACAAAGGCAGATAACCATACAGTCTGGTAGGTAGCATTATTTTATAGAACACCGGCACAGTAACTTCATATTGACGCACGGCTAAACAAAGGCAGAGTACCTTAACTCAATTTGAGCATTCCAAAACAAAGCCAAAGAGCGGTAACTGATGTTACGGTGTTCTGCCTTGGTTTCTCATGGGCTTTTGGAAGTTACTGTTAAGACAACTCATTATTTTCTCAAAAAAACAACGGAATTGATTCAAGATACTCATCCACATGATAAAGGAGGTCTTGAATGTGCCAAAAATATAAATAAATAATTTTCGACCAAAAACGAAGTTACGGTCTTTTGCCTTTGGACGGCAGTACTACTAGTATTAAAATAGTAAACTACTAGTATACTAATAAGTTCACTTGTAGTACAGATGCAGTACAAATGCAGTACAAATGAGAAAAATCTTAACCCTTAGAAAGAGGTCTTAAGGTCAAAATTGTTAGGAGCACGGACGAGGACTTTTAAGAGGCTTAAGAGTTTCTTTAGCAGAGGAGAAAATGGCAGAAACATGAAGAGGGAGAAGAAATGTGTTGCAGACAATGGATGACAGTGAGTTAATAAGACGCTTTAAATTAGATCATGCAGGGATCATGTTTGTGACAGATCTTTTTAGAGACACGCTAATATCTCCAACACAGCGCAGAAATGCCATAGCGCCCGAATTGAAAGTAATCACTACATTACGATATTTGGCAACTGGGAAAATTCCATGTTTGATACATTAAAACCAACATTCAAACCACCATTTAAATAGACATGCCAACAATCAGTGTAATTAGAAAGAGTGGAACAATTTTTATCATTCTAAGCCAAGCAAATACCTTATAGGAAATCAACAGCATGGTTAATAAAATAAGGATTTATATATATAATGTGTGTGTGTGAGAACGGTCAAATAGGAAAAATTACGCATGTAATTTCAAAGTGAAGGCTTAGAATAGACCCTATACTTAAAATCACTTTTTTCCCCTTCTTGGACAACCAACCAATCACAGTCTTCAAAAGATTGTGTCATACATAGCAACGGGGTCAACCCCGCCTTCTTACTAAGATAAAAGTTTTTGTCTTTTCCTTACTCAGAGTTGCTCTCAGATCAGTCCCGAATTGCTCTTAAGCTAAGACTCCTACGTAAAAGTTTTTAAGCTAAATTAAGAGTTTTCTGAGAGGATTCTTAGAATCTTTATGAATACGGACCCAGATCTTTCACCCATAGAAAACATTTGGTGCATCATAAAGAGGAAGATGCGGCAAAGAAGACCTAAGACAGTTGAGCAACTAGAAGTCTGTATTAGACAAGAATGGGACAACATTCCTATTCCTAAACTTGAGCAACTTGTCTCCTCAGTCCCCAGACGTTTGCAGACTGTTATAAAAGAAGAGGGGATGCCACACAGTGGTAAACATAGCCTTGTCCCAACTTTTTTGAGATGTGTTGATGCCATGAAATTTAAAATCAACTTATTTTTCCCTTAAAATTATACATTTTCTCAGTTTAAACATTTGATATGTCATCTATGTTGTATTCGGAATAAAATATTGAAATTTGAAACTTCCACATCATTGCATTCTGTTTTTATTCACAATTTGTACAGTGTCACAACTTTTTCTGATTTGGGGTTGTAGTAGTACTCATAGTACTGGCATATATTTAGAGGAACTAAAGAACATTTTTGAGGTAGGTCTCATTGACTTTTGTGGAGAGGTTATACCCAGTGCCCCTGTATCTCCAGCGCCCCCTGTGTCTCCAGAATACCCGCCCAGTCTCCCTCTCCCACCTCCTCAATTAGACAGTTCCTCAGCCCACCTCCGCTGAAGTCCTTCAGCTCCTCTGCAGTTCCCATTGGCATTGAGAACCTACCAAGTGTCTACAGGCTATCAGCTCCACCCAGCACTGAGGATCCCGTCTCCGTCTCCGTCTCCAGCCTCCGGGCCCATCGCTCCACCTCGGCCAGTCAACACTTCGTATTTGGCTGTCTGCTTCGATCGCTCCCAATACCAATCGGGGATCGAATAAAAAAAAAATCCACTTGATGATAAAATTTGCCCATTGTGCTTAAAGTTGAGGGAGCTTATTGAAGTGATATGTGCACCGAAAATGATCAAGTAGCCTTCATGAAATGTCATTATTTACTTAACTACCCTGAACTCGCACTTAAATTTGGACCACTGATTAGACTATGGACTTAGTAAGTAACCACACATATTTTAAACAGTGTGCATGAAAATTAAGAAACTTCAAAAAACTATGGGAGCACACAAGCTGAATGACATCATCTATTGCAAACCCATTTGAGTGCTGGCTCCATCTTTCCTCCAAATGTGCAAGAAGGTGAAGTTTCACAGTCACTCATATAACATCCGTATTCAAGAAGCTGTAAGGATGCAAGGCATTCATGACTCCTGACATGTAACACCTTTGTTACATTAACTGCTACATACAAAGGAACCAGGTACCAGACATCAATGGTTGTTGTGGGAGATCACACTGATGCTCTTTACACATTCAGCAAATTTTAAATGATTCTGAGTGTAATGATTCCACTGATGGCAAGTTTGAAGAACCCAAGTGCAGTATTTATTTAAATACAAACATGAACAAACTGAAAAACAAAGCCATGGCTTGACATGACCAGTCAAACTGAACAAAGTGGTTTCGCGAACAATACAAGACAAGGACGGATGTTAAACACGAGGGCTTAAATACACAAGGAACATAACAGGTTCTTTTTCATTAATCAATGACAACATGACACAAGAGACTAGGGAAGCGCATGACAAGATCACATGAGTGCAAAGTATCACTTGACAAGACAGGAGACATGACTGTAACATGAAACCAAAACAAACTATACATTACACTGATACACTTCTCAAAATTATTCTTTGTTGTTGAAAAGTGTAAATTAGTCCAAGTTCCCAGCTAACAAAAATAAGTTGTCAGAACGTTTTGCTAACATTCCCATTAGGTTAGGAAAACGTTATTTCGGAATGTTTTTTCAACATTGAAAACGTCCAGTTTTTTTTAATGTATTAAGAACGTTTTATTTTATAACCCAAAGAAAACCTTCTCAGAACGCTCCCCGCAGGTTATTTTTAGGTTTTATTTAAAAAAAAAACTGGATGTTTTGAATGTTTAGAAAACATTTAAAAAATATATGTTTTCATAACATTTCCAAAATGAGAAAACTTTAATACTTAAAAAAAAAACAGTTGTTTGGAACGTTCAGAAAACATTCAGAAAAAACTTTGTCATAACTTAATGGGAATGTTAGAAAAACATTCTAAGAACATATTTTTGTTACTGAGAATGTTGTTCTATGAACGTTTTCTCTCAATAGTATGAGAACATCAGTCAAGTACAAATAACATCACAAGGACGTTCCATGAACGGTGTTAAGAACGTTTTCACTCAACATTATGAGAACATCACAAGGACGTTCAATGAACATTGTTATAAGAACGTTTTCACTCAACATTATGAGAACATCAGTCAAGAACAAATAACATCTCAAGCATGTTCCATGAACGTTGTTAGATTCCAAGAACACAGGATGAGATGTTACTATCCTTTGTGCAAGCACTTCCAAGAGTTCATGAACAGTGAGCCTGATGAAATTTGGGGAGCGCATCGTCAGTAGTGTACCTTTGGTTCCTAGGGTGTTTCGGCCTTTCACACTATACACCCTCCCCAAAGGCGGCCAGCGACAGGGTGATCAATCCTATGCTTGCGTCCCATTCCCAATTAGTCATAGGAGTTGCCTTGTTGTTGATAGCCAACAACCCATGGGACTATGCATGGCAGGGGCGTCCTCCTCCCTGAGTCAAGCAGTGTTGACCCCATACCTCCTTGCCCTCTCACTTCGGGGCCCAGCTGGGGTCTTTCCTCTTCATCCAGAGCCACTGACTGCTGCCTTCTGCCGCCTCCGATACAGCTCTGATTGCCGAACGCTGGCTCTGGCCCTTAATTCCCAGGTCTCTAAGCAGTCTGGTTGTAGATGTTGCCACAAAACCTCTGCAGCCCACCTCCACTGGTCGGACTTCTGTGTTCCAGCCATGATGCCGTGCTTTGGTAGCTAGATTGGCATAGCGCAGATGTTTTTGCTCATAAGCCTCATCTACTGAGTCCTCCCAGGGTACTACTGTGAGCTCAATAATGAAGACCTTCTTGAGCGAACAGGACCAGAGCACCCTGTCAGGTCTTAGGGTGGTCAACACAAGTTGCCGACCAATGTCAGCTAGCATTTTCCAGTCGTAGGCCAAGCGCAGCTGGTCTCGCTCTAATGGTGTAGAGCTGCTCTTCGGTGGTTTTGCCCCTTCGCGGACAAAAGTCGTCCGTAAGGGGTGTGATGCTGCTGGGGGTGGTAGGGTGTTGGTGGCAGCTCGCTTGTCCTCCAGGGCGGACGCAAGGTTTTTTAGGACTTGGTTGTGACGCCAACTGTAGCGTCCTTGGGTGAGGCTTGTTTTACAGGCTTGTCCCTTGCTGAACATGACCCACAATGTCAGCATGTCTGAGGGCTGCTGTTGCCTCCTGGACTGCTTTTCTTGGCCTGCATTTGCGCCCAGTTGCCAAGGTCGGTGCGTTGTTGCTTACCACTGGACGTTATAAGAACGTTTTCACTCAACATTATGAGAACATCACAAGGACATTCAATGAACGTTGTTATAAGAACGTGTTCTCTCAACATTATGAGAACATCAGTCAAGAACAAAAAACATCACAAGCACGTTCCATGCAAACACGTCCAATTGAGGCCCACGTGGGCCTCACTTGGGCTAGTTGGGCTTCAGCTGGACATGGGCTCAGAGTGGGCTTTGTTGTTGGGCCCCACATGGGCAGTAGATGGGCTAAAGTAAGTGGGCTCCAGCTGGGCTCCACTCCTAAGATATTCAAAATTGATTATGTCAGATATGGATGCTATTTTTAACAATAGTCACTGGCCTAGGTCCACTTTTTATACAAATTTTATTAGACTATTAAGCTATTTAGAAGCCATAGCAATTTAATAGTGGTCTTAAGCACTATACGACTTTCAACAAACAAGTTTGCTACAGGTTTCCCCATAAAATGTTCAAACCCTAAAGTAAGCAGTGCGCACTCTGTGCAGCGCACATCCGGAAAGCTCCACCCCCATTACCGAGCGAAAGAAATTTTGATATGTTGTGTCAACATTTGTCCACATTCCTCTCCTACGACGACACAATGTTTCGTCGGGCCATCCGTCCCTTTGCAGATGTGCCTCTGGGTTTCTCTCATCATTAACCCCCTGAGGTCGGCAATCGCGCCGGCGCGATAGGCTCGCTTTTTTTTTAGCAGTTCAAAAGAGATTCATTTTGCTCTGCTGACTTTGATATTACAAACAAGTTTCATACATCAATTGATTCTGTTAAATGTGTATTATTTTTGTGTATACTAACAATAAAAACAAAGTGTTGTGCTTTTTGCCAAATAAAGAAAAATAAACACGAAGCGAGTTCTGCCTTCTCTCTGCCAGTGAAGTCCATTCTGAAATGCGTCTGAAAATGAACAATAACTCCGCGAATACTCAGTCAAACAGGCATATAGACACACAGGCATGAAGCTTGAATTCTCTTCTTTTAAATGAAGTAATTTATATAAAAAACAAATATTCTCATCTTGTGAAATCTGTATTAAAAGAGAGCGATTCCAGTCGAGCTCATTACAGCTCATTCAAATGTAATGTGACACGCCTACGGAGAGCGCGCGCTATTTAAACGCAAATGTCTGAGGCAATCCACGCAAACCTGTGAACGCCCCCATATCAGCTCGAGAAAACACAAGTTTATTCACCGTCTCGCAGCGCTGTGAGGAATAATAATAATGGAAAATGTACCTCCAGAAGTGCGGGTATTTCGAGGAGCAAGGATCCGACTGAGCTGAGGAATACTGTAGTAAGTTTTTTTCCTTCTCACGTGAATCGGGTTTCTGTTTGTGAATGAATGAACGGCAGAGATGCGCGCTGTTTACCACAGCTCGCAAAAAGACAGTTTAAATTTGAATCGCGTGTGTGAATGAATGATGATGTTTTAGCAAACTGTATTGCTATACTGAGATGAGTAAAAATCGACTGAAATATGTTGAAATAAAATGTAGGCTATTTGTATAAGCAACCTATTAAAATCTGCAAATTAACATTTATATGCCCTAATATTTCATAAAAACAACGTTACAGTCAGGCGAAATATGAAAGACAACATTTTGTTGACTAGATTTGGGTACAATTTTTACTGTAGACTATACTGCCACATCAAATAAGATTTTGTTTAGCAATTTCTATATATATAAAATACTATTTTTGTCAAAAATAAAGTCATCAACTAAGATGTTAGCTGTTCCAATGTTGGCTATATTCAAACTAATGAATACATGGATAAAATGTAGGCCTATAATCATTTTTTTTTTTACAAAGAAAGAGTACACTTGAAATATTGTTGAAATTGTAATTATTGTTGTAATTGTAATCTTTTTAATAAAATGGCAAAACATATTTACAAGATAGATGTAAGCAAAATCTTAAATGATCAATACAAGTCTTCTTCTAAATATATATTTTGTCCTTGCATTGTGGCTCAGTCAGTGTCACACCTGAATGAATTATGCAGAGTGGGTGGGACATTGTATTCTCAGGTGTAAACCACTCCTCGTTCACGCCCCCCTCGCATATTGGCTTTCCAAGCAAAACCTGTTTTACATCAATTTAAATCAATGTATTGTTTTATGTGAACGATAAAGCAAGACTATTTTCACATAATTTTGAAGCCAGAACTCGAAGCGACAACATCCATTAGTCAAAAGTCTTATTGACACATATTTATTATGAGTTTTGTGGTCTTATTTCAGCAACTTTCATTTTTATTTTTTTCAATAACCACGCATAAACATTATTCTCTTAAAAATTCAAAAATATACATGCATGGTGATCAAATATTTTGGTAGCCCTGTTTGTGCTATATAGAGTGAATTTACACCTTTGCCATTATCATCCGCGTCCAAATGATCTGAGGGCGCAGACGGGTATAGATATACACTAGATGTCGCTTGGCTGCGGTTTCGTTCCAATGAACTGCAGTAGCCAAGCCGACGTCTAGTGTATATATCTATACCCGCCCGCGCCCTCAGATCATTTGGACGCGGCTGTGTTATAAGAGGTAAAAACGATATAAATACTGTTCGTTTTCTCACACAAACCGCTCGTTTCATGTCTTAGGCCATCAATGTGTACTTACGATGGGGAATTGTTTAATTTGGACGATGGGGAATTGTTTTAATTTCGACTCTGTGCATGCTCTTTGAGACAGTATCCATATACCTGCATTATATGACTGACAGACAAGAACGGTTTGACCTAAAAATATCAAAATTGAAACTACTGCGGAAAAAAAGACACCTACATCTTGGATGCCCTTCAGGTAACCTAAAACATCCCAAAATTTAATTTCAAAGTGAACTATCCCTTTAAACACAATGGCCGTTTCGCGCCGTGGCGCAGAAAAAAAACTCACTGGGCCCTATTTTAACGATCTGAAACGCAAGTGTCAAAGCGCAAAGCGCAAGCAACTTTGTGGGCGGGTCTTGGCGCTGTTGCTATTTTCCCGGCGGGATAAATGACTCTTGCGCCAGGCGCAAATCTAAAAGGGGTTGGTCTGAAGTTGCTTCATTATTCATAGGTGTGGTTTGGGCGTAACGTGAAATAAACCAATCAGAGCGTCATCTCACATTCCCTTTAAGAGCAGACGCGCTTTTTCTAAAGCGGATTCCTATTGTAACGGCGGATTTGCCAGGCGCGCACCAGGAGCGGTTCACAGCCGAGGAGAGCAACGCTCTCGTCAGGGACGTTGGGGATGGAGAAACCCACCCAAATTAACTTCGGTTAAAAAGGCGTATGATAATTTGGGTAAATGTGTAAGCTAGATGTATGCTTTTATAATAAATTGTCTTTCTATCTATCTATCTATCTATCTATCTATCGTAATATTGTATGATTTGCAAAAAATGAAAACTGCTGCTTCTGTGTAGATGAGAGAATCAAAGTGTATGCACGTTGTGCACATGCTACATTGATTATGGCCAAGCATGCGCCCTTAAAATAGCATATGAATGAGAGATGCGCATGCGCAGCGGACGGTGATGGCTGCTTAATATCGACGCTCTACCTCAGTTGTCCTTTTTTCGGACTTATCTATCCCTACTTAGTTTCTGGCCGAATTTTATGTAAATTCCTTGTTTTAGTGATACTCTAGATGGCATCTAAACGAGATTTAATCCACTCCCCGGCGAAGAAAAAGCATAAAGACGACGAGCATCTTCACGACGCCATTGCCGAAATGCTTGATAAGCAACTGAGCGCCATAAAACTAAGCATGTCGACGATCGTTCGCGAGGAAATCTCGACGATTTCAGCACGATTGGACTCGCTGGAAAAGGATGTCAAATCGTTCGGCAATAGATGTGACAACATCCAGGCTACGGTGCGGGATGTGAAAAGGGACTCAATTGCTAACAAGTCCTGCCTAGAGGAGCTCCAGGAGAAACTTTTTCTCTATGAAGATAAATCCAGACAAAATAACCTAAGGTTGGTGGGCCTACGGGAAGGAGCTGAGGGAGGGAACGCAATTCAGTTCTTGCAGACCCATATTCCCAAGTGGATTCCCGCTCTGCAAGGGAAGACGATCGAGATCGAACGGGCGCACCGCCTTTACGCGAACGAGGATCCTTCCAGGAATAGAGCGCGCACTTTGATTTTCAAACTCCTTCGTTATAATGACCGACAGGCGATCTTACAGGGAGCCAGAAGCGCATCACCTCTGAGTTATGAAGGGGGTAATTTACGGTTCTTTCCCGACTTCAGCCAGGGAACGTCCAAAAAAAGGAAAGCTATGGCCGAAGGGAGGAAACGCCTCCAACTACTAGGCTTCGAGTCATTCCTGCTTTACCCTGCATCGGTCAAAGTACGTAATGGCCAGGAGCATTTGTTCTTCAAAACCCCCGGAGACCTGGAGCGTTTCATCGCGTCTCTGAGCCCTACTACGGAAATGGACACCACCGCGCCCGCTGGGATGTTTGATGAGTAAATTCGGCCTTTTCTGTAGTGTATTATAGCACTTTGAGTAGGGATATAACGTTAGATTTATTCTTCGCTGTGTTGGACACTCAGGTGAGAGATGCTGATGTTTGAGTAACTGCTGCCACTCATAGTTCGAGTGCATGGCCTCGAGTAAATTTACTTTCCAGGCAGATAAGAGAGTGTGTTCTTCCTCTCTGCAAGCTGCCGATAGTAATTTGTTTTTTGGAATTTTTATTGTATTTAATCATTACAATGTTAGAACTACCAGGGTTTGCTGTTTTTGCTGTTGTATTTATGTGTTTTATGGGGGTGAAATTGTCACAGTGTGAGACTGTGTTTTGTGTTTATTGTAATGTATTAGTGTTGTTCCCTGAGTTGCCACCAGATGTCTCTTCCCCTCACTGTCATATGTATCATGAACTGCATTTCCCATACTCCTGTCTGTTGATCATTTGTCACCAGCTGTTTCCCATTAACCTGCATATATAAGCTGTGTCTTTGTGTGTGTCTTTTGCTGGTTCATTGTTTGATGTCACTGGTTGTTCTGTTGCCTTCTCTGTGTCACCTGTTTGGATTATCACTTTGTGTACGGCTGTGAGTTTTATGTTTCTATTAAACACTGTTAACCTGCAAATCCTTCTCCTCATTTGATACCGTGACAGAATGAACCAGACATTAAGGAAGGAGCGGGTTATCAGCCACAGGAGTTATTTGTAGCCGGAGTTATTTTTGTATCACTGCTATGGATCTGACACAGGAGAGCAACTTGGAGCGGGTGAGAGAAGCACTGAGTACCAGGGTGGCGGATTTGCAACAACAGCTCCTGTTGTTGCAGAGTGGTTCCGTGTCGCCCACACCATCCATTTCCCCCAACCCCACGGAGTCGAGTGGTCAGCCGGAGCCTAGCACGGACTTCCCTGAGAGATACGCTGGTGAGCCTAAGTTATGTGAAAACTTTATTAATCAGTGTTCTCTGCATCTAGATATGCATCACAGGACTTTCGAAACTGAGGAATCGAAAGTAGCGTTCGTGCTACTGCTGCTGACCGGTCCAGCAGCCACATGGGGAACAGAGGTGTGGGAGAGACGGGACCCATGCTGTGCCTCTTTCAAGGCACTTACCGGGGAGATGATTCGGGTCTTTTCCAAGACTAAGGTGAATTCTTCTCGGAGGTCAGGGAGGAGACCCCGTCCAAGCAATTTTTTGAGGGGAGGTAGTGCGCACCGGTCGTTGTGTGTTGGGACTCTGGGCCTGCGGGAATACGCACCCGAGTCATATCACAAGATGGCTGCCACACCTGAGCCTCTTCACAAGATGGCTGCCACACCCGAGCCAATTATGGATGTAGCGAGTGCTAGAGACATGATTGTTTCACTCTTTCCCGAGCGTCGGCCACGAGAGAGGGAGATGGAGAGGAGACCCAAGCCTATTCACAAGATGGCTGCCGCACCAGAGCCACTTCACAAGATGGCTGCCGCACCAGAGCCACTTCACAGGATGGCTGCCTCACCTTTCTCTCCTATCCATGCCAGAACCCAGCGTCTGAGGTCTAGTCTGGCAGAGACTCCATTAAGGTCAGTGCGGAGGGCTGGCCTTCCAACCCCGGTGCTGGTTTTCACGAGGGCCACTGCCAAGCCTGCACCCGTCCTCAAAATGGCCGCCGCCAAGCCAGCAGCAGTACCCAAGATGGCTGTCACTATGCCTGCACCTATTTTTGAGACTGCTGGGGTTATACCTGCCCCTACACTCCAGATGGCTGTTGTCTCAGCGTCACCTGTTCTAAGGAGGGCTATCATCACGCCTGCACCTGTTCTCAGGAAGGCACCAGAGGTATGTTCATTGGACTCAGTATTTCCTGTGTTTACCATGGCTCTGTGGTGTGTGTGGTCTGCTTTCTGCTCTTCTGTTCAGCAAGATGTCTCTCAAGCCCATGAACCTGAATCGGCCGTTAAGTCTGAATCGGAGTCTCTTGAACTTCCTGTCACGGCTGAGAGGTCTGAGCCTGAGTCTCTTGCACTTCCTGTCACGACGGAGAGGTCTGAACCTGAGTCTACTGTACTTCCTGTCACGGCTGAGGAATATGAACCTGAGTCTCTTGCACTTCCTGTCACGGCTGAGGAATATGAACCTGAATCTCTTGCACTTCCTGTCACGGCAGAGAGGTCTGAACCTGAGTCTACTGCACTTCCTGTCACAGCTGAGAGGTCTGAAAATGAGTCTACTGCACTTCCTGTCACGACTGAAAGTCTCTCCGTCCTGCCCAAGATGGATGACTCCGAGCTCCCTGAACTCTTTGCCTGGCCCAAGATGGCCGATCCTGAGCTCCTTGAACTCTCTGCCCGGCCCAAGATGGCCGTCCCCGAGCTCCTTGAACTCTCTGCCTGGCCCGAGATGGCCGACCCCAAGCTAGTTGAACTGTCTGCCCTAGCTAACCTGGCCCATAGGGCCTCTTGTGCTTCTTTGCCCAGGTTCCTGTTACCGCCAGCACCACCATGGGTTGCAGCTCGGCTCTGGTGTCTGGAGATGCCTGCAGCACCACCCTGGTCTCCAGCGCCGTTCTGGTCTCTGGTCCCGCCTGCGGCCCCGCCCTGGCTCCCTGCACCGCCTGCGGCCCCGCCCTGGCTCCCTGCACCGCCTGCGGCCCCGCCCTGGCTCCCTGCCCCGCCCTGGCTCCCTGCACCGCCTGCGGCCCCGCCCTGGGGTTCTAGACCCTCCATCCCTCCCCCAGATCCACCTCCGTTCCTCCACCCACCTGAACTTTTGTGCTTGGTCTTATGGAGTGTCTGGAAGCCACTCCTTTTAGGGGGGAGTACTGTCACAGTGTGAGACTGTGTTTTGTGTTTATTGTAATGTATTAGTGTTGTTCCCTGAGTTGCCACCAGATGTCTCTTCCCCTCACTGTCATATGTATCATGAACTGCATTTCCCATACTCCTGTCTGTTGATCATTTGTCACCAGCTGTTTCCCATTAACCTGCATATATAAGCTGTGTCTTTGTGTGTGTCTTTTGCTGGTTCATTGTTTGATGTCACTGGTTGTTCTGTTGCCTTCTCTGTGTCACCTGTTTGGATTATCACTTTGTGTACGGCTGTGAGTTTTATGTTTCTATTAAACACTGTTAACCTGCAAATCCTTCTCCTCATTTGATACCGTGACAGAAATTCGTATCGATGCGTTCGGTTGCTATGACTACCTTTGTCTCATGTATAATTATATTGTGACGGAATGAGGGACGTTAATGTGATATCGTGGAATGTCAACGGTCTTAATTCTCCCATAAAAAGATCCAAATGCCTAGATTATTTGCATCGCAAACGAGCTGATATTGCCCTAATACAAGAATCCCATCTCAAGGCTTCTGATGTTACCCGTTTTCAGAATAGACATTTTAAAGTGATAGCCTTCTCATCGTACAATAGTGCCTCAAGAGGAGTTATTATTCTTCAGAACAGAAAATTCCCGTTTCTAATAGAGAAAACGGGAGGGGATGAAAACGGGCGGTTTACTTATGCGTCAGGTTCATGGAATAATTTGAAAATGGTTCTATTCTCAGTATACTCCCCTAACAATTATGATGTAGAATTTTTTCCATCTCTTACCAAATCCCTCCTTAATTTTGTCGACTACAACCTGGTCGTAGGAATAGAAGCTAATGCAGTTTGTAACCCCTTGATCGATAGATCCCTTGTCTCTGCACATGGTGATCAGGCTTCGCAGTCGTTAAACGAGCTCATTGCTGATAACGACTTATGTGATATCTGGAGGGTGAAGAATGAGAGGTGTAGAGATTATACTTTTTATTCTGCACGCCACAAATCATTTTCGAGGCTAGATTACATTCTGATTTCTAAATCTCTTACTCAAGGTGTAAACCATATAGACATTTTACCCATACTGATTTCAGATCACTCCGCTGTGATTTGTAATCTGTCTGCTCCGATAATTCCCCTAAGCTCCAAAAGGTGGCGTATGAATACAACTCTTCTGCAAAATGAAGATTTTGTAAAACAGTTACGTTCTAAATTATCTGTTTCTCAAAGAAAATTCGAGCTCAGCTACTAATCCACAAATCCTTTGGGAAACAATCAAGTGTTTTTTGAGAGGGAACTGTATTTCTTTTGCCTCCTATGTAAATAAATCCAGAGTAAAACAATTAACCCGTCTGGAGGCTCAGATTAAATGTGTAGAGAAGGATCTTAAAAAAACTTTTACGGAACAGAAAAGCAGAATCCTGGGGAATTTAAAAACTGACCACAAGGCGATCTTTTTAAAAAGGGTAGAATTTTTCATGCACCGTACCAAACAAAACTACTATTTTAATGGAGAACGGCCAGGCAAACTAATGGCGTTAAGGCTGAAACGCAATGAGGCCTTGGCCTCAATAACTGCCATTAAGGATAATGTAGATGTTCTTCACACAGCTCCGGGTGATGTAAATAGGATATTCAAGGAATTTTATGAGCATCTATACAGATCTGAGGTGGGAGGGAATGAACAACCTGTCATTGATTTTCTGTTAAATTTAGATCTACCCCAATTAAGCATGCAGCAATGTGCCTTTCTTGATTCTCCAATAGAATTAAAAGAATTGAAGGAGGCTTTAGAGGTTATGAATAAGGGAAAGGCCCCTGGTCTGGATGGGTTACCCCCGGAGCTGTATCTGGCGATATGGGATTTGATTGGTCCACCCCTCCTTGACTCCATAAATTTTGCTATTGATACGGGTTACTTCCATAGAGATCAGAACACTGCGCTTATTTCTCTCCTACTGAAAAAAGGGAAAGAACCCTTATGCTGCTCTAGCTACAGGCCGATTTCACTAATTGGCACGGATGTCAAGTTATATGCTAAGGTTCTAGCCCATCGTTTGGGATCAGTCGCTAGCTTTCTAATCACTCACGACCAGACAGGTTTTCTTAAGGAACGTTTCGCTACAGATAACGTGCGACGCCTTTTGAACATCATCGACTCACCCGACCCGGTTAATGAACAACGTGCTATCCTATCGCTAGACGCTGAGAAAGCCTTTGACCGGGTCGAGTGGTCATATTTATGGTCTGCCTTAACCCGTTTTGGATTTGGCCCTCGTTTTATTCATATGATTCAGACTCTCTATGCTAACTCTTCCGCACGGGTTTCAACGGGGTTGTGTTGTTCGGATGCAATCCCGTTGAATAGAGGCACTAGACAGGGTTGCCCTTTATCGCCCTTGTTATTCGCAATTTCATTAGAGCCCTTAGCGCAGGCAATTCGGCAGGACCATATTATTTCCCCGATTACTGTTGGTGACTCTAAGCATTCTATCTCTCTTTTCGCGGATGATATCCTCCTCTACATGTCTAATGTTTCCTCTTCTCTACCTCAGTGTCTTAAAATATTTAATGACTTTAGCGTCATAAGTGGTTACAAAATTAATTGGGGAAAATCTGTATTAATGCCCTTGTCTGCGTCAACAAATACTGCATTAGCGTCCTCCTCAATCCCAATTAGTAAGACATTTAAATATCTGGGAATTCAGATCTTTCCATCTCTACAGACTATCTCTAAAGAAAATTATAGTTCTTTATTTACTACTATCAGACAAGATTTACAGAGATGGGATGTTATTTTAGTCTCACCGCAAGGCAGAATCGCAATCATTAAAATGAATATCCTCCCTCGGCTTTTATTTCTGTTCTCCATGATTCCTTTATCTCCCCGTTTAACCTTTTTTAAAGAGATGAATTCCTTGATTACAAAATTCATTTGGAATAAGAAACGACCAAGAATTAAACTTTCAACATTGCAGAGAAGATCTGACAAAGGAGGCTTGTCACTTCCGAACTTACAATTGTACTTTTGGGCATGTCAGCTGCGCTCGCTCAAGATTTGGTTACAGGTTGATTCACAGATCGCCTGGCGGGACGTGGAAGCATCAGTTGTGCTTCCACATCGGCTCCAGGATATTTTATTCACGGGTTTATCAAAGAAAGACCTAAGGTCTGGGAATACAATTGTGTGCAGTTCTCTTAAAATCTGGCGCGAGGTGTGCAAATTCATGGGAAGTTCATCTAAGTTCACATCTGAATCGCCGATCTGGCATAATCATAATTTGCAATCCGACAATAGACCTTTTGTCTTTAAACCATGGTCGGATCAAGGTGTATATACTCTTGGTGATATATTCAATAATCAGGGGTTAAGGTCTTTTCAAGATCTGAAAGAGTGTTATAATCTTCCTGGACATTCCTATTTTCTGTATTTAAGGTTGAGAAGTGCTATGCGCGCTTATGGTGTACCATGGAACTGTAACTTGGACTCTCACCCTCTGATGGACTGTGTGAACTTTTCACAGACACGAGGAGCAGTGTCATTCATTAACAACAGACTGCTCAAGCACAGCTGCGGAAAGCTCCCCATCACCACGATATGGGAAAAGGAACTGGCTCCTTGCAAACTAAATTGGGACTGGATATGGGACACTATTCCAACAATGTAAAAAAACCTTGCCCATCAGTTAATACACTATAAACTGCTTCATAGGGCTTATGCTACTCCAAATATCTTGCACAAAATGAAGCGCTTGCCTACCCCCTTCTGCTCACTCTGTAATTCAAATACTGTGGGTACTTATATGCACAATTGCACATGTTTTATGAATGCCAACAAATTGGTAACTTTTGGGATGAGGTGTTTCAAGTTGTGACCGAACTATGTGATAAGGTAATCCTTAAGCACCCCAGTCTCTGTTTGTTGAACGATGATGCGGATCTTGATCTGAATGTTAGCCAGCGTAGGATTCTTCACACTGCTCTAACTGCAGCCAAGAAGATAATCTTCAAGATTTGGCATGAGCCTACAATTCCAGCAGGTAAATTGTGGCTCATAGAAATTAAATACATTGCACTATTAGAACTTACTACAGCGAGAATTAACAAAGCCAAGCCAAAAACACTTAAGGCCTGGACTGAATTTGTTACAAAGCTATCTTATATAATAACTCAATAGGCCACCCATACTGATTACTTCTGAGCGTTATCAAGGAGGAGCAGTGGTAATCCTGGAGCTGTGCTAGTGTTAGTAATCCACCCTCTATCTTATTCATTTTTTTTTTTTTTTTTTTTTTTTTTTTTTTGTGTATGTACAAGCAAACCCTGGTCTTGTACATAGTTATTTGTGGTCGCACTTGTGGACCATGTTCAATCTTGAAGAAATAAATAAATAATCATAAAAAAAAATAGCATATGAATAACATGCGCAACGCGCCACTGACTTTAAACTATTTTTTCCTGGTTAGTGGCGCAATTGTTTTCTAAACCTGCAAAATAGCATGAAGGAACGTTTGCGCCGGAATACGCCTCCTTTTTTGCGCTGAACCGCCCAGGGAGCGCAAGTTCGTTCCCTAGTTTAGCGACGTGCTTCTGTGGAGGGAAAAGAGCGCTTTGCGCGGGTGCAAAATAGGAATGATACATGCGTCGGTGTACAAAGTCAATTGCGCTGGGTGCAAGATAGGGCCCACTGTGTTTGTAGTGCTGATCAGAGCATCGTCATTCACGCCTCGGCAACGCGATGCTTGCGATGCTTGTGATTGAAGGCGTCGTCTGACAGCTATGTAGGCAATAGCTTTGGAGATGAGTGCTTCTTCAGACGATGCACAAAAAGGGCAACCGAGCAGGCTACTCACTGGCAAGGTCCTTGTAACTAATTCGTGCTGACTAGCCGTCCACTCTTCCTCCTCGTGGAAAAACTCTAACCGAGTGCTTCACAACAATCACTATTACACTGTGAACTTTGTGAAATGTCCGTAACTCACACTTATTGTAGACTACAAGTACATTTACTATCACACACGCATTAATTTGGTGTTTTACCAACTTATAAACGTGACTGTCACAGCGCGGTTCTCCCTCGTGTTTTTTCTCCCCTCTCGTTCTCTCCTCACCACCTCTTCCTCCCCTCCGTGACCTCTCACACTGACTCCTGATTGGATCTTTCCTCCGGGTACATGAATTTTAACGAACATAATTTTTTAACCCACATAAACATTATTTAAACATTTTTAATATTATGAAATGTACATTTTAAAGAAAATAAACAAAAATAAAAATAGTATTTCGTTAGCAAATACCCAAAATTACTATAGGGCTACATAGATTTTTATGTTCAATATTTAATTTAGATAATGAAAATGTTGTAGTTACTCAGCCAAGCAACTGTCCCAACTCTTCAACATTCGCTGTGCAGTATCATGGATCCAGTCCAGTTACAAATCAAATCAATAGTCCTACATCCACTCCAGTCCCAGTTCAAAGTGCAGCATGAGTGTCAGATTTTCAAATCCCTGGGGTAAGATGACACCAAATGTAAGAACCTGTCTTGCTCAAGGAAAGCAACCTGAAGCCTCAGATAGGAGACACATGGTTAGGGTGATTGTGGATTCCATTAAAGAGGTTAAATCCAACCAAGCGGCAATGTTCAGAAATTGCACAGTCAATCATCCAGAAGTATCCAAACAGATTTAGTGAAAAAACAGAGGAAGGAGAGTTAATTGGATGTGGTCACTACTCTTTGTTGTGTCAGTTGAAGACAAGGGTGTAACATCTTAACCAGAACAATACAATGGCTCGACATACAAAACCTAAACGAACAGGAGACATGATAGCCAATCCTCAACATCTAAATCCTCTAAACTGGATAGATATGGTTGTGTGAATTGGAACATTACTGAACTTCCTGAAGGGGAAACTTTTGAGACTTTAGAGATAAAGAGAAAGGAGATGCTTACTCTATTTCACAAAGAAGGGGCCTTATTGCTCAGCGTCATAGCATTAATGCCAGCCTTCCACCCAGTATCTCAGATCTTCAGGCAAGGTGGCCTTTTCTCTTCATGAAGAGATTCTTATGCACTAATTTTGAGGAACTGACTGGGATTGATCCTGACATCAGATTAAAGGAATACCAAAAGAAAAAGTATTCTCTACTTCTTCAAAAATCTAAATTCCAGAAGGGAAAAAAAGTTAGAACAGTCCTCAAAGACATCGACAGAGAGGGCAGAGATGTTGACCCAGGCCTTGCAGCTGTCCTGTTGATAATGGCCCACTTGAAAGAAAAGGATGAATCACTGTTCCTTTTAGCCAATGTGAGTATTTTTCATTTATATAATTGATAAATCGATGTAACTGACAGTTAGAAAAACTGTGTGTGTGTGTGTGTGTGTGTGTGTGTGTGTGTGTGTGTGTGTGTGTGTGTGTGTGTGTGTGTGTGTGTGTGTGTGTGTGTGTGTGTGTGTGTGTTGGTCACAACAACTTCGACAGATGCAAAGACCAGACTTTCACTTCCTTCTACTCCAAGGCTGATCATGCTTGGTAAGATCCTTTAATGCAGTGGTTCTCAACCTGCGGCCGGTCAAAACTGCAAATGCGGCACACAATATGCTGACCACATTTAAAAAATTCCAGTTTTACAATTTATTTATTTTTTAAATTAAATTAAAATGGTTTAAACAAAAATAAGTTTGAACTGTAATGTTTGTTTCTTTGTCATATAAAATAATTTTGGTGATCAAATATTATTTTCAGACATGCGCAGACCGACTATGCACTGTGCTATTTTGATTTAATACTGTGAAGCTGCTTTGATACAATCTGTATTGTGAAAAGCGCTATACAAATATACTTGACTTGACTTAACGCAGTTAACGAACACTTACAAGCGCACATTGGCAGAATTCCAATAGTATCAGTAGCCACTATTTTTGTTAATGGACAAATGTATTATTAGAGGAGAAAAGCGAAATGAGGAACATACCAATGAAGGAGCACATGCTAACAAGAAGAGTCGTAGCATCAACAGCGAAGATAGGAAAGTACTGGAAGAATGGAAGAATCAGTTTGCTGTCAATGAGTGAGATGGGCAGCCTGTTTTCTCTGTAGTAAAGTGTCATATGCAAAACCTTAACCTACAATGTCAAAAGACATGAGATTTCGATGTGTTTGTTTGATATAGTTGTGTCATAATCCTCATTCTGCATGTCACCCCTGCACCACATTTCGCATCATCCTCTCTGGCTACCCAGACAGCAATATAGTTTTGGCCCAGATTTGGCCCACATCTGGGCCGTGTGGAATCCACCTGTACCAGATGTGGGCCGGATCTGGGTCAACTCTATGATGCTGTCTGGGTACCACCTGTTCACACTCAACAATCACCACACCTGTCTGCATCAGCCTCATCATTTCCTCCATAAAAGCCAGCACCAAACACATTTCTCTTCACTACCTGAAACAAGACTTTCATTCACATGCCAGTATCACCAGAACTATCTGCAATCAAGAGACTCACCTGCTAATCACGTGTGTCATTCAATAAACTCCATTCATAGTTTACCTGTGTTTGCAATCTTCTGTTCCATGACAACTTGCATTTTAAATCGAAAAAAAAATCGTTTTCAGAGAAACACGTGATCAACGAAAAATGAAGCCTCATTTCTTTCCAGTCACTTGAATGCTTCACTTTGCGCGTCGGAATGTTTGAACCCAGACCACTACTCTACAGGTTTTTGGAAGTTTAAGTCCATTTACTAACATTTTTTTTTTTATAAATAAGCCTATAGACTATGTTGCATGATCATATTCTGACATAAACAGCATAGAAACCATTAATAATAACCATCATTTACTTGCATCAAGCAACTCTGTTTTTTTTTTAATAATTAGTATTAATCTAATTGTTACATTTAATTTATTGACACACTTTAATATGTGAATTAAATTATCAGAAAACTGTCAGTCTTTTATTTGTGTTTAATGGATAAAACAACGGAGGTGAAATACGCACTTGGGTTGGCTGCTATAAATTTGACCTGCCACAAGATGGCGCTGTTTTCGACACTCTTGATGCCTCGAATCTTTTCCCGGAACAATACCAGACTATGAACCGAATAAAGGCAGGCGCTTAAATACACAGTGATGATTAACACAAACGACAGGCAGCTGTGAGGAAGGTGATCAGTGTCCATGGTAACAGATTAGTGGTGGGAAATAGACAGGGAAACACAAGTGAGGAATGAAAACAAACTGAAAGTCTATTAACAGGGATGTCCTGATCAGGTTTTTTTGCTCTTATCCATTATAGAGTACTCTGTCTGTACACAACCCGCGGTTCAGCCGCGCGTGATAAACGCTGCCAGTGTGAAAGCAAAACGCGCGTGTCCTGCTCCTGCTAACCATATGCACTGCTCCTGCGCTGCTTACGCTCTACTAACGCGTGCAGTGTGAAACCGGCGTAACTCTGTGCCACCGCATAACTATAGATGTGTTAAAAAATAATGAGAATATACATATATATCCGAGTCCTGATCGGGAGGTAACGTCCAATTCCGATCGAGTCTGAAACCACGTGATCGGACCCGATTTCCGCTCACGTGGTCGGATCGGGACATCCCTAAACAGAACATAATGGTGACAATCGGCACACGTGTGTACTCGCGGCTGGAATGTGGCCAACTCTTGGCCGCGCTAGCAGATTCTGTGCGAGATTCTGATATCGTCAGAGATGGTCTTATATTAGGGAGATGAGAGGGTCTGTATCTCTTACCATTGGAGAAAGCGTAATGGCTACTTGGATCACATGAGGCACCTCAGCCTATCATGTAACGGCAGTGACGTCAGTGGAAGCTGTTCAAACTTTTATGACAGTCAGTTACAGCTTACGTTAATTAGTTTCATGTGGATTATCAGCATGTTGGTATTGTGAATAAATGTTCTATATTTGGTGTTATATCGCTAGTAAAGTAACAGTAGGACTGCATTGTTTGTGGAATGTGCTTTACTGCGGAAAAAAGCGAGAATATGTCTATTAGCTGCAAAGTACTAGTCTGTAGCTGCGTTTCCATTACCCTTCAAATTGAAATTGTGAATTGAAAATTCTTTGATTGAACTTTTTGCGCATTTACAGGTCACCTGACGTAGACAACGCGGTGTGTTTGGACAGAATACGAGACAGAGTTCTTTATTAAATTCACATAAGACAAATTAATTAAAGGAATAATGGATTCTAAACCTCAGATAAATGCCACAATCAAGACCTCAAAGCAGATATGAGGGAGAAACACCTGTGCCGCTCACAAGTATAATAAGGGTCGTTCCTTACCATTAATGCTTGGTAAACACACATACATCTCCTTCGATTAATAATAATGGCTAGCTACCAACGTCCGTTGCCTTGGTTTTTGGAATGATTTTACTTATCGCAAGATGAAAAAATGAAGTTTTAGTCGCATAACATCGGTTAATGGAAATGCCGTCAATTCGCAATAGTTTTTGTCAACATTTAGAAAAAAAATCGCGCACATTTTTTTTAATTAAAATTATATGTATTTTTTTTTCCCATATTCATTAAAAAAACTTATATCATCATCATTAGGCACATAGTAGTTGACACAACACTATGTTTTAATTTAATTAAACAACATACAATCTAACACAATATTTATAATTAATCATTTTGTCTTTATTCATTAAAGTGCATAATATAGGCGTCATTTCACATACATACATGCAATTATAATAGTAATTAAGTGTGCTTGCTGAAAGCAGCACACTTATTGTTCTTCTTAAGTTTTCTTATTATTATTAAGTGTGCTGGCTGAAAGCGCACACTTATTGTTCTTCTTAAGTTTTCTTCTTCTTCTTCTTATTATTATTATTATTATTATTCCCGGGAGAAAAATTTTGGCCAGCTCCTGCGCCTAGGCCCTTTGAGACAGAGACACCGTTCCAACTTTAAAACGTTCGGTCAGTACGGGTGTAAGTTGCTCGGGAAGATGACATCACGAGTCCATGTCGTTCGTCCGCCATAGTGGATTGAACAGAAAGCGAAACTAAAGTTTCACAGGTCACAAATTTGGTCCGAACTTCACGAAACTAGACGTACATGATCCTTGGAGCAAGCCTTACAAAAGTTACTAGAAGGATTTTTTATTTTTGGAAGCGTTTGCCCGTCACAGCCAAACGAAATCGGTGGCGTAGTCGCCAAAACAGGAAGTAGTTCATATCTCAGGAACGCTGTCACGTATCGAAACCAAACTTTATACATGAACTCGGGACTCCAATGTGAGGAAGCACAAGATCTGAATTGTTTTAAAAAAAAATTTATTTCAGGCTAATAGACAAACCCATTTACCTATGTCTATGCAAGAGTTAGATTTAATGTTAATGCATTTAGACAGTAGGTGGCACTGTTGTATTACATTTCACAGAGCAGCCAAGTCAGTGTAGACTGCATTCGTTTTTACCAGGTTTGTCTTAATAAATGCAGGCATGAATTTCGTTTTTTGCATCAGTCTAATTTAATCATCTTCATTTATTAACAGATTTGTATGCATGAATTGTGCATTTCCAATCCTCAAAGCAGTAAAAAAAAAAAAAAAAAAAAAACTTTATTCAAAATACATCATGCTCTTCTTCGATAACCGAACAAACAATTAATTGTCTGTGGCTGTGTTTGTGCGCGCGGAAAATATGCTGCGCATAACAATAGAAAACAAGGAGAAATGCGCAGTCACATGCTCAAACAATCAACAACGTCGCTCTAGAGGTGCGTTGTGGACTGCGAAGTGGACTTCACAGGGTATTCCACCATCTTAAATTAGAGTCTAATCCGAAGGGAGCGAACATGTTCAGTTCGAAGGGCACTGCGCACGGCATAGGGAATAAGGGAACATCGATCATCACTTCACAGGAAGTGGAGAGCGATGATCACACACACCCAACTGTCATTTCGCGCATCAGGTCATCACCAGTCAGAACGGTCATAACTAACGATGGAGGAGTTTACGTATGTGTGTAAGTAATACATTTCACCATTGTTATACAAATGACAGTATTTTTAACGGTTATTGTTGTGAATATTACATATTTTTGATGATTCTAATTTACCTCAGTGAATGCAGCCAGCTTAGCTAGTTTGTGAAGTAAAGTGATTTTATTTTAGGTAGTTGTAAAATAGTGCAATATAATTGTAAATATATAATATAATAATAAAAATTAAAATATGAATGTAGCCCTATATATATTTGTTATATCATAATCTGCGCGACTCCGTCGTTGACTTTCTTTGATGACATTTGCAGGGCGTTTCAAATGAGCGGTTATTGTCAGTGAAGTCCATTTCAACTGATATACCGTGCTCAGGGAGTAGGGGAGCAGTGAACATTGCATATGGACCCTGTCGAATGGAACGCACATTAGATGTGTAAAAACAAGTGGAAAGCGCGAGCGCGCCGCTGTCTCCTTTCGCTTGTTCTCCTGTGGCGTCTGTCGTTGCTATGCAACCATGAACTGCGCTCTCCATGATGACAAGAGCTGTGTCTGAAATCGCTCCCTATCCACTATATAGTGCACTATTTAGGGTGTCGGCCATTTTGTAGTGGTGTGCGAATTCTGAGTGAACGACATCATTCCCTACATTCTTCACTACTTTTATCCACAATCCTCTCTGAATTCGAGTGTACATACGATGCACACTTGCTGAGACACTATTTCCCACAATCCATCACGATAAGGCGATTGAGCGCGAATGAAAAATAAACAAAAATGCCACCATGGCAACAGTGCACCCGAGTTAGAAAACAATCATTTATAAGACCAGACGCCTGGTTATTTATATACATACCGTTATATCTATATTTGAAAAATCAAATGTGTTGTGTAGTGTTTTGTTCTCTTTTATTTTCACATATAAATTAAAAAAGTAAATAAATATGACAAGCAAGTGTTTTTATTATCTTTTTTTTTAATCAAATAACGCAATAAACGTGAAAAATACATACATACAATGGTTACATACAATTCACACAGCCAAAAAAAGGAAATATTAAAGATGGGTAGGTAATGTTTATGACAAATTGTCCGAGCTCTCTGGCGCGTGATAATTATGTCAGCGTCCAAATTCTTTGCTGATGTAGTGCACTCAACTGCCATTCACTATGTAGGGATTAGTGAACGAGTGAGCGGTTTCAGACACAGCTAAGGAAGTATCAGCAAAAGATTACTAGATTTCTAGCCCTTGCATTAGCTTTACTACTAGATATATTTATGGAGATGAAAAATAATAAGGCGCCCTGTACAGCTATGATCAGCTTTTCGGCCGAGCATTCAATGTTGTTACGCTGCAAGCTGATGGTTCGTTGCTGCCGCGCTCTATCACTCGCACACCATAAAGAGCTAATTGTTTTTTAATGTTTCAATTTCGTGATTAAAATGACATAATTAGGAAGCGGATAATTTCTTCATAAACAGCTCATTATGACTCAATGTTAAAATGCTGCACCTACACTCGATAGTGTGAATAAGATCAGCGCAACGCAGACCACTGCATTGACAGGGTAAAACACATGATCTGTCTACGGCCAGGGCTCACCGGAAGATAGAAAATGCCGGTCCAGCGCTGATTGAGGAATTAAATTCGAAAATAAAAGACAGTTTGACATCTTTTTTCTCACATTCTCGCATTTTTTCTCGCATCTATCCACTACCTGCTAACGTAAGTGCACTGCACCCGAGCAAGCACACTTTGCAGTTCCTCCGGAAATGCATTTTTCTAGTTATTATTATTATTCCCGGGAGAAAAATTTTGGCCAGCTCCTGCGCCTAGGCCCTTTGAGACAGAGACACCGTTCCAACTTTAAAACGTTCGGTCAGTACCGGTGTAAGTTGCTCGCGAAGATGACATCACAAGTCCATGTCGTTTGTCCGCCATAGTGGATTGAACAGGAAGCGAAACTAAAGTTTCACAGGTCACAAATTTGGTCCGAACTTCACGAAACTGGACGTACATGATCCTTGGACCAAGCCTCACATAAGTTACTAGAAGGATTTTTGATTTTCGGAAGCGTTTGCCCGTCACAGCCAAACGAAATCGGCGGCGTAGTCGCCAAAACAGGAAGTAGTTCATATCTCAGGAACGCTGTCACGTATCGAAACCAAACTTTGTACATTAACTCGATACTCCAATGTGAGGATGTACAAGATAAAAAAAAAAAAAAATTACAAAATTTTACATTATTTGGCAACCCCCCCCCCCCCCCAGTTTTTTGGCCAGCTCCTGCACCTAGGCCCTTTGAGACAGAGACACCATTCCAACTTTAAAACGTCCGGTCAGCACTGGTGTAAGTTGCTCGCTAAGATGACATCACAAGTCCATGTCGTTTGTCCGCCATATTGGATTGAACAGAAAGCGAAACTAAAGTTTCACAGGTCACAAATTTGGTGCGAACTTCACGAAACTAGACGTACACGATCCTTGGACAAAGCCTCATCAAAGTTACTAGAAGGATTTTTGATTTTCGGAAGCGTTTGCCCGTCACAGCCAAACGAAATCAGCGGCGTAGTCGCCAAACAGGAAGTCGTCCATATCTCAGGAACTCTGTCACGTATTAAAACCAAACTTTATACATGAACTCGGGACTCCAATGTGAGGAAGCACAAGATCTGAATTTATTTTTTTTTATTTTTTTTATTTCAGGCTAATAGACAAACCCATTTACCTATGTCTATGCAAGTGTTTCACCTTTTGATGTTAATGCATTTATTTAGACAGTAGGTGGCACTGTTGTATTACATTTCACAGAGCAGCCAAGTCAGTGTATATAGACTGCATTCGTTTTTACCAGGTTTGTCTTAATAAATGCAGGCATGAATTTCGTTTTTTTGCATTGGTCTATTTTAATCATCTTCATTTATTAATATATACAGATTTGTATGCATGAATTGTGCATTTCCAATCCTCAAAGCAGTTAATAAAAAATAAAAAAAACTTTATACAAAATACATCATGCTCTTCTTCGATAACCGAACAAACAATTAATTGTCTGTGGCTGTGTTGTGCGCGCGGGAAATATGCTGCGCATAACAATAGAAAAAAAGGAGAAACGCGCAGTCACATGCTCAAACAATCAACAACGTCGCTCTAGAGGTGCGTTGTGGACTGCGAAGTGGACTTCACAGGGTATTCCGCCATCTTAAGTTAGAGTCTAATCCAAAGGGAGCGAACATGTTCAGTTCGAAGGGCACTGCGCACGGCATAGGGAATAAGGGAACGTCGATACATCACTTCACAGGAAGTGGAGAGCGATGATCACACACCCAACTTTCGCGCACCACGTCATCACCAGTCAGAACGGTCATAACTAACGATGGAGGAGTTTACGTATGTGTGTAAGTAATACATTTCGCCATTGTTATACAAATGACAGTATTTTTAACGGTTATTGTTGTGAATATTACATATACTATTTTTGATGATTATAATTTACCTCAGTGAATGCAGCCAGCTTAGCTAGTTTGTGAAGTAAAGTGATTTTATTTTAGGTAGTTGTAAAATAGTGCAATATAATTGTAAATATATAATATAATAATAAAAAAATTAAAATATGAATGTAGTCCTATATATTTGTTATATCATAATCTGCGCGACTCCGTCGTTGACTTTCTTTGATGACATTTGCTGGGCATTTCAAATGAGCGGTTATTGTCAGTGAAGTCCACTTCAACTGATATACCGTGCTCAGGGAGTAGGGGAGCAGTGAACATTGCATATGGACCCTGTCGAATGGAACACACATTAGATGTGTAAAAACAAGTGGAAAGCGCGAGCGCGCAGCTGTCTCCTTTCGCTTGTTCTCCTGTGGCGTCTGTCGTTGCTATGCAACCATGAACTGCGCTCTCCATGATGACAAGAGCTGTGTCTGAAATCGCTCCCTATCCACTATATAGTGCACTATTTAGGGTGTCGGCCATTTTGTAGTGGTGTCCGAATTCTGAGTGAACGACATCATTCCCTACATTCTTCACTACTTTCATCCACAATCCTCTCTGAATTCGAGTGTACATACGATGTACACTTGCTGAGAAACTATTTCCCACAATCCAACACGATAAGGCGATGAAAAAAAGCGCAAATGAAAAATAAACAAAAATGTCACCATGGCAACGGTGCACGCGAGTTAGAAAACAATCATTTATAAGACCAGACGCCTGGTTATTTATTTATATATACCGTTATATCTATATTTGAAAAATCAAATGTGTTGTGTAGTGTTTTGTTCTCTTTTATTTTCACATATAAATGAAAAAAGTAAATAAATATGACAAGCAAGTGTTTTTATTATCTTTTTTTTTAATCAAATAACGCAATAAACGTGAAAAATACATGCATACAATGGTTACATACAATTTATACAGCCAAAAAAAGGAAATATTAAAGATGGGTAGGTAATGTTTATGACAAATTGTCCGAGCTCTCTGGCGCGTGATAATTATGTCAGCGTCCAAATTCTTTGCTGATGTAGTGCACTCAACTGCCATTCACTATGTAGGGATTAGTGAACGAGTGAGCGGTTTCAGACACAGCTAAGGAAGTATCAGCAAAAGATTACTAGATTTCTAGCCCTTGCATTAGCTTTACTACTAGATATATTTATGGAGATGAAAAATAATAAGGCGCCCTGTACAGCTATGATCAGCTTTTCGGCCGAGCATTCAATGTTGTTACGCTGCAAGCTGATGGTTCGTTGCTGCCGCGCTCTATCACACGCACACCATAAAGAGCAAATTGTTTTTTAATGTTTCAATTTCGTGATTAAAATGAATTAGGAAGCGGATAATTTCTTCATAAACAGCTCATTATGACTCAATGTTAGAATGCTGCACCTACACTCGATAGTGTGAATAAGATCAGCGCAACGCAGACCACTGCATTGACAGGGTAAAACACATGATCTGTCTACGGCCAGGGCTCAGCGGAAGACAGAAAATGCCGGTCCAGCGCTGATTGAGGAAATAAATTCGAAAATAAAAGACAGTTTGACATCTTTTTTCTCGCATTCTCGCATTTTTTCTCGCATCTCGCATCTATCCACTACCTGCTAACGTTAGTGCACTGCACCCGAGCAAGCACACTTTGCAGTTCCTCCGGAAATGCATTTTTCTAGTTACAATTCAAGTCTTATCATAACCGGAAATACCTGAAAGCCAAAGAAAGAAAACATCAGTATTTTTTACTTTCTTTAGACAATATACAATATAGCTCAATATTACTATTAAATACTATGGTAATGCCGTAAATGAGACTTGCATGTTGCGACATTACCTTCTCTGCCTTCCCTTATAAAATATGATATTATTATAAACATTTTTATCATAGTAAAATCTACTTATCGTTCCCAACAAAAGTATTGTTTAGCGTAAAACACGTTGAAGATTAACATTCAGGCTGTCGATTACTTAAATGATAAGGTGTTTCGTCACAAAAGTGGTTTATTCAGTGAAGTGAAGCCTCCTCTCCATTGACATCCATTCATTAAAAACGGCCTCTGCTCTCCTTTCCTGTGTACCAGCGTTAGCATTAGCCATTTCGCTTTTTTGGCTAAAGGTTGCAGGCTTGTCATCTAGTGGCTTTGATATCGTCAGAGATTGTAATTACAATGCACTCAATGTTTGTAAAAAGAGTTTAGTAACATTTGCATATAAGGCATTTGTGTCCTATACAATTTTGTTATTGTTTGGTGAAATCACAATGCTGTTGAAGAGAGTTTAGTCATACAGCATTAAATAGCTAGGCTAGGCCTACTTAAAGTGCTTGTATACAGTTTGTGTATGTTCATTGAGAATTATCAGATTACTGTAATGCTAATGTCAGTAAGTTAGTTTTCATTTGGTGGAATACACTGTTCTCATTTTCTGTGACATACTGTATATCAGGGGATTGTGTAACGTGAGTTTATTGAACAAGAAAGTTTCACTTTGATATGAAGTCACACTTCCACCAGTCATTTCAACACCGTGAAACAAAAACGAATTTCTTGTTATGTTTGTCTCTGCCTCCAGCCTCCGTGCCCATCGCTCCACCTCGGCCTGTCGACACTTCGGCAGCACCACCTTGGCTAAATAAATGAAATAATAAGTGGGTTATCTAAAGAAAACTTAAGTATAAGATGTATAATGAGGGTTTTTTTTTTTTTTTTAAAGTCATAGCAGACTCAGAAGTCCTTTTTCAAAAAACATTTCAATTATGTGGAGCCTGTGCAGGTGTATTTAGGCAGTGATGCATCAGGGAAAGAGCGCTATTGTCAGTACATACCAGTGAAAGAAACAATAGGTTACTGTCGTAACCCTGGTTCTCTGAAACATTGAGTGGAGTGATGCACCTATGGGAAGGGCATCCGTACCTGACCTCTGCAGAAGCATCCAATTGCACCAAGTCTGGCTAGACAGACAGAAGCACGCAGCCAATGCCAGGTAAGGCCACACCCCTTATCTAGGCATATAACTTCTCCGCGCGCTGCTATTCCTCAGTAAGTATATTCGCTTCTCGTGCGGCAAGCGGGGCAACGCTGGTGGATCTCTCCACTCGATGTTTCAGAGAACCGGGGTTACGACAGTAACCTATTGTTCTCTTTCATCATCTCGTTTCGAGATCCACCTATGGGAGAGACATGGACAGCTCCCCGATTGCCCAATACACTCACAGTGAGGTTCTGAAGGCCAGAGAAGGATGGTCACCTCAGAAAGGCGGTGCCTGACACGTCCCACAAACATGACCCTGCAAGGGTGACGCCACGCTAAACTGCTGTGGACAAGCAGGGCATGAGACATGCATGAGACACATACATGATAATGGCCCCCACACCACCAATGCACATAGCTAAACCCAAGAAGGAATGCAAATGCTTGGTGACAGGAATGAACATGGCCAGCCGGCCCATTCACTCCTCGTTGGTTAACCCAACAGGGCTGTGGGAAAGGGCTAAGAGGACCCTACCCCTAGGACCGAGTGTGCCACCGAGGTTCTGGTGACATCCAACCGGTAGTAACGCTCAAAGGTATGAGGAGAGGCCCAGCTGGCAGCGGAGCAGATGTCCTGCAGTGGCACTCCCCTGAACAAAGCACAAGAGGCGGCTAAGCCCTTTGTGGAATGAGTTCTGATGCCCCCTGGGGGCTGCACTCCCTTTGCTTCATAAGCCATAGTATAGCGTCCACAAGCCAATGTGAGAGGCATTACTTTGAAATGGGACTCCCCTTGTGCGGGGGGAGCCCTTGAATCAAAGAGCTCTTGCGGAAAGCACTGGTCCTGGTCATATATGCTTGCAGAGCACGGACGGGACACAGAGCATTCAGCCTCTGATTCTCCGGGGAGGCAAAAAGGTGGAGGGTGAAAAGCGGATAGCTCCAAAACCTCCGAAGTGAATGCAGGGAAGCGTTTCGGCATGAAGGCCGGGTTAGGCTTAAGGGAAACCTTATCTCCACTTAGGGAGAATTTGGCGCACGAGGGGTGAACCGAGAGTGCATGTAGCTCACTGACCCGTTTAGCAGATGCCAAGGCCGAGAGCAAAGCTGTCTTGAGGGACAGCAGCTTAAGGGAAATACTCCCCAGAGGCTCAAAAGATACAGAGGCCGCGCTTCCAGCACTCTGGAGAGGTCCCACTCTGGAACAGATCTCCTGATGACCGGCAAAGAGCGGCGTGCACCCTTCATAAAACTGCGGGTTAGAGGGTGTGACGGTGGAGCCCTCAAAACCCACATGACAGGCTGAAATCGCAGCCAGGTAAACCTTAATGGTGGAAAAGGACCTGCCTCTTTCCATGAGGTCTTGCAGGAAACACAAAATATCAGGCACCTAGCACTGATAAGATGTGATACCACGCCCATCACACCACCCTTCGAACACTTGCCACTTACAGCCAAATAGGGATCGCGTGGAAACGGCCCTGGCATTCTGAGTAGTGGCGATTACACGCGGAGGGAGCCCCAGTGCATTTAGGTTCGTCCTCTCACGGGCCAGGCCCAGAGAGCCACCCTGTCCGGATGGGGGTGGTAAATCTCCCCGTTGGCTTGGGACAATATGTCCGTGCGAGGGGGGAGGCGCCATGGCTCAGCGTATAACAGAGGGATTATCTCTGCCAGCCACGGGGCTTTGGGCCACCTGGGTGCTATCAGAATGAGAGACAGGCCGTGCTCTCTCACCCTGGCCAGTGTGAAAATCATCAGGCACAGGGGAGGAAAAGCATACAGGAGCACTCTGGGCCATGGGTGAACCAGTGCGTCTGCCCCGAGGGGCGCGTCCATGTCCTTTAGCGAGAAGAACATAGGACAATGGTGGTTTCTACGACAATGGTAAAGATCTACGGTCGCCTGTCCACATCTCATCCATAGCATCTCCACTATCTGCGGGTAAAGACGCCAATCTCCGTAGATTGGGTTTCCCCTCGATAGCACATCCGGCGCCTCTGTTCAGAATGCCCGGAACATGAGTCACGCGTTATGACAGAAAAACCCGTCTGCTCCACATCAAAAGCCTGTAAGCTAGAGCGTGGAGTTTTGACGAGCACATGCCGCCCTGACGGTTGATATAAGCCACTGCCATGGTATTATCGTACCGTACTAGAACGGGATGTCCCTGCAGGCGAGGCAGAAAATGATTCAGAGCTTTCCAAATGGTAAAAGCTCTAAATAGTTAATGTGCGCTGAATGTAGTCTGCTCAGCCACAGACCGTTCAGCATTCTGCCTTCCTGGGTGGTTCCCAAGCCTGTTAAGGACGCATCTGTTGTCACAACTTTCCGCATCGTAACTGTCCCGAGGGGGGTTCCCCGTGCGTAAAAGTTCTCGCTCTCCCAATGGCGCAGGGCCGCCGAGCAGGCACGCGTCACCGTTACCGAGCGGCAGAGATCAGGAATCGGGCTGAAATGTAGTGACAAAACCCATTTCGTGAACGCTCTCATTCTCAGGAGACCCAACGGCACAACTTGGATAGATTAAGCCATGAGACCCTGCAGCCTGAGGCATGTGCGATATTGTACTCTCGCCCCTTCTCTGAACTGAGACAGACAGTACATCAGCGAGCGAACGCGCTCTTGAGAGAGACGCGTTGCATGGAGACTGAGTTCAATTCCATGCCCAGGAAAATAACATTCTGACTGGGAGTCAGATTGCTTTTGCTCGCATTCACCTTGAACCCGAGGGATGTGATGTGCACGAGCACCCGGCCGGTGACCAGCGACACCTTCTCCTTTGATTTGGCTATGATGAGCCAATCGTCTATGAAAGTACGAATTCTCAGCCCTGATAGTCTCAGGGGCGCCACGCCCGCCTTCCGCACACAGACAGAAAGTTCGGGGACTCAAATTGCGCCCGAACGGAAGAACTGTAAATTCGTGACAAATGCCTTGGTAGGCGAAACGAAGATATTTCCTGTGTGGAGGGTAGATGCTTATGTGAAAGAAAGCATCTTTCAGATCGACTGATGTGAACCAGTCGTTCTGATTTATGGCACGGGCGAGAGAGCCTTGTGTCACATTCTGAAATTGTATTTCCTTAAATGTTTGTTCAACACTCGAAGGTCCAATATGGAGTGGGGGGGCGCCACGCCTTTTGGATAATGAAAGTACCAGGAATAAAAACCATGGTTTATCAGATTGGGTAGCACCATCTGAATCGCTCCCTTGTTTAGGAGGGGGGAAATTTCCTCTTTCAGAATGCGTGAGGCGTTTTCTTCTGTGTGAGAAGAGAGAACGCCGTTAAAATGCGGAGGTTTTATTGCAAACTGCAGCCTGTAACCCTGGGTTACGGTACGCAAAACCCACTCGGGCGCTGAAACGGCTTGCCAAGCCGCTTCGTGACTCGCGAGCGCCCCCGCTCGGGCCGGAGCGGGGCTGTATGGGCCCAGCTGGTTCATTTGCAAATGCGCCATCTAGTGGGCACACTAGAGGCGACATGCAGGGGTTCGGAGGGATTTCCTCTCTCTGCGGTGAGAAGTTTTCTCATTTGATTCGTAACTTTGTGCGTATTGTGTTGGGCAAACACTGGGGCCGAAAGCCTTTATTGACAGAGTGAGGGGAACATAGTGTGGTGTCCACTGTGCTAAACTTTCCCTCATAAAGTGCCCCCTGATTTTTTAAGTGGGGGGGAAAACACACATCTCCTGAACACATGAACTGGGCAGTCTCAAGTGCAGGCAGAAAAATAATATCCGTGGAGAGAGATACTCTCTCTGTAACGGATTTATTTAATTTGTTTGTTTTAAAGTGTTATTTAGTTATGTGTGTGTTTTTTGTTGGGGAACACAGGGGCCGAAGCCTTCCACACACAACGCCACTAAAAACACATGAGCTGGGCAGCCACAACTGAGCTGTGTGAGCCCAGCTGGTTGATTTGTAAGGCAATGGCGCCCTCTTGTGGACAGACTCAGGGCAACATGCATGGGATCAGAGAGATTTGCTCTCTATGGGTCTCATTCATGAAACACGAGCAGAACGAATTTTTGTGTAAATCGTGTGTAAAGTGGTTCTGGCGTAAATTTTCGGATTCATTAAAATGTTCGTATTTCCCAAATGTTAGTTGGTACGAAAGAAATCTACACCTGGTCCCAGCCACGCGTAAATAAGTGCGTTTAACATCCGAACGTTTTGCTCATTAATAAGGCTGCCTTTTAATTCACCTTAATCGGGTACATATTTACACAGTATTTAGAAAAAAGATTATATATAGTAATTACATATGGTTTTTCTTTTTACTTTTATTACGAGAGCCAGTAATAGCATCTGCAAACGGAACACAAGTCCGCAAGTCTTTTTTTTATTTTATTTTTATTTATTTTTTATTTTCAAGCATTTTATTTATTTATTTATTTATTTATTTATTTTTTACAAGTCCGCAAGTTACAAGTGTTGCAGTCAAGCTTCATGTCGAACCATTTTCTTTTCACTTCTGGGACTGTTCGATTAACAGATGAAACTCCATTAACTGCATCTGTAATATGCTGCCAAGCATTTTTACCTAAAGCATTTAGGTATTACCTAAAAAATATTTTTTTTTAGGACCTGATACGCCACTATGTACGCTTGAAAATAAAATGTTGCGTTTTGAATGAACTTCAGATATTAACACTTCAATTTCTGAATCTGAGAAATTTTTTATTTTTTATCCGCTTTTGAGAAGACATGTTGAAATCCTTCGTTTGGTGTCATAATATGATGCCCATATATAGTTGTCAGTCGAATTTAATGGGCGGAATTTATGGTAATTAGGAATGAGCGTGCACGCGCGTCCCATTTACGACTGATTGGAATTCATTAACACATACACACATTTCACTATCAAATCTGATGTTTACGAAGTATTTGTGAATCAGGAGAAGAATTTTCGGGAATGTCTCTTTATGCGCAAATCACTCACATATTTACTCGTATATTTACGAATGTTTCATGAATGAGACCCTATGTTGGCAGATATATAAATCTGCACGAATTCATCTGATTCGTTTGTTAAATGTGTTGTTTAGTGATGTGTGTGTTTTGTGTTGGGGAACACAGGGGCCGAAGCCTTCCACACACAACGTCCACTAAAAACACGGGCTGGGCCATAGATATATATAAACACTAGATGTGTTATGGTGCAGTCACTTCCGGCATCATCGTTCGGCCATCTTGTGACAGTGCTCTGTGCATTAAGGTGAATGATCAGCACGCACACAAATCCTCTTATCTCGCTGAAATCTTGACGGATTTACAAACGGTTTGGTTTCTTACAAACGTTATTAACGTGGCTATAATTCCGAATGCTTGAACATGTATGTTATAATTTTTCATATGTATGCAGTGTATGTATGCAGTGTCATAACTACATCTCTGACGTTTATAACAAACCAAACCGTTTGAAAATCGGTAGAAAAATGAGCAAGTTATGGTTATTTAAAAGTACATGCACCATTGAAGTAGTGAGCGAGTACACTGTAGCAAGATGGCCGCCACGTGCGGACGTCGACCTCCATTGGCCAACAGCGCGTACGAGGTATCTAGTGTTTATATATATATCTATGGGCTGGGCAGCCGCAACTGAGCTGTGTGAGCCCAGCTGGTTGATTTGTGAGGCAATGGCGCCCTCTTGTGGACAGACTCAGGGCGACATGCATGGGATCAGAGAGATTTGCTCTCTATGTTGGCAGATATATAAATCTGCACAAATTCATCTGATTCGTTTGTTAAATGTGTTGTTTAGTGATGTAGGGGGTTCTGTGTTGGGGAACACAGGGGCCGAAGCCTTCCACACACAAAGTCCACTAAAAACACGGGCTGGGCAGCCGCAACTGAGCTGTGTGAGCCCAGCTGGTTTATTTGAGAGGCAATGGCACCCTCTTGTGGACAGACTCAGGGCGACATGCATGGGATCAGAGAGGTTTGCTCTCTATGTTGGCAGATATATAAATCTGCACGAATTCATCTGATTCATTTGTTAAATGTGTTGTTTAGTAATGTGTGTGTTTTATGTTGGGAAAACACTGGGGCCGAAGCCTTAAATAACTGGGTGAGGGGAACCAGTGCGTGCGGTGCGGTAACACTGCTTATGTATTTTTCCTCACGACAGCATCACTAAACACACGGGCTGGGCAGCCACGAGACGGGATTAACCGACAGTCCGCGGGAGACCCTGTGTCTTTTGGACAGGGGTTCCGGGACCGGGAGAGAATCCGGAGGGCTCGTGGCCCGTGAAAGTGGGCTCGATACTCCCAACGGTCGAACAACAGGCAGGCCGCTTGCGTTTGGGGCCGCCTTCCTAGGAAGGCATAAATTGAAAACCTCAACACGTGATCGTAACACATCAAGGCCCGTGAGACCGTGTTAACACTAGCGGGACGCTCCAGCCGTGCTTACGAGCTTCGTCATCGGAACCGGCCGGTTCGTCAACGAGAGTGAGGTTTTCCCCCGTAAATGTCCTCTTCAGGGAATGTGGATTGGGCTGATGTCAGCTCAAATATTTTAGAGAGGTGGCGCTCCGGGAGTCCCCCGGGAGCGCGTCATCATCACCGTGTCCTCCATCCGAGTCAGAAAGGCCTAGCACGGCGTTCGGGATCCTAAGCTGCTTGAGCGTGTAAAGCCCAAGCAGACCGCGCAGAACGAGAGGGTCCTTAGCGGCGATGAGAGCACCATACGCGGCCGGGCAGGCTCGTCGTGACAGGCTGTTCCCCGGAGAAGCGGCGGTTTAGACGGTCACATAGCCATGGGTGGGCCAGCGGTGAAGAACTCGGAAAAATCCGTGGCAGGCAGCCATGCAAGGAGGAGCAGGTGAAGGACAGCGAGAGCGCGGGCGGCTCCGGATGCAAAAAACACAGCGGATAGGCTGAAGAAACGACTGTCACTCACGTCTGGCGGAGGCTGATCTGGCGATATGTCCTCCTGAAGACTCGAAAGTCAAGTCAAGTCAAGTCATCTTCATTTATATAGCGCTTTTAACAATGTAGATTGTCTCAAAGCAGCTTTACAGAGATAAGCGTATAATTTAAGGTAACAGAGATTGTTTCGGCTTTACAGCAGAGTTAAGTTATTTCCATCTAAAGTTAGTTTTAATTGATTTGGTTCCGTCGCAATGATCATTTGTTATTAAATTAGGGGCCGCTAAGACAACACCATTCTCTCTACACAGACTTTAAACGCGAACCTGTGAGAAACGCTGATGGCGTTCACATGCGCATTTAGAATGGGTTCTATAGTTATGTGCGTTTGAATATACGCAGGTTTGGAATTCCCTACAAGCCAAGCCTAAACAAAATACTTGTCTTTCCTTATAAATTTTGATAAGGAATTTTATTTTATTTGTTGCTTTAGGGTAGGACCGCGAGACGAATTTTCCCGACAACGCCTTATCTGTAGAGTGGTAGTGGGATCCTCCATAGGCAGAGACTAGTTGGCACTTCAGCACTGCGTTGTCATCGGTCCAGGTGAAGGTCCTTCGTCAGATCTGGATACGGCCTGGATCCGGCAGGCTGCAGGAAAAACCTTGGGATAAACACAGACACTAAAATTAGCGTAGATGCCATTCTTCTCATGATGTAACGAGTACATCAGGATTTTTGGGAAGTGTTCCCGGTTCCGGCTGACCTAATCTATGCAGCATAACATTAAATTATAGAAGTCTATAATGTATTATGTGAAAGCTAGGTCAAAGAGATGTGTCTTTAATCTGGCTTTGAACTGACAGAGTGTGTCTGCTTCCCGGACAATGGTAGGAAGACTGTTCCAGAGTTTTGGTGCTAAATAGGAAAAGGATCTACCGCCAGCAGTCAATTTTGATATTCTAGGTATAATCAACTGGCCGGAATTTTGAGATCATAATAGACGTGACGGACTATAATGCGTTAAGAGCTCGCTCAAGTACTGCAGAGCTAAACCATTCAGTGCTTTGTAAGTAATCAGCAATATTTTAAAATTTATGCGATGTTTAATAGGGAGCCAATGCAGTTTTGACAGAACTGGGCTAATATGGTCATACTTCCTGGTTCTGGTAAGAACTCGAGCTGCTGCGTTTTGAACCAGCTGTAGTTTGTTTATTAAGCGTGCAGGGCAACCACCCAGTAGAGCATTACAATAATCTAGCCTTGAGGTCATGAACGCATGAACTAATTGTTCCGCATTTGTCAATGAGAGCATATGGCGTAATTTAGATATATTTTTAAGATGGAAAAATGCAGTTTTACAGATACTAGACACGTGACTTTCAAATGAAAGATTGGTATCAAAGAGCACACCCAGGTTCATAACCGACGACGAAGACTTAACAGAGCAGCCATCAAGTGTTAGACAGTATTCTAGATTATTACGTGAGGAAGTTTTTTGTCCAATAATTAGAAACTCTGTTTTTTCAGAATTTAGAAGTAGGAAATTACAAGTCATCCAATTTTTTATATCCGCTATGCATTCCGTTAATTTTGTGAATAGATAAGTTTCGTTAGGTTTTGAAGAAATATAGAGCTAAGTATCATCGGCATAATAGTGAAAGCTAATGCCATGTTTCCTAATGATATCTCCTAAGGGTAGCATGTACAGAGTGAACAGCAGCGGTCCTAGTACTGAGCCTTGTGGTACGCCGTACTGAACTTGTGATCGATGAGACATCTCATCATTTACTGCTACAAACTGATAACGGTCAGATAAGTATGATTTAAACCATGCTAGTGCATTTCCCGTAATGCCAACATAATGTTCTAATCTATTTAAAAGAACGTTGTGGTCGATGGTGTCAAATGCAGCACTAAGATCGAGTAACACTAATAGAGAGATACAACCACGATCGGATGATAAGAGCAAATCATTTGTGACTCTAACGAGAGCTGTTTCGGTACTATGGTACGGTCTAAATCCTGACTGGAAAACCTCGCAGATATCATTTCTTTCAAGAAAGGAACACAGTTGTGAGGATACTGCCTTTTCTAATATCTTTGACAGAAAAGGTAGATTCGAGATCGGCCTGTAATTGACTAATTCTGAAGGATCAAGTTGCGTTTTTTTAACAAGCGGTTTAATCATAGCCAGCTTAAAGTTTTTTGGTACGTATCCTAGAGACAAAGACGAATTAATGATATTAAGAAGAGGATCTATGACCTCTGGAAGTATTTCTTTCAGTAGCTTAGTCGGTATAGGGTCTAACATACATGTTGTAGATTTAGATGATTTAATGAGTTTAGTAAATTCTTCCTCTCCTATAGCAACGAATGAATCAAATTTTTCCTCAGGGAGACTACAATGCACTGCCTGATGTGATACTGTAGTAGACGGTTGCATAGTTATAATTTTGTCCCTGATATTATCAATCTTATAAGTGAAGAAGTTCATAAAGTCATTACTGCCGTGTTGCTTGGAAACTTCGGTGCTTGAAGCTTTATTTTTCGTTAGTTTAGCCACCGTTTCAAATAAATACCTAGGATTATGTTTATTTTCTTCTAATAGGGTTGAAAAATAAGCAGATATAGCAGCTTTTAAAGCCTCTCTGTAAGTAATTGAGCTCTCTTTCCATGAAATGCGAAATACCTCTAGTTTTGTTTTCTTCCAGTTGCGCTCCATTTTTCTGGCTGCTCTCTTAAGGGCCCGAGTGTGCTCGTTGTACCACGGCGTTGGACTATTTTCTTTAAGCGCAACGGAGCAACTGTGACTAAAGTGCTGGAAAAGAGAGAGTTAAACGTTTCTGTTGTAATATCTAGTTCTTCTAAGCTATCTGAGATGCTGAGATGATGAAACTGATTAGGAAGATTATTAATAAAGCAATCTTTAGTAGCAGAAGTGATAGGTCTCACATATTTGAAACACGGAGTCGGCTTTGCAGCCTTGGCTAAATGCAAATTACACGAGACTAGGTAATGATCTGAGATGTCATCGCTCTGCTGCAGAATTTCAACGGCATCCACATCTATTCCGTGTGATAATATTAGATCTAGAGTATGATTACGACGATGAGTAGGTCCTGACACGTGTTGTCTAACTCCAATTGAATTTACAATGTCTTTAAATGCCAATCCCAATGCATCTTTTTCATTATCGATGTGTATATTAAAATCACCAACAATTAGTGCTTTATCTGCAGTCAATATTAATTCTGATAGAAAGTCCGCAAATTCTTTGATAAAGTCTGTATGGTGCCCTGGTGGCCTGTATACAGTAGCCAGCACAAATCTCAAACGTGATTTATCGTTTACACTATATATTTTTACATTAAGCACCAATGCTTCAAAAGAATTATATTTAAAACTTGATTTCTTAGTGGTTTTGAAACTATTACTATAAATTACAGCAACACCACCCCCTTTGCGTTTCAGACGAGGCTCATGTTTATAACAGTAATCTTGCGGGGTTGATTCATTTAAAGTAATGTAATCGTTTGGTTTTAGCCAGGTTTCTGTCAAACACAGCACATCTAGGTTATTATCTGAAATCATATCGTTAACAACGAGTGCTTTTGAAGTAAGCGATCGAATATTCAGCAACCCAAGCTTTAGCATTTGCTCATCTGTATTATAGCTGTTTTTTATTTGTTGAACATCAATTAAATTTTTAACCTTAGTTGGGTTTAAACGTTTTTTGGATTTCCAAATTCGGGGAACAGACACAGTCTCTATATGATGATAGCTAGGTGAAAGAAGCTCTATGTGATAGGATTTATCTGACCTTGGTGACGCGAGGCCGCTAGCAGACAGTCGGTTAAGCCAGTCTGTCTGCTTTCTGACCTGAGCCCCAGATTGTCATGTTTGAGCTCTAAGACTATGAGCCATATTACTAGAGAGAAGAGCAGCACCATCCCAGGAGGGATGAATACCATCTCTTTTCAACAGGTCAGGTTTGCCCCAAAAACTTTTCCAATTGTCTATGAATTCTATATTATTAAGCGGACACCACCGAGACAGCCAACCGTTAAGCGAACATAATCTACTAACTATCGCATCACTCCTGCGAACAGGAAGGGGGCCAGAGCAAATTACAGTCCTTGACATCGTACTTGCAAGTTCACACACCTCTTTAATATTAATTTTGGTGATCTCCGACTGGCGGAGTCGAACATCATTAGTGCCGACATGAATAATGATCTTAGAGAATTTACGATTAGCATTAGCCAGCACTTTTAAATTTGCTTTGATGTCAGGCACTCTGGCTACCGGCAAACATGTGACTATGGTGGTTGGTGTCTCTATTTTCACGTTCTGTGTAATAGAATCGCCAATAACTAGGGCACAATCATTCTCAGTGGGTGTTTCACTGAGCGGGGCAAATCGATTTGTTATGGTAATCGGAACGGAAGAGTGGTTTTTAGATCCGCGACTAGAGCGATCCCTCACTGTCACCCATTACTTCAGCTCTACTTCAGCCAGAACCACGCCATGTAAAGTGTTCACTATTCTATGCGCATCCAAAACATCTAAAGCACTAGCACTCTTACTATCCTCAATTAAAGTTTGGATGCGTGTTTCTAATTCTGAAATCTTCTCTGTCAACCTAACTGTCTCCTTACATTTATCACATATAAATCCTATATTGTCGACAGAGAAGCCTATACTAAACATGTGACATGAAGTGCAAGTGACAATAACAGGACAAGACATTACTCACCGTGTTTGTTGAGTGATTCTTACTCACCTGGGGGCTGTTCCATAAAAGACGCTTAGAAAAGCGGGGATTAAACTCCAAAACCGGACTTGAATAAGCCTAACAAATGAGTTGGGGCTAAAGTGGTTCCATAAAAGGTAATTGAAGCTCACGCAATCTCACTAATTTGATCCAGGTTTATCTAGTCTAGATAATTGCGTGTGCACGCGTTTCTGAAGCAGCCCTAGAGGTCGATCGTGGATCAAATCGATCCACCATCAAACAGCGTATATTTTGTGCTGTTTTATGCGTTTGTGACATGTTTTTTTCCCCCTCAGTTCAAAACTTACATTTTACAGTTATATTCTCCATCTGTAAATGTTCGAAAGTCATGCAAATGTATCCATTTTGCTGCTAATTTTCATATTGAACGAGCGCTGCTGTGCGCATGCGTGCCAAATAGGAGCGCAATAATTCTTAAAATCGGAAAATTCGGAAAATTAATATGCGATATTTTATAACACTAGAAATATCTTCTAATTATAATAATTTATCTTTAGGATGTTGGATAAGTTGCAGTGAACTTCTAGCGAACAGAAGTACTTCAGTGAAGTAGCCTATAAGTCAGGGAAGATTGTATGAAACTAAATATATAGCGATACAAAATATAGTTTTGGGTATAGGACCTATGCTACTTAATAAAAATGATGTATACTTATTTAGAAAGCTGAGAATTACAGCTTTTAATGCAATATTTTTTTGGAGAAAGCAAGAATCCCCAGTTTTAAATGAGTAATTTAGTTTCTTAAGTAGCCTACACTATGGAGAGGATAACATTAAATTAAGAGCAAATGTATACATTTTGAAAAGATATGTGCAACTCTAAAATCAAAGAATATTCCATAAAATAAAGGAAAATATATTATTAACTACATTTTTATATAACCCTCCCTCCCTTTTATTTCTAGTTATTTGTTATTTTATTTATTTACTTATTTAATATTGAATATTTGATATTCAAATAATATTACTTGAATAACTATTAGGAATTATGTGTCATTATAAGAGTTTGATATAAATATGTTAATGTTAAATTTTTATTACTATTTATTTATTGTTTTTTGTCTTTTCCCCCTTAAATCATATGTAAAAATGTCTATGTACTTTTTGGTTATTGTTCTAATCATGTGTGTTTTTAGGCTATGTGTTGGTGGGTATTATAACAAAAGAAAAAAAGTAGAAGGAAAAATAAGGAATATTTATTGGGGGAAAATATGATGTCTTTAAAGGAACTGTCCATTTGTATAATTGTGTTAAATGTGTTTGAATTGAAAGACATAATAAAGTACATTATATATATATATATATATATATATATATATATATATATATATATATATATATATATATATATATATATATATATATATATATATATACTAAAATATTTGTTATTTGAATATTAGATGTGCCTTATTTAGAATTTTAAACCTGTATTTTTATGATAGCAATAACTGTAAAGGGGTAATAACTATTGTAATGGGGTAAATCAAATGTAGGCTAATATACTGTCAATTACTAAGCTCAGATTCATCTTACCAGTTAAAATTTATACTGTGCTTTTGTAATTATTTATTTTTAATTTTGTGATTTTAACTTCTGCTTTACAAAGCTTTTTTCAGATTGTGTTCTAATGTTCTTCTAATAATCATAAACATGTACTACAGCTGCCAAACAAAACCAGAGAGAAATGTATTCATGAATCTTTAAAACAATCTAATTAAATCTTGGGCACAAAACATTCAGCCAGTAAAAAAAAACCTGTAGTACATATATTGTATTTAGGCCTATCTATCTATCTATCTATCTATCTATCTATCTATCTATCTATCTATATATATATATATATATATATATATATATATATATATATATATATATAGTCTAATTTATCATTGTAGCCTTATTTAAGTTTATTTTCTGTATACTGTGTATTTATTTTTGGACTAATAGTGGTTAATAAAGTCCAATAATGGTATGAGAGAGTGTCAGTGGTAATATCATTGTGTTCTTGTCGGTCATTGTTAGAGGATCTGTCTAACAACTGAGGCTTAGCTTGACAGTTAGCCTGCCCTGGACCAGGCTAGTTTCCCAGCATAAGTTGCCAGGGTTAACTGAGTTTGAACTATTTTAAGTTTGCTTTATGAAACCGAATCTACCAAAAATAAGCCTGACTAACCGAAATAAGCTTGGCTTATACTCTAATCTTGGTTTATGGAACAGCCCCCTGAGCTTTTTATGAACTCAAAGGCGCGGACGCGCGAGAGAAAAATAAATAAATAAAATAGCTGAGCGCACGGGTGGCGCGTTAACAGGCTAGCGAATTACTAGAGTTTTGTGCTAGTAGTACTAATAACAAAAGCTAGCGATGTCAGGTTAATCTGAGATGTTGGGTAAAATGTAGTAGTATAAACAACTAGAAATGGTAGTAAAATGATGGTTCAAAACAAAGAAATATAAGGCTAAAGCCGCTTGTCCACCAGCGCATGATCAATTTTTGTTCCGACGCGACGCCTGTGACGTTTTCGCTGCTTGGGGTCTGGGGTTTGTGTGTACTTTAAATATGAAACCATAGCAACGCCATACACAAATTCTCGCCGCCGAGTTTCCATTGGCCAAATCGACGCGACGCGACCCATCATGCTTTGCGGGGGCGTTTTTGCTGCCTGATGTAGTTCCATAGGAAATGAATGGGCTTTGGCGTCGCGTCAGAAATCGAGACACTGGTGGACAAGCGGCTTAAGACGGAGCTTACCGCACCGAATCAAACAAACACACTCACAGCAGGCAGCGAGGCAGACAGGAGCAATCGATCCCTTTCGATCCAATCGAAAGTGAGCAGCGTAACGTTAATCCAACCGAACTGTGTCAGTGCAGAGATCGCGAGAAGCGAATGTCAACTGAGGAATAGCAGTAGAGGTGGGCGGATCGATCCTGAAGTATCGATATATCGATACTGACGTGGTATCGAAAAGGATCGATTCTCACATAAAAATATCGATCCAAATGTGTGTTTTTTTACCAGTCATTTTTTATTAATTTATCACGCAATTCAGTGCATAAAATAAGCTTCTAAGTTGAAAAATAAGCGAATGTTAGCGGATAATTGTGTAGGATAGAACTTTTCTCTTATGGTGCGTTCACACCGGACGCGTTTAGCGCGTCAGGCGCGAGTCATTTCAATGTTAAGTCAATGCAAAGACGCGTTACGCGCGTAAAAAATTCCTGCGGCGCGAATGAGGCGTTTAGCGCGGCGCGGTAGACGCGAATTCGCCTCATTCGCGCGTCAATTTTTATTATTCGCGTCAATTTTTATTATTTTATTATATTATTTATTATTCGCGCGCGAATGATTTTATTAGTGCTATTTGTGCATTCACGCGTTTGACGCGAATTCGCGTCTGCCGCCCGAGTTGAAAAATCTGAACTTCTGCGTCAATTCGCGCCGCGTTAACCAATCAGGAGCCTGCTTGCATGATGCTGTCATGTGGTGAAGTGACAGTTTATAATGTTATTTTATGTTTGGCCTCAATAAATTATTTTGTAATATGACTAAAATGCACAATAAAGCAAATAAAAACAGAGATACTCATTTTGTATTGAATGCTATTTATTCCATATCTATTCTAGATTATATGAAACATTATTAATCTAATGTAAAGACAACAAACACAATTTAGTGTGTAAAAAAAAAAATCACAGGACAGGTTTCATTTTTGAAGGCTGCAGCTCCATTTATTATCAAAACAAAAATAAATCACAGATTAGGTGCGGGCGAGGGTGAACCTCGCGCCGGGCTGTACAGCGCGGGCTCGTCAGGCAGCGACCACCACTCGAGGCCGAGGCTTATACGGCCTAAGCTTTCCTCGTCAGCGTCCTCACCGTTAGGTCCACCAAACCTACCTCCTGGAGCAAATTGTGAAACCCCTGAAACCCTCCGGAGGGTTTGGTGGACCCGAGAACAGCGACGATGTCCACTACGCTGCTGTTTCTGCTCTCCAGAGCATATACGAGCGGTGACTCTCTCGATTAATGCTAATGCTAATGCTCGATAAACATCTAAAAAAAGATGGCCGCCAACAGGTTTCGAACTGACGCGCGTAAATTTCGATTCAAACTTTTGATTTTACGCGCGTCAATTTCGCTCTTGACACGCGAATGCACACAAAGTGGTCAAGTGTATAACTAGATGCGGCAGGCGCGAATTTGACGCGCTGTTCGCGTTCGGTCGGTGTGAACGCACAGTTAGTCATCCGGATACAAAACAAAACCAATCAATCACAGAGAGCGTTCGATGCTGGTGCTTCGCTGAGCTCACAGGCCCAGTGCGTTTGGGAAACGAAGCCTTGCTTAGATGACAGAGAAACAATCGGGAGTTATTTCGCAATAAACAAACCAAAAGTGTACGTAACGGTTCAAAATGTTGACGTCAGTAAGATTTTTTAAATGAAATTAAAATTAATAATTATTTTTATTCAACAAGGATCGATGCATTAAATTGATGCTGTTCTTTCAAATTTGTTCATCAAATAATTCTGCATAAAATGTATCATGGTTTCCACAAAAATATGAAACTGTTTTCAACATTGATAATAATAAGAAATGTTTCCTGAGCAGCAAATCAGCATATTAAAATGAATTATCATCATGACTGGAGTAATGATGCCGAAAATTCAGCTTTGATCACATGAATAAATTACAGTGACATAGAAAACCTATGTTAAATTGTAATATTCCAGTTTTTACTGTATTTTTGATCAAATAAATGCAGAAGAGAATTAAAAATTTTGCAGACCCCAAACTTTTGAACAGTAGGCTAATATACTGGTAGGCTAGTACTATAATTAGGGTAGTTTTGTAAAAGTCACTGACTAATTACAGGCGAGTTGAGAGCACAAATCACAAAATATTTAGTAGTCATGAAATGTATTCAGATTTAGCATATTAATGCATTCACCTCATAAATCATGACACACTGCTCTAGCACAGGAAAGTGCATACAAGTTCAAGTGCATACTTTTAAAATGAAAAAGTATCGGTATCGGCGATACTGGCCCTGTACTTACTTGGTATAGGATCGATACCGAAATTTGCAGTATCGCCCACCACTAAATAGCAGCGCGCGGAGAAGTTATATGCCTAGGTAAGGGGTGTGGCCTTACCTGGCATTGGCTGCGCGCTTCTGTCTGTCTAGCCAGACTTGGTGCAATTGGATGCTTCTGCAGAGGCTATTAAAGAGCAGTATGATAAGGCCAAGGGGCAAACACCACAAAATCCCCATATACTTCAGGATATAAGGGATGGTAGAAAACTCTTTTTAAAGAGTCTTCATCAGTTGTGTCTCTGATTTGATTTTATATCAAGATGCATTTGAGGTAGCTAGTTGGGGTCACATAACATCTGATAATTTCAGTAAGAGTAAACATTATTGTCTTATAAATAGATATTTGAAAGCAAAGGCACAGAGTTAGGTCCAACAAGAACAAAACAGAGTTACCAAAACAGTGTGGCAATGTCAAGGGGCTCGTTCTTCGTACGTTGCTTATTACATCCGAGATCAAATGACACATCCAAGATGATATCATCGTGCTAATCATGATCCGGCTAATTGGGTTCTTCGAACTCACCTGTTGTTTATGATTAGTATCGCTGGATTGAGTTATCTGAGATAACTGCGCGTTCATGCGCTGGCTTAAAAGGGGATATGTATCGATCGTAGAAACATTGATCAGCAACGCTGCTATTGGCTGTTCAGCGTGGCCAAAGAGCGCGCAGTTTTTCTCCTCAACAGAGCAAGATAGTCGAAGTTTATTCGGAATTTTAATGTTTAATCAAAACGCCAGGGAACACAAAGTCTGCAAAAGCCAGGAGAGAGGGCTGGCAAAAAGTAGCAGACAATTTAAATCTGTTAGAAGTGGATGTTTAAATCTGTTAGAAGACATGTTAGATGTTTTTATCACTTATTAGCCTTTTTTTGTATTTTAAAGGGCACCTATTATGCAAAATTCACTTTTACATGGTGTTTGAACATAAATGTGTGTTGGCAGTGTGTGAGCAAAACCACCCTAGAATGATAAAAATCCACCCAGTAGTTTTTTTACTATCTCAATAAATCATAAGCACTGTCTCAGAACACCCTGTTCTAGATTTCCCTCATTGTGACGTAGAAATGAGCTAAGCCCCACCGACATGATTTGATTGACATCTGGTTTTGGCATAGACCCCGCCCTCGGTGATCTGCATCCTCCATTGTTTCAACGACAGCCGGTAATGTCTCATAAGAAGTGTAGGTGTTCTGTTGCGGGATGTAAGAATGAACATACTAGTCTTCACTGACATCAGAGCCACTGAAAACGCAGCGGATGGATTTTATTTATGAAGAAAAGGCGCCACTTAAACTTCCTAAATACGAGAATCATTTTCTGACTGTTTAGTGAATGAGGAAGTTAATCCTCAAATTAATCCTCAAGTGTGGATCGTTGCCTACTGTTCGCGATCCAACGTCACCTCCAGAAGAAGTAAGTGTATTTTATTATTTTTGAGCAAATAGTAATTTCAATCGATGTCAGCCAGTTCAACAACAAATGCGTCTAAAGCTATTTATTGTCGTCGTCATAGGATGTCTCAAAAACAACGTCAGACTGTTTTATGTCATGTACGCTATCATTTTTTGCAGCAAATACAAATGTAAATAAATTAAGGTCTGCTCTATCTCCATAGACAGTATATATACGTCTATCTCCCTCCCCTTAAGAAAAAAATAAATAAATCGTTTGTACTTAACGTTAGCAAACGTTATCACAGTATTTGTGTGTGTGTGTGTGTGTGTGTGTGTGTGTGTGTGTGTGTGTGTGTGTGTGTGTGTGTGTGTGTGGTTTAAAAAAATTGCGCGAACGTTATCACAGTTCGTGTGTGTGTGTGTGTGTGTGTATGTGTGTGTGTTCCACATCCATAATTGCAAAGAGGACGCGATTAAAACTTTGTAAGTAAGTTACATAAATGTATCAAATAACCATTCCGAGACGTTTAGTCCATTCTCATTCGTGTTTATTCTGTGCCGGAGTCTCTTCATCATCTAGGTCCAGCAGCAGGGCGGGGATATGCAGCTCATTTACATTTAAAGTGGTACGCACAAAACAGCTCTTTTTAAAACAGGCCCCAAAAATGACATTTTCAAATGGTTATAATAAATTAACTGTGGGGTATTTTGTGCTAAAACTTCACAAATGCATTCTGGGGACACCCAAGACCAATATTACATCTTGTAAAAAGGGGCATAATAGGTGCCCTTTAATAATTGCATAATTAGGCTACTTTGTTCATTGCAATGTCAGAGTCACCACACTAGAACATGGGAACCAATAAAAGTGAAGTACAAAAATATTCTACACAGCCTAATGGTAATTTTTAGTTATATTATAGTCTCTTCTCTTCTATAAAGGCACTGTTAAATAAATGGTTGTCTGCTTATAAAAGCAACCAAGAAAAAGGCTGAAAAAAAGAAAAGATCTTAGTAGCCTACACTGTAAAATAATTATACAAATATTGCTGCATTAAATGAAGGCCGCATTAAAAGTAATGATGAATTGCTTTGACTTGTGAAAGTGAAAACTGATAAACTTATGTTAATGTAAAAATATTTTGCCATGAGTTATTGATCACATTTTCCTGAGTGTAGTTCATTGTAACGACATTGTGTTTTCCTCTTTTGTGCACTTTTACATAATACACCAACACTTGTATCTGTTCCCAAGAAAGTGGAGCTGAAATATGTGCAGTAAGTGGACATTTTCTAACTTTCCAAAGGAAAGAAAGTATAAGACCTTGTAATGTCTATTTGTTTCCATTGCACTGGACAGTGAATAAACCCTCTCAGATAACTGTCATATGGAGGAACTAGCCTACCTGCAAGTGCATAAATAACTTTACTTAATTTATACTTGTATGCTTTGTGGCTGCAATATAAGTTGCAGGATTCCACATCTACAGAAAGGCCTACAGAAGAGTCTGCACAGACAGAGGAGACATAGGCCTACAGGTGGGCAGTGGATAGCCAACTTTTCCTTTTTATTTGTTGCATGAGGCATGTGTCTAATATCTCTTGTTGCAGGCACTTGACCACTGGCTTTTCTTTACAAAGAACAATTGAAATAAAACTCAAGAAACTAAGCATATTTGTCTTTTATTAAACATTTAATGATTTTTTTTTTTTGGCAATGTTGTGTAATATGGCACATGCAACAATGTCACAGGCCCTGTCAGATGTGCAACCCTCAGACTTTTCAGACACTGAAATCTTCCCTTTAGTTAGCCAAAGTTAATTTTTATTGTGTGCCCTTGTCCTGGCTAGAGCTGCATTGTAACTGGTTTGGGTCAGGGAATGGGGTCATAAAACACCTGTCTGCAGGAACATGTCATAATCACCTAAAATGCAGTTCTGTTAGGATCAATAAGTGTATGTAATACAGTGAGCTTGATATTTAATTGTGGAACTTTCCTTACCACTTTCAAATAATGTGCAGGAATGTGAATCTCTGAAAATTCTTAAGTCATGCACAGATCCTGACCTTTTTGCTTTCACATTTGTGATTATGGAAGATTTTAGTCAACTGCCTTTTTTTTATTTGATATAATATTATTAATCTGGAATATTTAGAATCCCAATTGTAACTGGGCTGCACATTTACATTGTGAACCCCCTTTCTGTTCACATAATCCCCCTTTCTGTTCACATAATCCCCTTCATTGAGGCCTTGATGGCAGCCTATAGTCTATTTTACCAATCACGTTAGTGAAGCCTGAGAGACATACTGTAATCGGCATGGTCATGATTGTATGATCTTCATAAAAAATGATGATAGCCTAAAAAAAAAATTGCTTTAAAAAAAACTGCTTTACAACATTAGGTCTTAAGTGGCTTGGAAATGCCAAAAAAAAAAACGAAAGACAGCCCTTTCCATCAACTTCTCCGCATCTCCAATAGTGTAAAGGAAAGAGCCACTCGCAAATAATCTAAGGGCAATGCAAACAGTTTGTGCTGTATTTAAACCCAGACTCCGACAAGTCGAAAATAAATGTGCGTTTCCAACAATTTAATAATGTAAACGACAATCTCACGAGTCACGAGAAAAGAAAAAAACATCTCAGAAAGTGCACTATCGCGCTGCGCTGGACTTCCCGTATCAGCTCCGCTTATGAAGCCGCGATCTAATCCTGTTTACATGAAATAAGCCTGCTCCCGAGCAGGTTTGAGCTTGCGCATCTGTTGCTATGACAGCAAGTCCTGGATGAGCTTCGAAGAACCAAAAGATCCAAGATCATGCCAAATCGTCAAAAATCAAATCCAGCTAACTGAGTTAGCGACGTACGAAGAACGAGCCCAAGAAGTCTGTGATGGTGTCTAGTTTAACTACCGTAAATCCTCTAATATAGGCCCGGCCTTTATTTTACTCAAGCGCATCGCGGCCCAGGCCTTTATTGGAAGGAGGCCAGAATTAGAGACAGGCCTTTATTTCTATTTGAGCAAAACGGACTACCAGTAGAATGAATAAAAACGAGATTTTGTGTCTATATGAACCTATAAAATACTAGGTTAATTTATTGAAAACGTACAGTTACCATATAACATTATGGTATGCATACAGAACATTAACAACAAATACCGGTAATTCAGGCTAAATTCCAGTGTAGAAATATGGTAACAAAAACATAGCAAACATACCGGTAGTGCATTGTAAACACTTTTTTGTTTCACTCTCCGTTGAAACATTTTATTTTTATACCGTTTTTGAATAATAATTATCCTTGGAGCAGGATGGCTGAATCGAACAAAAAATCCGCGTCTAATGCCTCTAAGAACAAGGGAAATCGGACTGATATGGAAGCCATTGCGGAATCAGTGTTGGAGAGAGAGCGCGACTATCTTGAATCACGTTTTGACCAACTTCAACAAATGGGAAAGGATACGGAAGGGAAATTGTGTGCTATTCAGACCCATTTGGTGACTTTGTCTGACAGCATTGGAACCATAAATGCGGAGATGGGGAAAATACGATCGGATGTTAAAGGCAACTCAAAGTTACTAGCCACTCAAGAAGCGACGTTACAACAGATGCAGCTCAAGTTGGCGGACATGGAGGATAGGAGTCGACGGTGTAACATTCGGATCACGGGCCTGACAGAGGGTCTGGAAGGGTCTAATGAAGTGCAATACCTGACGCAATCGCTCCCTAAGTGGTTTCCCTCCCTCGGTAGCCTCCGGGGTGAAATAATGCGCGCACATCGCGTGTATAATGACAACAAGAGTCGAGCGAACAACCGCACAATGATTATCAATGTCCTTCGATTTACCACCTGTCAAGAAATTCTTCGGGCTGCCAGGAAAAACCCTCTCACTATTGATGGTCGGAGGGTGAGATTCTTACCTGATTACAGCAGCTACACCCTTAAACGCCGCCTAGCCTTCTCTCAAGCAATGGATAAAGCCAGAGCCAAAGGCGTGGAATTCTTCCTTCTTTACCCTGCCGTTTTGAAGATTAAGGTTGGTGGTCGAGTAGAGTCGTTCCAGTCTCCGACAGATGCTGAGGATTTTATCCACACATTACCGGCAGTGCTTCCCCTTCCCTCGAATGCAGACGATGTCCCGGTGGAAACTGAAGGCACAAATGCTGAATCGAGCGACCAGTGATTGTTCAAGCTGGAGTCTTGTCGGGATCCGTATTGTTGTTTAACTTACTTCTTGGGCCACTGTCACACAATTGCAGAAACGATGGGGTAGATCGTTTGAAATTTTTTTTTTTATTATTATTTTTTATTATACTGAAGCAGTTCCATAAGTGGCCTTAAACTCAAGTTTAATTCTGTGTTTACACAATTTATTTGAATATTCATCCTTAGACGTTCTAATTTATGTATAGGCCGTGGATTAAGTTGTTTTGCACACGCAATTTCTGCGATCAACTACCCCCCCCCCCCTTTTTTTTTTTTTTTAATTGTACATATGTTTCTAATAATGTAGGCCTACAACTTAAGTGTTAGCTCACTTGTTCACAGTTGTTAGTCCCGGTAGGCCTACAAGCTCAGTAGTATAGTGATGTATTTCACTTAGCCTATTTTTGTACTATTGCTCTATTATGTGGTCAAGAAATCTTGGTATTTTCAACGGTTCTTTCATGGTTACACAATTCTGGGTTGAATTATCTTTGCTGCCCCGTACCCATAAATGGTCACGGATCAATACGATCTGTATGTGGTTCTTATTTACGTCTTTGATTTTATTTTGTCCTATTTTCTTTCACTGTTTTTGTTGTTGATGTATTTGTGTTATAGGGGAAACTCAATGGATTTTGTATTAATATTGTATTTTGGGGTATATTCACGTCGCTTGGCAATATTTGGTGAGGAAACCTTTATTGCAATTTCAGTGAGTGTAGCTTCTGGCAAAATAAAATTTATATTTAGATTGCCAGTGGTTGTTGTGAGAACTGTACATGATGATTATGGGTGAATTATCTATTCTAGTATGGAATTGCGATGGGCTGAATGCACCACATAAACGGAAAAGTGTCTTAACCTTGCTCCGGCAAAAGAAAATTAATCTCGCGCTTTTACAAGAAACTCATTTGCTAAATAAGGATTCTGGTCGTATCGCTAATAAATATTATCATACTATTGCTTCCTCTACGGCTAGTACAAAAACCAAAGGGGTATCTATTGTTTGCAGGCGTAATCTCAAAATTAAGGTGTTGGACTTATGGGCGGATGAAGCAGGAAGAATTGCCATTGCGAAAGTGGAACTGTATGACATAAAGATTGCTCTTGTATCTATCTATGCACCAAATACATTTGATAATTGCTTTTATGATACATTAACACAAAGGATGTTAGATCTGACTGATTATTCATTCATAATAGGAGCAGATATGAATGCAGTCTGGGATGTCAATATTGATCGGTCAAATTCGACTGCTTCCAGAGACCAGGAATTGGCTACTGCCGCTTTACATTCGTGGCCGAAAAGTTTGGGGCTTGTAGATGTATGGCGATCTCTCAATCCCTCGTCAAAAGACTATACTTTTTTCTCTTCCAGACATAAAACGTTTTCAAGAATAGATTTTCTGTTTTCATCTCCTAAACTTTTCCAGAAAATTGATTATGCTGGGTTATTGCCTATAGCCCTCTCGGACCACAAAGGAATATGGTGCTGCGCTACGTTGGGCTGTTTATCCAAGCGAGCCACTAGGTGGCGATTCAATACTTCCTTATTGGTGAATGATGAATATAAGACACAATTCCTATCTCAATTAGAGGATTTTTTGAAGTTTAATGTGGGTTCCGTTGATGACCCCTGAATATTATGGGAGGCTGTAATAGGTTTTATACGAAGCAATGCTACACTGTTCTGCTCCAATATTCGCAAAGCCAGATCTGCCAAATTGCAAGCTCTTGAAGCAGACTTTGTTAGACTTGATTCCACTTTACAGAGCAATTACTCTTCACAGATAGCAGTGGAACGGGACCTTGTTAAGAAAGAAATAAATAATATTCTGAAGCAACGCTCAGAATTTTTAATCCATAGAACTAGACAGCGTTACTATTTCCATGGGTCCAGACCTAGTCATCTTTTGGCTATGAAAATTAGGTCAAATGAACATTTTGCCGATATTTCCTCCATCAAATCCTCAGCCGGCATTATCACAACTGAACCCAAACAAATTAACGAGACGTTTCGTGTCTTCTATTCCAATTTGTACAAATCCGAGTCTCAGCCTGAAGAGAATAGATGCAGTGATTTTCTTAAAAAGTTACATCTACCACGGCTAGCAACAAATGCTTCCACTCTACTTGATAGCCACATTTCTTTAAAAGAATTGAACGAGGCTGCCCTTGGTATGCAAAGGAATAAATCACCTGGTTTAGATGGGATACCACCTGAGTTTTATGTTGTGTTCTGGAATAAATTAGGTCCCTTGCTTCTAGACATGATAACGACTTCAATTGAAAAAGGCAGCTTTTCTAGAGATGTCAATACTGCCCTAATATCTCTGTTTTTAAAGAAAGATAAGGATCCTTCAGAATGCGTAAACTATAGGCCATTAAGTCTGTTAAATTCCGATTTAAAGATTTATGCAAAGGTACTTGCCCGGCGCATTCAGGATCACATGCCCTTGCTAGTCCATTGTGATCAGACAGGTTTTATTAAAACTAGACTGGCAGTGGATAACGTCAGGCGTCTTCTACATATAATAGATGCGGCAGTGGATGCTAAGGTTCCTTCAGCAGTGTTGTCCCTGGATGCAATGAAGGCCTTTGATAGGATGGAGTGGTCTTTCTTGTGGTCTGTTATGGAAAATATGGGTTTTGGTAAGGGTTTTATACATATGATTAAGGTTCTTTACTCTAATCCCACAGCATTAGTACTCACAGGACAATTACTTTCCTCACCAATTACTATCACTAGGTCTTCACGACAAGGGTGTCCTTTAAGTCCAGCTCTTTTTGCTCTCTCCCTTGAACCTCTTGCGCAGATGATTCGACAATCTACTGAGATAAAACCTATTTCCATTCACAATACTTTGCATCATGTAGCATTATATGCAGATGATGTTCTGGTTTTCATGGAAAATCCAGTACAGTCTATTTCTAGCCTGCTGTCTGTTTGTGAAGAGTTTGGCCATTTATCTGGTTTCAGGGTTAACTGGTCTAAATCTGCCCTCTTACCTTTAAATGAGTCTGCTAAAATATTGCAGTACCCTTCCATTATTGCTGTTGTTCAGCATTTTAAGTATCTTGGGATACAAATTTTTCCCTCTTTGAACCACATTGTGACGCACAATTTTTCAGAAGTAGGCAAGGACATCAAGAGAGATTTGGACAGATGGATCAATCTGCCCAACTCTCTGCAGGCTCGAATCTCTATTGTAAAAATGAATATTTTGCCTCGATTGAATTTTTTTAGTTCTATGATTCCCCTCTCCCCTGCTGTCAACTTCTGGAATAAAATCCACGGAAATATCTCCCAATTCATCTGGAATAGAAAAAGACCACGTTTAAAACTGACTACCTTACAAAGGAAGAGGGTAGATGGGGGTTTGGCAGTGCCTGATTGTAAGTTCTATTTTTGGTCTTTTGTACTTCGGCCTTTGCTTGTATGGTTTAACCCTTATATTCCTGTCTCTTGGCGCAAGATAGAAGAACATATTGTGCATCCATGGAATCTAGAAGACATCCTTTTTTCTAATGTATCAAATAAGCAATGTCGGCTGCGCTTTGGTCCCATAGTTTCCCATCTTATTCAAACCTGGAGGTTAGTTGAATCTAGATGCAAGGTCTCCTGCAAGTGGCATACACAATCTCCCATATTTAGTAATAAAGGATTGACAATTGGAGGCAGACCCATTCCTCCTTCACATTGGAGTAGGAGTGGTATTCGTCATTTGAAAGACATTTATAATGATTCTGGTTTGTGCTCTTTTCAAGACATTGCAAACTCATTCAATTTGCCAGCATCCTCATTTTTCTTTTATCTACAGCTTAGATCGGCCCTCAAAGCATATGGTGTTCCTTGGCAGCAACCTTTGCTTGTACACCCATTGTATAAGTTGATTATTGCTCAAGGGAATAATAGGGGCTTGGTGTCCATATTATATAACTTTATATTAGAGGCCTCTTATGCCAAATTGCCTTTAGATAGGCTGTGGAGACGTGACTGCCCAAATTTGGATCCAGAATTTAATTGGGAGGATGTTTGGGTAAATATAAAGGAGGCCTCTCGTAATCCTGACCACCAGCAGATACATTTCAACTTTGTACATAGAACGTATTTAACACCTCGTAAACTCCATTTAATGAAGAGATTAACTGATCCAACCTGTACCCAATGCGTTCTGAAGGTTCCAGGCACTTTCTTACATATGATGTGGGAGTGTCCACCTGTTGCTCAATTTTGGACTCAGGTGGCATCCAGATTATCTGATCTGGTTTCAGCAACGATACCTGTAACGGTGCCTGTCCTGTTACTGAATAACCTAACAATGTTGAACCTTAATAACCAGCATAAGCGCACTGTACTAGCTGGCCTCACAGCTGCTAAAAAAATGATTGCATTGAGATGGAAGCCTCCTCATTCACTTTCTGTTAAATGTTGGATTCTTACATTTTTAGACGTGACTCTTCTAGAATTGTCTACTGCTCGAGTTAATGGTGCGAATGAAAAGGCTCTCGGTAACTGGAATACTGTTTCTGAATCACTAAAAGCCTGGGTGAGATGATCTCTTTTCTTTATCTGATTTAATTCAAGTTGGTTTACTCTGTGTATTCATTAATTCAAGGTCCTGAAATCGAGTTAGTCCCCTTGTTTTTTTTTTTTTTTTTTTTTTTTTTTTTATGTATATTTCAATGTATGTGTATATTTTGTTTTTGTGCATGTGTGTATATATAGATATATATACATATTTTCTGTTGACTGTTGCTTATGATTTTAAAATGCTTAATATCTTGTTGTTCTTTTTCCTTCAATAAACATTTGATCACAAAAAAAAAAACCATACACGGTGATAATTAGGCTATTGATTCATAACAAAAGGCAACTACTGGTTTAGACACCTTACCGGTCCAAAGTTTAACCATCCTCAGATTGTTCAATTATAGTCCTAATCCTCTGTTGTTGTGTGTCCTGTCTCGTTTGGTTTGAAGAAAAAAAAAATCCTCCAATTCTGCTTAATCCTCCTCCTCCTCAGTTTCCTCCTCCTTTTCATCTCTCCCTGTAATCTCCTCATCACTCGCGCCAGCTTCTACAACAAGTTCATTATTGTACAGTTCCTCTTCGTTCTCCTCATGTTCCGCTGTGCAACTGTTCTCTTCCTCGCGCAGGCGGGCAGCAGTCAGGGCCTCTCATCCAGCAGTGCAGGGCTGTAAAGAACGATACATTAATTTATTTTGCCCGTTATTGCAAGTCACAGTGGACAGGCTCACTCACGAATGGAATTCATCTAATGGTAGAGAGCGAGAGCGAGAGGAAAAGTGAAAGCGAAAGAAAGAGAGACTGATAGTAATAGACGTGAGTGCTAATTTCAACATACCTGTCCCTTTCGGAAGCACAGTATGAGGTCGTCCTCACTCCCGTCGGGTTTCTCAGACTGCCCACACACTTTAAAGGAATTGATGATCAGGTCCTTGTCCAGCTTGTCCCAAGCAGCGAGAACCCATTCCACAAGCAGACGGCGAGATGGTGCTTTTAGGTTCCCTCCACTTGTGTATTGCTTGTCTGCGTCCCCAGCCATCCACTCATCATAAGAAGCATGTAGGCTCGCTTTGAAGGGCTGGTTCCACATGACATCGGGGGCTTGGACATACTTCATGCAGCCTCCTGGGATCACCGCGGTTGTGATGTTGTAGGACCTCAATTCCTGTTTTATAGAGGTGCTGATGTGACAGCGGTAGGCATCCCACACCAGGAGGCGCGGACGAAAACTGAATTTGCCTACCACTGATCTGAGCCAGGCTGTGGTCAAGTCGTCATTCATCCAGCCATTGGCAGATGTGGCGATGACTGCTCTTGAGATCTCTTGCTGCATTGCCTTCACTTCACGTATGGCCCCCCGGAAGACGACAAAAGGCTTGAGTTTAGTGCCATCAGCCTTGGCAGCAAGGACAACAGTGAGATGGCTTTTCTCGTGGCCTGTTGTTTTGAGCGCAACACTCTTCGTCCCTCTTACGTCAATGGTACTGGGAGACACCATATTGAACCAAACGGCAGTCTCATCCATTGCAATTATGTCCTTCTCTGAAATTATTTTCGAGACGACAGTCTTGCTCAGGTAGTCGACGAATGAGACAAGTTTCTCTGTGAAGAGATCTGGGTCCTTCTGAGCCATTGTGGTGCGACGTCGCAATGCGAAGCCATTTCAGTTTAAAAACTTTTGCAGCCAACCCTGCTAGCCAGAAATCGCGCACCTCTATCACTCACTGTAGGGTAGATTTCCAGAGCCTTGTTTCGGATCATTTTCCTCGACACTCGGTTATGATTGTCCCTCATTGAATGGATCCACTCAGAGAGTTTTGTGTCCAACTCCTTGCTAACCTTTTTTCTCCCTCCTCCTGGCAGTCTTGCTCTCTTTTTGTTTGCTGCGGCTAGATCCATTTTCTGCTTTTTCCAGTATCTTATTCTTTTCAGGTCAATGTTAAAATGTTTAGCAGCTTGCTCCCCAGAGTGCTCTGCAGCATATTCCAGCACGTTGTCTTTGAACTTGATGTCAAATTTTCGTCTCCTCTTTGGCTCCGCAGCTGCCATGGTAAACAACGTTAGCCTACCGGTGACTGAAGTCTCGTGCGAGTCAAGAGCGAAGTGATTGACATGACCAGGCTACCTTAGCTATGGCTTGGATTCGTTAGCAAACATTGCCCCCCTGTGGTATTTGCATGTTACTATCACAAGCATAATGTCGTGGCCTGCCCAGGAAAACGTTGGTTCTAATAGCCCCGGCCACTATTAGAGACCGGCCTTTATTTACCTCCGCCGACAGCGAGACTGGCCAATGTTAGAAACCCGGATGCTAATGGAATACAGGCCAATATTAGAGGATTTACAGTATGTTCAGTAGTGTAAAGCTTCAGTTTAATTGTAAGGAAAGTTTGATTTGGTTATATGTTGTCCTTTAAGCACCCTCTTGTGGCGAGGACTGTGTATGGTAACTTTCATATGACTTGTGTTGCGTTGAGTTCATTGTGAAGTGTCATGGCTGAAGTGCGGCTCGTACGGTGAAGTCATGGCCCGCATAAGGCTGTAAGTCACTATTATTTATTATATAAATATAATGTTTAGTAGGTTTAAGATGTTTATCAGTAAATTCATTAATCTAGAGATGCAAATGTTGCTAAAAACGAAACGTGAAGTGACGTGCAAAGTGTGAGCATTAGTCAGTCCCGTATGCTAGCGATCTTTTGTTATGATTATTAGGCTTATTTGAATTCCGTGATTACAAGCCATTACCTTAAATAAGGAATATAATTAACAAATGCACGAAAATGTAACGTTTAATGTGTTGATTTAATGTTTTATTTGAATGCTTTTGCACATTGAATATGTACAATTCTAATTGCTGTATTTTATATGTCTGTTTACAGTTTTACAATGTTAAAGTTAAATGAGAAAATATTCATGAAAGCTAATGGAGGATTAAAAGCCATGAACCAACATCTCTCCTGTTCACTGTCTGTCTAGCTGGATAGAGAAGTGACACGTCTAGTGAGGACAGAACAAGTAGCCTAAAACACTTTCATGTGTGTGTGATCCTGGGCTTCCTCCATGTTTGGCACATGATTTTTTGAGGGATTTGTTTAAACAGATCTGGCTTTATACATAAAACAGCTTGTCACAGTAGGAAAACACTTCAGCTATGTTCAGCTGAACAGAAACATACCAAGTACCGAGGAAGTGACATGAATAAGCAGCCATGTGAAATAAAGATAGTGCTTCGATTGCTCCCAATACCAATCGGGGATCAAATAAAAAAATCCACTTGATGATGAAATTTGGCCATTGTGCTTAAAGTTGAGGGAGCTTGTTGAAGTGTTATGTGCACTGAAAATGATCAAGTAGCCTTCATGAAATGTCATTATTTACTTCACTACCCTGAACTCACACTTAAATTTGGACCACTGATTAGACTATGTAGCCTAAATTTGGACCACTGATTAAACTATGGACTTAGTAAGTAACCACACAATTTTTAACAGTGTGCAAGAAAATTAAGAAATTTCAAAAACCTATGGGAGCAAACAAGCTGAATGACATCATCTATTGCAAACCCATTTGAGTGCTGGCTCCATCTTTCCTCCAAATGTGCAAGTAGGTAAAGTTTCACAGTCACTCATATAACATCCGTATTCAAGAAGCTGTAAGGATGCAAGGCATTCATGACTCCTGACATGTAACTGTCACAGTGTCTGGTTGTGTTCCACGTGTATCCACTAGATGTCCTCCTTTTCCCCACGGTGTCATGCACATGAACTTCATCTCCCACAATTCCTGTCTGTGTATCACACCCAGGTGTTAGTAATTGTATCACCAGCTGTCTCTCGTTTTCCCCTTATCATGCATGTATTTAATGCCCTGTTTGTCTTGTGTTCTTTGTGGATCAATGTTATTCGTCACACTGCGTCTGTTGCCCGTGTCTTTCCTGTTTATAGTCTGTTTATTGTTTTTCTTGACTGCCTGGCTGGATTTGACCATTGCCTGCCTTTTAGGATATTGATTCTTGGATTACCCCTAATAAATACTTGTGCTGCACTTTTGGATCCTGTGCTCTTCATTCCCTGAGCGGTCGTGACAGATTGATCCACCCATGGAAGGATCCAGCAGCACGGGGATTCGTATTCGTCCCCCCACCACAGAGAAGGAGAGAAGGGGACGAGTTCAGAACATCATGGCTCTACACCAACAGGGCCAATCGGTAAATGGTTTGTCCCAAGTATTTTGGACACTGTCTAGAGGCTTGGGATATAATGATGCCACCCTAAAGGACCTTTTGAACCGGTGCCTGGATGAGCCGTTGCCCAGGTGGGAGATGAACGGGTTAGAGGACTTAGACTTTTGGAGATTTGTTTTATACCTCGAAATCCGAAGTCAATGGGATACACCAGCTTCACCCGCATCGCCGCTGCCCAGCTCAGAGAAAGCATCGCCGCTGCCCAGCCCAGAGAAAGCATCGCCGCTGCCCAGCCCAGAGAAAGCATCGCCGCTGCCCAGCCCAGAGAATGCATCGCCGCTGCCCAGCCCAGAGAATGCGTCGCCGCTGCCCAGCCCAGAGAATGCGTCGCCGCTGCCCAGCCCAGAGAATGCGTCGCCGCTGCCCAGCCCAGAGAATGCGTCGCCGCTGCCCAGCCCAGAGAATGCGTCGCCGCTGCCCAGCCCAGAGAATGCATCGCCGCTGCCCAGCCCAGAGAATGCATCGCCGCTGCCCAGCCCAGAGAATGCATCGCCGCTGCCCAGCCCAGAGAATGCATCGCCGCTGCCCAGCCCAGAGAATGCATCGCCGCTGCCCAGCCCAGAGAATGCATCGCCGCTGCCCAGCCCAGAGAATGCATCGCCGCTGCCCAGCCCAGAGAATGCATCGCCGCTGCCCAGCCCAGAGAATGCATCGCCGCTGCCCAGCCCAGAGAATGCATCGCCGCTGCCCAGCCCAGAGAATGCATCGCCGCTGCCCAGCCCAGAGCTCCATACGCCATTAATTCCGTCCAGACCTGAACCTGCACCTTATCATCGAAGATGGCGGAGGAGGAGGAAGACCTCCGGCCTCCCCAAAGTCCCGGAGGCCGTCCCCAAGCAGCCCGCCGTTGTCCCGGAGGTCGTCCCCGAGCTGCTCGTCCTGCCGGCTCCACCCACGCCTGCCGAGCCTGTGTCTTCGGACAAGATGGCCGCCGCCGAGCCTGTTCACGTCACGCCTGCCGAGCCTGTGTCTTCGGACAAGATGGCCGCCGCCGAGCCTGTTCACGTCACGCCTGCCGAGCCTGTGTCTTCGGACAAGATGGCCGCCGCCGAGCCTGTTCACGTCACGCCTGCCGAGCCTGTGTCTTCGGACAAGATGGCCGCCGCCGAGCCTGTTCACGTCACGCCTGCCGAGCCTGTGTCTTCGGACAAGAAGGCCGCCGCCGAGCCTGTTCACGTCACACCTGCCGAGCCTGTGTCCCCTGACAAGATGGCCGCCGTCGAGCCTGTGTCTGTTCCTGAGCCTGAGCCGGTGGTGTCTGTTCCTGAGCCTGAGCCGGTGGCGTCTGTTCCTGAGCCCTCAGTGACCGCGACACTGGCCATTATGGCCACAGCCATGTGGTGTGTGTGGGCTACGCACACACTTGGGCCGGTGGTGTCTGTTCCTGGGCCGGTGGTGCCAGTTCCAGTGCCTGAGCCAGTGGTGACAGTTCCAGTGCCTGAGCCGGTGGTGCCAGTTCCAGTGCCTGTTCCGGTGGTGCCAGTTCCAGTGCCTGTTCCGGTGGTGCCAGTTCCAGTGCCTGTTCCGGTGGTGCCAGTTCCAGTGCCTGTTCCGGTGGTGCCAGTTCCAGTGCCTGTTCCGGTGGTGCCAGTTCCAGTGCCTGTTCCGGTGGTGCCAGTTCCAGTGCCTGTTCCGGTGGTGCCAGTTCCAGTGCCTGTTCCGGTGGTGCCAGTTCCAGTGCCTGTTCTGGTGGTGCCAGTTCCAGTGCCTGTTCCGGTGGTGTCTGTTCCAGTTCCTGAGCCGGTGTCTGTTTCTGTGCCCTGGCCGCCCGAGGGGTCGTCTCCGCCCTGGCCGCCCGAGGGGTCGTCTCCGCCCTGGCCGCCCGAGGGGAAGTCTCCGCCCTGGCCGCCCGAGGGAAAGTCTCCGCCCTGGCCGCCCGAGGGAAAGTCTCCGCCCTGGCCGCCCGAGGGAAAGTCTCCGCCCTGGCCGCCCGAGGGAAAGTCTCCGCCCTGGCCGCCCGAGGGAAAGTCTCCGCCCTGGCCGCCCGAGGGAAAGTCTCCGCCCTGGCCGCCCGAGGGAAAGTCTCCGCCCTGGCCGCCCGAGGGAAAGTCTCCGCCCTGGCCGCCCGAGGGAAAGTCTCCGCCCTGGCCGCCCGAGGGAAAGTCTCCGCCCTGGCCGCCCGAGGGAAAGTCTCCGCCCTGGCCGCCCGAGGGAAAGTCTCCGCCCTGGCCGCCAGATGAACTTTTCGCGTTGCCCCGACCGCCTGATGAACTGTTCCCCTTGCCTCGACCGCCTGATGAACTGTTCCCCTTGCCTCGACCGCCTGATGAACTATCTGTTTCCCCGCACGGACCTGGCCCCCCATCCCTCCCCCTGGTCCTCCACCGGGCCACCTCCCTCCTGAGCTTTTGTTTTGTTCCTTGTCCTGTCTTGTAGTGTCTGGGAGCCACTCCGTTGAAGGGGGGTAATGTCACAGTGTCTGGTTGTGTTCCACGTGTATCCACTAGATGTCCTCCTTTTCCCCACGGTGTCATGCACATGAACTTCATCTCCCACAATTCCTGTCTGTGTATCACACCCAGGTGTTAGTAATTGTATCACCAGCTGTCTCTCGTTTTCCCCTTATCATGCATGTATTTAATGCCCTGTTTGTCTTGTGTTCTTTGTGGATCAATGTTATTCGTCACACTGCGTCTGTTGCCCGTGTCTTTCCTGTTTATAGTCTGTTTATTGTTTTTCTTGACTGCCTGGCTGGATTTGACCATTGCCTGCCTTTTAGGATATTGATTCTTGGATTACCCCTAATAAATACTTGTGCTGCACTTTTGGATCCTGTGCTCTTCATTCCCTGAGCGGTCGTGACAGTAACACCTTTGTTACATTAACTGCTACATACAAAGGAACCAGGTACCAGACATCAATGGTTGTTGTGGTAGATCACACTGATGCTCTTTACACATTCAGGAAATTTTAAATGATTCTGATTGTAATGATTCCACTGATGGCAAGTTTGAAGAACCCAAGTGTAGTATTTATTTAAAAACAAACATTATCAAACTCAAAATAAACAAAGCCTTGGCTTGACATGGAACTTAAACATTAACAGAAAACTGAACAAACTGTGGTTGCACGAACAATACTAGACAAGGACGGATGTTAAACACGAGGGCTTAAATACACAAGGAACATAACAGGTTCTTTTTTATTAATCAATGACAACATGACACAAGAGACTAGGGAAGCGCATGACAAGATCACATGAGTGCAAAGAATCACTTGACAAGACAGGAGACATGACTGTAACATGAAAGCAAAACAAACTATACATTACACTGATACACTTCTCAAAATTATTCTTTGAAGTTGTTGATCTGGGTCTACACGTTCTGCAACATGATTTTGAGGCGGAGTAGGACGAAAAGGCAGCAAATCATTGCAGCCTGTGCATATGAATCAGATACTGTGTGCGAGAGAGATCTCAGGACTGGTGGGAGCATATTCTGCCGGGCTTTAACGAGGAGCAGTGGGTCCGAAATTTTAGGATGAGCACGCCAACCTTTGATATGTTGTGTCAACGTTTGTCCACATTCCTCTCCTACGACGACACGACGTTTCGTCGGGCCATCCGTCCCTTTGCAGATGTGCCTCTGGGTTTCTCTCGTCATTAAACTGCAGAGACGTAGCCTAATGCCTCAGAAAATCCGATCTGCCTGTTTAAATGACAGTCGCATTGGCACATATCTGATTTATATCTGATTTATTTCCACATATGAATGAGGCCTGAAACCGATCTCGAAATATCCGAATGCATGCGTTTTTTTCCCCTGTTTACACGGTCATAGAACACATTTGATCTGTGTCACATGAGCAAAAAATCTGAATTGGGTCACATTTCACTGACAGTGTAAATGAGGCCTTACTCATCTCTTCAAAAGTAGAGATTAGTCATTCGTATATATGTAATATACAGTTGATAAAAAAACAGCTTATTTGGGTTTTAAGCCATATTCATGATCAATGAAGCAGAAATATGTACATTTGTCAAATGATTAATTGACTGTTATTAAATACTTTGTCACGTTTCTACAGTACATCTGTTAATTTAGATTTTTATGTTTAATATTTAACTTAGATAATAAAAATGTTGTAGTTACTCAGCCAAGCAACTGTCCCAACTCTTCAACATTCGCTGTGCAGTATCATGGATCCAGTCCAGTTACAAATCAAATCAATAGTCCTACATCCACTCCAGTCCCAGTTCAAAGTGCCGCATGAGTGTCAGATTTTCAAATCCCTGGGGTAAGATGACACCAAATATAAGAACCTGTCTTGTACAAGGAAAGCAACCTGAAGCCTCAGATAGGAGACACAGGGTGATTGTGGATTCTATTAAAGAGGTTAAATCCAACCAAGCGGCAATGTTCAGAAATTGCATAGTCAATCATCCAGAAGTATCCAAACAGATTTAGTGACAAAACAGAGGAAGGAAAGTTAATTGGATGTGGTCACTACTCTTTGTTGTGTCAGTTGTGTCAATGGCTCGACATACAAAACCTAAACTAACAGGAGACAAAGTGGATGATAGCCAATCCTCAACATCTAAATCTGCTAAACTGGATAAATATGGTTGTGTGAATTGGAACATTACTGAACTTCCTGAAGGGGAAACTTTTGAGATTTTATAGATAAAGAGAAAGGAGATGCTTACTCTATTTCACAAAGAAGGGCCTTATTGCTCAGCGTCATAGCATTAATGCCAGCCCTCCACCCAGTATCTCAGATCTTCAGGCAAGGTGGCCTTTTCTCTTCATGAAGAGATTCTGCACTCATTTTGATGAACTGACTGGGATTGATTATGACATCAGATTAAAGGAATACCAAAGGAAAAAGTATTCTCTACTTCTTCAAAAATCTAAATTCCAGGAGGGAAAAAAAGTTAGAACAGTCCTCAAAGACATCGACAGAGAGGGCAGAGATGTTGACCCAGGCCTTGCAGCTGTCCTGTTGATAATGGCCCACCTGAAAGAAAAGGATGAACCACTGTTCCTTTTAGCCAATGTGAGTATTTTTCATTTATATAATTGATAAATCGATGTAACTGACAGTTAGAAAAACTGTGTGTGTGTGTTGGTCACAACAACTTCGACAGATGCAAAGACCAGACTTTCACTTCCTTCTACTTCAAGGCTGATCATGCTTGGTGAGATCCTTTAATGCAGTGGTTCTCAACCTGTGGCCGGTCGAAACTGCAAATGCGGCACACAATATGCTGACCATATTTAAAAAATTCCAGTTTTCCAATTTTCTTTTTTAAATTATGGTTTAAGCAAAAATAAGTTTGAACTGTAATGTTTGTTTTTTTGTCATATAAAATAATTTTGGTGATCAAATATTATTTTCATACATGCGCAGACTTACTATGTACTGACGCAACGCAGTTAACGAACACTTACAAGCGCACATTGGCAGAATTCCAATAGTATCAGTAGCCACTATTTTTGTTAATGGACAAATGTATTATTAGAGGAGAAAAGCGAAATGAGGAATATACCAATGAAGGAGCACATGCTAACAAGAAGAGTCGTAGCATCAACAGCGAAGATGGGAGAGTACTGGAAGAATGGAAGAAACAGTTTGCTGTCAATGAGCGAGATGGGCAGCCTGTTTTCTCTATGGTAAAGTGGCATATGCAAAACCTACAATGTCAAAAGACATGTGAATTTGATGTGTTTGTTTGATATAATTGTGTCATAATCCTCAGTCACCATGCATGTCACCCCTGCACCACATTTCCCATCATTCTCTCTGGCTACCACCTGTTCACACTCAACAATCACCGCACCTGTCTGCATCAGCCTCATCATTCCTCCATAAAAGACTGCACCAAACACATTTCTCTTCACTACCTGAAACAAGACTTTCATTCACATGCCAGTATCACCAGAACTATCTGCAATCAAGAGACTCACCTGATAATCACGTGTGTCATTCAATAAACTCCATTCATAGTTTACCTGTGTTTGAAATCTTCTGTTCCATGACAACTTGCATTTTAAATCGAAAAAAAATAACAGCATCGGTGTCACGGCTCATAGCAAGGAAGACGGAGATGAAAGTAGTTCAAACACTTTCTTTAATAATAGAAATAAAGCTAGCGCAAGTTCTGCCAGGGAGACTCAATCATTTACGTCACTAATTGCCTTATCAACTACCCTATCATTTCCTTGCTGTAGTATAAAAGGGCAGCACTTACTCATATCTGAGTCCGCAGATGCTGTTGTTCCAGCCAAACCAGTTGTTAGCACCAGCAGCAGACCTAACTATGTCTCAAGACACGCAATCCATTTGCGATTACTCTGATTCAGATGATGCCGTTCAGCCATCCCCTTCAGTTACACGCCGCAGTACCCGTATCCAAAGCCGATCTTCTGCTTGGACCAGCCGGCCTTCTGAATACATCTTTAACGCTCTCGGAGACGCGGGCATTCCCGTAAGCGATGATATACAAAGGGAGGATCTTATACTGTTGGCCCAGAACACGCTGGGTAACCCAACAACTTCCACTCCTCCACACTCCAACATCGCCCCAGCTCCCGCACAACCAAAGAAAGCCGGCAGAAAAAGAGCAGCAAAATCTTCACCTCGTCCTGCCAAAAGAACACCGGCACCGACAACACCTCCTTCACAACTCGCCGATCCTTCGGACACTAATCAGCTGCTCTTTTCTGCAGTTCAAAATCTAACCCAGACCGTTAAAGGATTACAGGCAAAAATGACGAATATCGAAAACTCTTTCGTCAACCCCAACTCCAGCTCAGATCACTTTTCAGCTCAACATTCCTCCACTAGTAATTTTCCAGCGAACTTACCTTCTACTTCAACCTCATTGCCAGTCTCCACGCTGATGTCTCAGTCACCATTTCAAAATGTCCCCGCTCCACCGGCTTCTCCGATCTTTAACCTCACCACGGCAACACCAGCTCAAGCATTCGGTAGGCGGTTTGTTCCACCCACCGCGGCTACAGTATCACCACATCTCAGATCTAACATCATCCAAGGTAAGGACATCAACCTGGCTTCCTTACTCCTCCCTTCACCGGCCGCCGATAGGAAAATGGTGGATTGTGGTGACGTGGCGGTCCTACTCAAAACTTCAGACCCACGCTTGCTCCGCAGTCTTTCGTTCGGCGAATTCGCTATCGCATTTAGCGTTTATAGGGACACACTATGCCAAGTTTTTCCAGAAAGGAGGGGAGAACTAGACCTCTATCTTTCAATGATGGCAGACTTTAATCAAAGGTACGGGGGAACCTTATTTTACGAGTATCAAAAATCTTTCTCCGCTAAAGCAGCGTCTTACATCACTCTCTATAATTCAAGACTGGACTGGGCTGTTACTGATACCGAACTGTTAGTTCGTCATTTCGGTGGACAAAGAAGCCTGTCGTGTTCTATCTGCAGCGCTCACGGTCATTCAGCTGCTTTCTGCCCGAAAGCTTTCTCTAGCAACAGCTCGGGCGCTATCCGCGGTCCTGAAAATGTAAGACGGAGCTCCTACAGCAGAGGTCGCCTCGGCGCAGAACTTATCGAAAGTCCTATTTGCAATTTGTTTAATGAAGCCGTATGTACTCTTAATAACTGCCGTTTTGCTCACATTTGTAGCTTGTGCAAGGATCCACACCCAAAATCAGTCTGCCCACGCCGGTGCAAATTTCAAACCAAAAGGAAACCCCCTTTTCAGAGGAAATTCTAAGCAATCATCCATCTACTCCCATCAACATTTCAAACCTATCCAGCTACCTCTCTTCTCACCCTGATCCATCATTTGTTGACTATCTTATCACCGGCTTGTCCCAAGGGTTTCGGGTGGGGATACTTTCGCACCTTACTTCATCTTTCTCAGCAAAAACCTACAATCAGCCATGATCGAACCCGATGTTGTCTCTTTACTGCTCGAGAAAGAAGTTAATAAAGGCTATGTTATCGGACCTTTCGCTTCCCCCCCTTTTTCTCCTTTCAGGATTAACTCGATCGGAGTTGCTACTCGTAAATACTCCGGTAAAAAACGCCTCATATTCGACATGTCCTCTCCCCATTCAAGTAAAATAGCAAGCGTTAACGAATGCATTCCGCTCGAACCTTTTTCCCTTCATTACGCTTCGGTAGACAACGCTATTCATTTAATCAAACTTGCAGGTCAAGGAGCTTGGCTGGCTAAAGCGGACATAACTGATGCGTTCAAAACCATGCCAATACACCCTACCGACTGGCCACTTTTTGGCGTTAAATGGGATTCACAATACTTTGCAGTGAGGCTCACCTTCGGGTGTAGAAGCAGCCCCCATATTTTCAACAATCTCTCGGAAGCTCTGTGCTGGATCCTGCTGAACGTCTGCAAGCTTCCATTCGTTTTGCACTTACTCGATGATTTCTTATTAATCGATTTTCCTTCACCCCATTCCCCCGTCCTCGACACATTAAAACAGGTCTTTAGCGACGTCGGCGTTCCCCTCTCCCATGAGAAAACTCTCGGCCCCTCCACTAATCTCGAATTCTTAGGTATCTCCCTCGACACGGTCAAAATGCAGGCCTCTCTTCCGCTCGAAGAGCTCATTAGAATCCGGTCTTTTCTGGATAATTTTTCCTCAATTCATGTCGTTTCTAAGCGTGATTTATTGTCTCTGCTGGGCCACCTAAATTTCGCTATGAGTATCATCCCGCAAGGTAGAGCTTTCATATCTCGTCTCCTTACGTCGGCTCATTCCGTGCCCGATTTATGTAATCCGGTCCAGTTAGACGAAGGTTGTTGGTCTGACATTCGTTTTGGTCTCGCTTACTAAATGATTGGAATGGTATTTCTTTCTTTTATAATGAGGCTTTCGAATCTTCAGCCGATTTACAATTATTCACTGACGCAGCCCCGTCCGTTGGCTTCGGGGGTTATTTCCAAGGGCACTGGTTCGCAGAGAGATGGTCGAGCGAATTTCCTAAATCTACATCTAAACCGCTCTCTTCAGCGCTATATGAACTCTATCCCCTAGTCGTCGCTAGTGTAATCTGGGGTCCAGATTGGTCGAGGAAACGCATTCTCATGTTCTGCGACAACGAAGCCGTCGTAGCTATTATTAACAAAGGCAGATCAACTTGCCCAATGATTATGCCTTTTCTGCGTCGGCTAATCTGGCAATCCGTCACCCACAACTTCATCATTAAAGCTGCTCACATTCCGGGGCACTACAACGTCATTGCTGACGCACTCTCTCGCTTTCGCTTTCAGACATTCAGACGGCTCTGCCCACCAGCCGACAAGGATTCAACGCCCTGCCCCCCCCTGTCAGCCACAACATTATACTAGGAGATTTACTTCGTTCAGCCAGATATTACATGACTAAAGGCATTGCTTCATCCACCCTTAAAGCTTATACTTCTGCCTGGTATTCATTTGCAATGTTTTGTTTTTCTTTACAAATTCCGTTATTTCCTATTTTAATTTCGACCGTTTGCTCGTTTCTCGTTTTTAATCATGACAAACGTCATCAAAAAATTTCTTCAATTCATAGACTGCTCGCAGGCATTCAGTTTTATGCCAAATATCACAACCCTGATTTTCCTAGCCTATTCACCGCTTCTCCTATTCGCTTAATGATCAAAGGTATAGCTAAATCCTCCGTAGCGGTCCCCGACAAAAGGCTGCCTTTGACTCTACCCTTAATTCATAGGCTAATCATTTCTGTTCGCAATGGCCTTTTTTCCACGTATGTTAACATCTTGCTAGAAGCAGTATTTTTAACCGCTTTCTACGGTTTCATGCGCCCAGGAGAATTCACCTCTCCAACATGCCAATTTGATCCAGCCCGTGGTCTTTCCTTTTCAGACATAAATTTTTTTCCAAAATTCTTCACTCTTTTTCTCAAACATTCTAAGAACGACTCCAAAGGATCCGGTACTACCTTGACTATTTCAAAAATTATTAGTGATTTTTGCCCATTCTCCTCTATGCTCAATTTTCTTAAAATTCGCCCTAGACTCCCCGCTATTTCTCCCCTTTTCATCCTTCCAAACGGAGCACCTATCTCTCAAACCTGGTTCAGGTCTCATCTTACTTCCGCTCTTAAAAGCTGCAGCCTATCTCCCTCTCAGTTCACTGGGCATTCCTTCAGGATAGGAGCCGCTACCACAGCGGCCGAGCGAGGTTTCTCTCCAGCAGCCATCAAAATCCTGGGCAGATGGTCCTCTTCAGCATTCGAGTCCTACATAAGACCAGATCTTAAATTCATCCTCGAAGCTCAGCAAGCTCTCCAGTAACTGTTAAGGTAAAAAACCTTATCTAACTTCTGGTGGTGGTGTTGTTGCCTCATGGCTCGATACGTCTAAATAGCATAATCTCCTTATAGCCAGATGGCTAAATGTCTGCCAATTTCAGGCGTTGCATGCTGTAAATTCAAGTAGATACAGCCCAAACCGCCCGTTCCGCTAAAGCGCTATCAAAGATTATCATAGGCTTCCGTTCCGCCAAAGATGGCTGTGGCCTATATGTCTGCATCAAGATGGCCATGGTCCATGTGTCCGTATCAAAAAGATGGCCTGTGGCCATGTGTCCGTATCAAAAGATGGTCTGTGGCCCATGTGTCCGTATTAAAAGATGGCCTGTGGCCCATGTGTCCGTATCAAAAGATGGCCTGTGGCCCATGTGTCCGTATTAAAAGATGGCCTGTGACCCATGTGTCCGTATCAAAAGATGGCCTGTGGCCCATGTGTCCGTATCAAAAGATGGCCTGTGGCCCATGTGTCCGTATTAAAAGATGGCCTGTGGCCCATGTGTCCGTATCAAAAGATGGCCTGTGGCCCATGTGTCCGTATTAAAAGATGGCCTGTGGCCCATGTGTCCGTATCAAAATATGGCCTGTGGCCATGTGTCCGTATCAAAAGATGGCCTGTGGCTCATGTGTCCGGATCAAAAGTTGGCCTGCGGCCATGCGGCCGTATTACAAGATGTTCTGCGGCCTATTTTACTATAAGCGACAGTAGCATAAACCTTACGTCCAAATCCGCGTTAGCTGATGGTCCATTCACATCTCTGGCCAAAGAGTTCGGTCTTAAATTCTAATTTTTTTTTTTTCTTCTCTCTCACTAGGAATTTCAGGATTCAGGACTGGTAAGTTACCTCATCAAACCGTTTTTGGGGGGCCCCGTTCTGACGGATCCTCCATCCACCTATTTTTGGGGGTGAGCGGCGCCCCTGCCTTCATCTTCAGTCAGCAGTCGCTGATTCAATACCCCTGGAATTCGAGTCATGAACGGGGCCTCCGCCAAAGAATTTGATTGCTTGCTGAGCTTATTAATAAATGTCTATGCTACAGCATTAATTCTCCCGAGTCTTTCTGGCAGAAATAAAGCTAGCGCAAGTTCTGCCAGGGAGACTCAATCATTTACGTCACTAATTGCCTTATCAACTACCCTATCATTTCCTTGCTGTAGTATAAAAGGGCAGCACTTACTCATATCTGAGTCCGCAGATGCTGTTGTTCCAGCTACCACCTTCCTCCCCACCACCACTAAGACGGATCTTCTCCTCCATCCCCCCCCATCACGACCACCCAGGTGTCCACTTTCACCATCCCTAACATCACTAGATGGGCTCTTCTCTCCAACCTGAAGTCTTCAAGACGCCCTCCCTTCCATCCACCCCACCACCACCAGAGGGCCCCCTTCATCGCCTCGGGGGGTGAGCGGCGCCCCTGCCTTCATCTTCAGTCAGCAGTCGCTGATTCAATACCCCTGGAATTCGAGTCATGAATGGGGCCTCCGCCAAAGAATTTGATTGCTTGCTGAGCTTATTAATAAATGTCTATGCTACAGCATTAATTCTCCCGAGTCTTTCTGGCAGAACCACTGGATACATGGGAACAGGTGAACAGGTGAGACAGCGTGTGAAACATGAACAATACCGGACCATGAACAGAATACAGACAGGCACTTAAATACACAGTGATGATTAACACAAACGACAGGCAGCTGTGAGGAAGGTGATCAGTGTCCATGGTAACAGATTAGTGGCGGGAAATAGACAGGGAAACACAAGTGAGGAATGAAAACAATCTGAAAGTCTATGAACATAACATAATGGTGACATTACTCCCTCCAGCAAGGCGCATCCTCACGCCGTAACAGAACAACGGAGGGAGGACCTGAGGGGGTTCTGGAGGTGGACAAGGTGATGGTGAAGTGAAGGAGAGAGGTTGGAGTGACAGGATGGTGAAGGGATGACAACGATTCCCTGGCGGCACTGATGGAAGGGGCCTGGTGGTGCAGACCCAGAGCAGTCCAGTACCGACAGCCCATGACGGAGTAGAGGTAGGGAGGAGACCAGGTGGTGAAGTGGCTGACGGCAGCTGGAGAACGATCGACGGAGACTTGGCGGGTGGATCCATCCGCGCAGACGGAGAGCCGGTGGACACAAATGACGTCGCTGGACTGGGAGATCTAGGTGACGTCGCGGCAAGGAACGCTGGAGGTGGAGCCGGAGTACCCGAGAGCTGAGGAGGAGTCAGAGTGAGGGAGGACAGAGGTGATGCCGAGGGGAAGGAGGATTAGGCCGCATTAGCCGAATGGGTGGAGGGACGGAGAGTAGCTGACGGACCGTAAGTCCGTGGCAGAGGTAGAGTGACGATTGACTAAGGGGGAGCCGGCAGGATGAGGGAACCCGATGTAGCCGTCAGTCTGAGGGTCTCCGGTGGAGGCGCGGGTGGGAGGAGCCAAGACGGAGCCGGCAGGTCGACAGGCCGAGATGGAGTACAGAGGACCGAGGCTGGAGGCGGAGCCGCGGGATCCTCATGCACGGGCGCTGTGGACGGAGGGCTGACCTGCGGCTCAACATCAGGGGGACTCCCCAGAGACGGTGCAGGGCTGCGAACATCCAGCAGCAGCGGGGCTGGAGGACTGGCTGAGCTTGGTGGTAAGATGGTACTTAACGGGTCGATGGTAGTGTAGATACAGTCACTGAAGTGGTGTGAAATAGACGAAGATTCAGATGGGTGGGATAGGGTGGGAAACGGTGTTTCTTCGGTGAAGTCAATCAGCCAGTCCTCGTGTTCCGTCGATTGGGTTCCCTCGTCTGCAGATGTCGTGGGCTCACACCCCTGGTCAGA